>NC_090941.1:174581336-174884366 GCF_040938575.1 Ambystoma mexicanum | reverse complement strand
CACTAATCCATACGACTACCAATTCAGCACGCATGGCCTCTGAGTTCATCCTGAGAACCTGATCGAAACCCATAAACCATTTGTCAACTCTGCCCTTAAGCATCCCTTGCACCAGGTTTATTACTCAGTGCCAAATTGACTCTACCAGATAGCTGGACTTCCCTGGACAATGAATAACAGGCTTGCATGTACTTAAAAGATGCCATCTCTTCTTCACAATAGTACCAAGTTGGAAAAACCAGAGCCTGGCCGTAGCTGACCATCTGATATTATTGTAGCTGCCCAGTGCCTTTCCTCAAACTTCAACCCTGCTCAACCACTTTTCTCAGTCACACTGAGTTCATCCTGCTCCCCAGGCTTCTGGGCTTGCACAATCCCTAGCTATTAGAGGTCTTGCGGCATACAGATGTATGTATTTACCATGTACCCCAAACACATGTCCCTAAAGACCCCCATGTGTGTACGTCAGTGCATGTATGTTCAAGAATACTGCATCCTTTCACAGTGGTTTCTCCATTACAAATCTCCTATCTTGCGTAAGCGTATGAAGCTCCTCGCTGCCCAACTTTAGTCGCTATGTAGCACGCCTCAAATCTAAAATGTATCAACTTTAACACAAAGTAACACTAAAAGTAACACTTATCGCTTCCTTATTAACTACACTAGATTCATGCTAGATCGCAACATCGCATCAACATCACGTCAACATCGCCATCGCCCCAGTCACCAATATGGTGCGCAAAGTGTGAACACCTCTTTCTCATTGGGACCTTTATCGACCCCCCCAACAAGTGTCTGGGGACTAAAGCTTGGGGGACCTGTGCACTTTCTATCCAACTGCCAGGCATATTCTTGTATGCCTTCCCACTTGCCCCTTGTCCCCAGGGTATTGAGCCAGATCTGGGAGGGCAGGGCTTGAGTGCTACTGATCATGTGTTGCTGGACCCGGAGATCCTGGCTCCCCCTTTCAAGTTGGCAAAAGAAACTTGTCTTCTTCCCAGGTCTCTGCTTCCAGTTCTGTTCTTGAGGAACTCTGATCTGGTCAACAACTGGCTATGGGGGGCATGCATGTTGTATGGATGGGCCTCTTCTGATAATGCCTCAGGCCCCTTCTCCCTTATGAATCAGAGCTTCAGGAGATCTACAGACATACTCCTGCCAAGGGCAGTCATTTGGGGCCTGTTGCAGAACTAACAGCTTCCCACCCCTCCATTGCGGCTCTGCGGCTATAGCATGTTGTGGCTCTAGAATGGTTGGAGCAACAGCCTTATATAAGCTTTTGTAGAAAGCACTGGAGGCTGTCTTTTTTCTTGGCCAACCCTGCTCTATTTTTCCACCAGCGGGTCTCCGGGTCTCTCTGTCCCTTCTTCCCCTGCTTCTCTCTCCTGACCTGTTAGCCTCTGTCCCCCTGTACCTCTGTCCCCCTGTGCCCCGTCCCTGGGTGCCTGTATCCCGTGGTGCCTCTGTCCCCCTGTTCCCCTGTCCCCCTGTCTCCCTGTGTATCTGTCCCCCTGCGTGTCTGTCCCCCTGTGTGTCTCTCTCCCTGTGTGTCTCTCTGTGCCTCACTGAGCTGGCCTCTCTCATTTTCCACCTCATGATCTCTATCAGCCCCCTTCTCCAACCCTTCGCTTTCTCCCTTGGTGCACCTTCCCCCCTTTGCATCCAAGTGTACTCCCAGGCCCGAGTTCCATGTTAGTGGGTGTACCTAGCTAGTCTATTGTGTCAAATGTATCCTGCTAGCAATGAGTTTACCCCTCTTCCTGCATTAAATCTGTTCCTGGCTTCCACAAAGACTTTGGTGCCTTCATTGTGTTCCCACGTTTCCCCAGTCTGTCAGCATATACAACGCATCCTCACTGGGTCTGTTGACTCCCTGGTCCAAAAATGTGGCCCTGTCTGGGGTCTCCCTCATGGCCTCCCCCATTTTGGCCTGCCTCCCACTTCCACAGTTTTCTAGTGCCTGTGACTCTGATCCAGAACCAGGTCTAGTTCCCTGATAACCCAAATAGCACCTTAATGTCTGCACCCTCTCTGAGTAAACTCACCCCTTTTCTGTGGCCTGCACTCCTCTCCTCTGTCTATTTTCCTTCAGTCCATTTTCCCTCTTTTACAATCTACAGACCAGTCCCAGAGAAGAGGAGGTCCTGCCCTGAGAGCTGTCTGCTGTATCTGTGTGTGGCTGCCGGACCAAGACGTAAGGTACGAACTGAAGTATCAGTCATGTGCACTGACATTGCCAGTTAGTAGCATGAGGGGAGGGCTCCTAATCTCTGAGGGGTATGGTAACATTAACGGTAGGTCAGTGTACCCATCCAGTCAATCCAGATCCAACTTCCACAGTGGCAAGGCGCTGGCGCATTGCCACTGTCAGAGGAGAATCCGCACACATACATATCATCAAACAATTGTACTGGCAAATTGTAGGGTGTACCTTTCCAGATAATCTACCCAACTAGTCAAAGCATGCAGATCTCAACCCTAATTTTATCCGGTGTTCGGTTTTAACCCTGAGTGTTCCTCAGGTGAAGGGACTCAACTACCCTGTATGTAACCAACTCACCTTCTAGGTCCAAACTGGAGGGTGAACAAGGGTAGCTGTGGTTCATAGCTCACCTTAGGGACTGGTCCACCAAGAGCCTCGATTTATAGCGCACTACATATTGCTTAATTCAGTTTACTAGTGTGCCTGAATCTGGTTGCAAAGAGTGGTGAGATGGCATCTTAATAGTAGGTCCTTCTGTAAATACCTCTGAGGATTGTGCCCTGATATGCTTCAGTTTACTTGTCTGGTTGGCAGGAGCCCTCACCCAGGGATGAGGTGGCATCTTTATGGTAAGTCCACCAGTAGATACCTCTCTGGAGTATACACTTGGCACCCTTCATTTTGCTTGTCTGGGTAGTTGGAGCCCTCACCACACCAATGCACTGGCGACCTTAGCCAGAAGTGCCAAAACGCTCACCGCTGACAATATCAGTGCACTCCTCAATCTGCCTTGCCTAGCGCCCCCGTTTTCCGCTGACCCCAACATCCTCGCAGAAATATTCAAAGACACCATCACAATGGCTGTCAACACCGTTGCCCCATTGGCAAACAAAAAAGAAAAAAAATCCTTCCACTCCAATTCCTGGTTCACAGAGGAACTCCAGACTTTGCGCAAAGACAAACGCTTAGCGCTAAAAAATTGTCAGTTTAACCCCTGCGATACCACAAAAGCTAACTTCAAATCCATAGCAAAAAAATACAAAAACGCAATCTTCCTCACTAAATCTGAAGCCTACAACCACCGCATCTCCAATGCCAACTCCCACTCTAAAGAACTTTTCAATATATTCAAAGAACTAACCGTAGCACCTACATGCCCTGATGAAATCGTCAAAGGCGAGGCATGGTGTACAGGCATTCAATCAGCCATGCTGATGCAAAAATAAACCTGCTCCAAAACAAAATATCCCACCACTTCAATACCTTACCAGAGCAAAGTGCACATGCACAGATAAAACCTAATGTTAAAGTAAGAAACATGCCCAAATTTGCATTTACCGAAATCTCTGAAGCCAAGGTCACTGACATCCTCAGACACCTCAAACCCTCACAATGCAAGGGTGATGTATGTCCCCCTAAAATCATCAAAGATTGCACAGAACAACTCTCCCCTCTTCTCACAGCCTTCATCAATCCATCCTTCAAAACGGGCATAGTACCAGACAGCCTTAAAGAGGCCTGGGTGCGCCCTATCTTAAAAAAAATGACGCTAGACTCTGCTAACCCTAACAACTATTGACCCATAACCACAGTCCCATTCCTCCTGAAAATACTTGACAAGGCCGCCCACAAACAGATTCAACTATACCTTGAATCGAACGCAATCCTTGGAAAAAGCCAATCTGGGTTCCGCAAGGGACACAGAACTGAAACCGCCCTTCTGGACTTAAAAAACTAAATTACCAACATCCTAGACAAAGGCAAGCCCGCTCTCCTCCTTCTCCTTGACCTTTCAGCTGCGTTTGATCTGGTAGACCACACTACACTTACCAGTCACCTGACACACGCTGCACACTTCTCAAATGACGCAGCATCCTGGGTAACATCATTTTTAGAGGGTAGAGCTATGAAAGTATTCTCTAACACAGCACATGCAGCACCCTCCATCATCCACTGTGGTGTGCCACAAGGCTCCTTTACTGCCCCCACGCTCTACAATCTTTTTACCAAGTCACTATTTGATAAACTAGACGCGCTGGGGATCACCTACACAAACTACGCCGACGACACGCAGGTTCTCCTCCCCCTGACAGGGAATTATCACCAAGACACCTCTACCCTACAGCAAATCTACTCTACCATACAAGCATGGATGGCTACCAACGGCCTCTGCTTGAACGGGGACAAGACCGAAATCCTCATTCTAGGACAGAAATCCACCCTCTCCAACCTCAACCCACTGTACATCAATTTCAACATAGACAACTGTATCATCCCAGTCCTATCCTCTGTCAAAACACTGTGGGTTCACATAGACGCCACGCTATCTATGGACAAACAAGTCAGCGCCATAGTCTCGGCCTCAGCACTGAGTACTAAACTCATTAACGCAATAAAACCATTCCTAACCAAGGATAACTGCCTCACCATCGCCAGAGCAACTATAGGAGCCAAACTAGACTATTGTAATACGCTCCTAGCCGGCACCTCCAAAAAAAACATATCTAGGCTCCAAACAACCAAAAACAACGCTCTCATAGCAGCCCTCAGCATACCAAAAAGAGAACACATCACACAAGCCAGAAAGGCAGCTCACTGGCTCCCAGTCAAAGGCCGTATCTCCTTCACAATTCTCACAACCACCCATAAATGCATCAACCTCACAGCTCCCTCTTATTTATCTGACACGATAGGTAGATCTCAATCCATGAGACAGAGAAGAGCACAATACACTAATCAACTAGCAATACCTTGCATCAACAGACCCAAAGCAGGAGGCATAGGCTTCCCCTTCCTCGCACCCAAACTCTGGAATTCCCTACCTACTGACCTCAGAGCTGATGCATCTCTCTTCTCCTTCCGAAAAAAACTAAAAACTGCCCTATTCAACTAACACCGTTCTCATGTGCTCCTGCTGCTCTTCGCATATCTGTAAAACAAAGTATATTTCGTCCAATGTAACCGTACGGACATGAACTGTATGTAACTAAGTATAAGCAACACTGTAACTAGCAGCACGATGTCTTCGGTCGGCTGGGCGTTCAACAAATGCGAATAAATAATAATAAATGCTCCTAATTCAGTTTACTAGTACCGCAGCCACCTAGTCTCTACCAAACTCATCTCCTAGACACTCACTAGGAGTGAACAGGAGTGGGCCTCTAGAGATCGTTTCTGCCTGGAACTCTTTTGTGTGGAGTGCCAGAACTGCCTATCTGCCTGCCTGAATCTGTTTCGCTCACCTGGTCTCTGCGGAGGCATTGGGGCACAGTTGCAGCCCTCCCAGGGGTGAGGTTGCTCGGGTCGCACTTCGCCCTCTGCGCTTATTTGGTGACTGGTGGTAATATGTGATGCTGCTCGGGACTGCTCCTGCGTGGAGAATAGGGGGTGTGAGTATGCCAGCTTGTGCACCTGAACCCCTTCCAGACCCCTTCTCCCAAACCGTGGTACCCGTGGGATGCACTGTCCCTGGAAAGCTCACCTGTTGATTAGTTTTGGCAAGCACTCCATCCTGCTGCTTCTGGGAGGGACACTTGTATGATCTGGACCTAGTTCCTTCACTGGTCCCTTGCACGCGGTAGTCCAGTCCTGCTGCGACTATACCATTATACTTCAGGTAAGTGTTCCTGTTTGCCTTTGTCTTTCCTCGTCTGTTTTTGTTGTATTGTAAAGTTTGTTGTCTTGTATTGCTGTCCGTTCCACTTTTGATGTTTGCTCTTTTGCTTTCTTCCCTTGCAGGTGATGTTGCCGGCCCAGCAGAAGCTGAAGAGCTTGAGGTGACAGCCGGAGGGAATGAGAAACGAAGCTGCAGCGGTACAGTAGCTTGTAAGTTGTTAACTAGGGGGCGCATGGGGTTCAAATGTGGCATGGCCCCAGGACGGATGTTCTAACCTTGTCTTTCTTCTTCTTCACAGGGTACGACTTCGTGGATGCGGAGTGCGGTGCTGCGGCGTCGGGATCAAGATCACTGGATGTCAGGAGATGAGTCTGCAGATGAAGAACCGGTTTCCTGTAGGTGATTATGCAGGAGAACGCCTGGTTTCAAAGGTAAGTAAACTGGTCCAAGCAGCGGTGAGAGTCACATTGCATGCGAGTGCACAGTAACGTGAAGCACCGGCCTTAAGGATGGAGCAGTTTATAAAGCTGAGCTTCTGAAGCCACGCCCACCAGGTTCAGCCTGCCTGCCACACCCTGCCACACCCGATGAGTCAGCACATGAAGACCAGGCTTAGGGTGCCACACCCGATGAGTCAGCATATGAGGAGGTTCTCTGGAATAAAGGCTTTTAGCTCCTGGAAGGTTCTTTTAAAATAAAAGCACTCATGCACTGAAATAAAGTAAAAGCATTCCTGCACTGAAATAAAGTGTTCCTGCTCACATCTCTATATGAGCCTGGTGCCAAAGGTGCCAGAACTGAGTCCAGCCAGGGCCCCTGTGTTTAAAGTTCCGAAAGGGACATAAGTGAGTCAAGTGACCCATTGCCCCCATCACTAGATGGTGTGGTTTTTGTGTTCTGGGGCCTGTGGCCATGACAGAATCAGAGTAGTTTTCCAGGGACGCCTGGGAATTGTATTTAACACTCGTTTTGGAAGTGGACCAATAGCTTGGCATTACTGTGCCCCCTGTCGTGCAACAGTTTATCATCCAACTCCTTCCCTAGTTGAGCGCCTGTGGGTGTGCATCTGTGAATGCCTGTGAGAGACAGTGAGTGCGCTAGAGTAACCCTGGATGACAGGCTTGGATAGTAGGGACTCAGTGATGCTGACTTACATCCTGTAGTGATTTAGTATTTGTCAAGACATCTACCTATCAGAATAGGAAATTCTACAAGCCAGGGAGTGGGCCTTTCCCCTGATTCCCCTGCAGCACTCATGGCTACAGTTCATGGCCAAGACATTATCAGATGGATGCCAGTATGGCATAAACAGACCAAGCATCAGAACCTACTGGTTTGGCCAATAGAAGGCTCCTATGATGAGACTCACCTAGCTGTGGTGTGCAGGGTTCTTAAAAGGGAGAAAGGGAACTCAGCAGTTAGGCTGTGGGAGTCCTCCACATTGTGGTGCCTGCAGAGTGTGTCTGTGGCGAGCAAACAGTGTCTGGAACAAGTGACCATAGAGAGAAAGCTAGAACAGGCTAATCTCGAGAAAAAAAGAAAAGTCCCCAGTTATGGGTGTGATCCTTGCCTGTTCCCAGTGTTATCACCAGTGACCTCTTCTGCCCCAGAGGATACTTCCCCTTTTGGGGTGGGGCCAAGCCTGATTTGCATATGGTCTTTCCCATTCTGTAATGGTTTGGCAGGTGAAGAACGATGGTCTGGAGGGTTGCCCCGAGGAATGTCCACAAGGCCTTCTGGGGCCTGGGTCCTAAATACCTTCAACTCTCTCTTCCCAAATATCTTCCTTCCCGAGCCCTTCGCTCATCCGCCTCCAACTCCCTCAGGGTCAGCCGCTTCTCGAAGCAACGAGCTGGGGTAGATCTCTCTCCGCTGCAGGGGCCTCCCTCTGGAACAGCCTTCCTGCCTCCCTGAAACTTGAGGAGAACCATCTCCGGTTCCGGAAGCACCTCAAAACCTTCCTCTTTGCTTCTGCTTTCTCTCTCCCTCTCCCCTGCTGAACAGCTAATATCCCTCACTGAAACTGCACTGATTCTGCAACTGGACCACTCTTAACGGCCTCGGTCCTGGGCCCAGCCACTCTCCACTTGCACTGATGCACTGGAACCCCTCTGCACTGCGGGACTGTCTCTGTATCCCTACAGCCTCCCCCCCTTTCCCAGCACTTGTTCTGCACTTACCTTGCACTTGCCACCAGCTGGCCCTATTTATTTATTACTTTACGCCACTTACCTTGTACTGCACTTCCCCCCCTCCCCTTCCCCTTGCACTTTTCCCCCTCCCCCACCCCTGCACTTGCGCGATCTGAATGACACCTGGCCTAGTAGGATCGTTGTCTGTCTCCCCTTGTTCCTCCCCTCCCTGCCTCGTCGCGCCTTGAAACACCTGTGTATAGGCGCGTTACAAATGCCATATCATATCATATCATATCATAATGCCAGTGGTTAAGATTCAGTCTAAACCTTCCAGCCATCACCTCTTTGTTTTTGTTTTGTCACCCGAGTGGGACGGGTATGCCCAGACGTGGGTCCCGTGCCTGCTGGGCCTAGAGACCCAAGCTACTTCTCACTGATGAGCCCCAACAAGGGTGAAACATGTTTGGGGATGCTTGTGGTCTCGTGCAGAAGGGATGTGACCTAGCAGTTCAGGCTGGACTTCCCCTTTTGGGGTGGGGCCAAGCCTGATTTGCATATGGTCTTTCCCATTCTGTAATGGTTTGGCAGGTGAAGAACGATGGTCTGGAGGGTTGCCCCGAGCAATGCCAGTGGTTAAGATTCAGTCTAAACCTTCCAGCCATCACCTCTTTGTTTTTGACTCTGCACAAAGGGACATGGTGGGTGTGACAAGTGTGCAACGTGTGTCATTGATGTGTGCATCTTGTCACGAGGTGGCTTTGGCCAAGTGGTGGCACCGTGGTGCAAACAGCAGTTGGACATTGTCTGGGCAATGTGTGTTTGTGTGCATGCAGATGATACGTATGTGGCCAATACAGGGGACATGTGTGGTGTGTCAGTGGGGTTTGTTCTTGGTGCTGCAGCCAAGTAAATAGTACATGTGTATAAGGAGGTTGGTGGTGGGTTGAATGGCAGCAGGGATCAGGTACCACATACTTGACATATTGACCTGGCCATTGGCATTGGGGCTACAAGGTGTGTCATGTGACTTTGGGGTTACGGGGACTCACCAGCATCATCAGATGTCATAGCTCCCGCCTCCGCATCTCCAACTCCCTCTATGGCCTCCATGTGCAGGACGGTGCTGCATGTCTCCTGCCTGCAGTTTGATGGGGGATGGTGCTCCCCCTCCTGTGGCCAGGCCCTGGCTGCGCTCTGTGGCAAGGAAGTTGCGGACACAGAGACATAGGTCGTCCCACCTCTTCCTACGGTCTCGCACAGTCCGGGGTGTTGTCCCCACCGCCAAGACTTTACGGGCCACATCCTCCCATATGGCCGTTTGGGCTTGGCGCCGCAGATCTGCGCAGAATACCTCATCTGCGTGCTCCACAGTGGTGTCTTGCAGCATGTTCAGTTCCTGTTCACTGAACCTGGGTTTGCGGCGACGGACAACATGTTGCCTTGCAGACATGTTCTTCTGTGTCAGAATGTGCTCAGATTTTGAGTAACACTCCTGTGGACTGAGGATTAAAATGACTGTGTTTTTATAATGCCCGCCGGTGCATTTCCTTTTCCGGTGCGACAACGTTATTCCCGGTGCCGGTAATACCGGCACCTGTAATTACGGGCTCCTCGGTGCCGGAGTCAGAGTCTGCGGCAGCGACGATGCCGGTATCGGGGGTTTTGGGGCTGTTACATGCAGGCGAGTGCTACCATTTCCGGCATGCTGGAATGCGCATGCACGCTGACTCGGAATCTACTGTAGATTCTGGCAGCAGTGCTACACGGACACGGTAGCACCGGCATGCCGGTAATTTTCTTTTTTTTACCGACAAACTCGTAATGAGGCCCAATGTATATTACAACAGCTTAAAAGAAACCCTGTGCCAGAACCCAATCCTAAAGGTAGTAGATTTTTCAAAAGATAATGGGCCTCATTACACGGATGGCGGTAAGGGTTTACCGGTACCAGTATTTTACCGTACTGGTAAATCCTTACCGCCTTACTACGAGAACCCTTTGCGGGTTGGGGAATTTAACGCCTGCTTTTTGCAGGCGTTAAAAACCGAACCCGCAAAGGGACCAGGGAGCTAATTACGGTACCGCAATTTGCGGTACCGTAATTAGCGCCTTCCCCATTCCCATAGAGCCCTATGGGGCAAAAATGGGAATGGGGAAGGGCAATGGTGGAAGGGGGAATTACCACTCCGCCAACCTTGGAATGGGGCGGTAATTCCCCTTTCCACCAAGGCGGTGCCGGTATTTTACCGGCATGAACCATGGCCCTAATAGTGCCATGGTTCTCCGCCATCTGTGTAATGAGGCCCTTTGTGTTACAGACTGACACCTCTCTTACAGGGTTAGGAGCAGTTTTGTCCCAGGTTTGCGATGGATTAGAACACCCTATCCTATTCACTAGTCGAAAACTCTTCCCAGGTGAAAAACGGACTCTGTGTTAGAAATAGAGGCCCTTGCCATCAAATGGGCCATCACGCATCTAAGATACTACCTCCTAGGAAGGAGGTTCACACTCGTCGCAGATCATTCTCTGTTACTGTGCATAAGCCAGCGAAAGGACTCTAACCCTCGAGTCATGCGATGGTTCCCAGACCTGCAACCCTACTGTTTCACTGTGGAGCACCGAAAAGGTAAAGACCAGGGGAATGTCGATATCCTTTCTGTTTCCCTGTGAAACATACGCGGCTACATCACATAGGGGAAGGGCATGTGAGAAACCAGAAGGTGTCTCACCCACTAGTCCCCAGGGACCTGTGCGAGGGGACTTTGGGGAGTGGGACACCGGAAGGTGAGACGCTGTATCGCCTTCCTTGTAACACCTTTCCCCCATCCTACCAGGTAGGATATTTAGGAACTCTACCCCCCTTACAACACAAATCCTTTCTAACAGACAGCCCGCTATGAGAGAAAACAGTTTAACACCCAAGCAGTGTACCTGATGCGTCCCAATACAATGGTCAGGTGAGGTCAGGCAATTACTGACCATCCCACACACCTGACTTCCATTACACTTCTCCACACGGATAAAAGGCGGAGCAAGAGAGCGCACTCTGAGCGAGGCAAAGCACATGAGGAAACAGCAGTTTTGAGACAGCAGCTGAGCGGCAGAGGAAAGATGGCAAAACCAAAGGGAATCGCAAGGAGGGAAATTCCCTTGACCTTTTCGACAAGGGAGTGTTACTTTCCAGAGACCTCGAGAATAGAACATGTAAGACCAGGAAACCAGGCTGAAGAAAGCTGCATTGTGCGTTGGAGATATCCAGGGCTGTCCCGTGTCAATAATCAAGTCAGGGAGAATCACCAGCTGCAGTGCTACCGTCCTTGGCTCCAACGAACAAAGCACATTAGCGAAATCAGCACAGCCGGTGAGTTGCGGAGACCGATAAAAGACTGGTCTGTGTTGAAGCCAAGGTTGCAAGCAGCAACATTGTAGAGCAAGCGCTGGAACGAACATTGTTAAAATGTGTGTGATAAGAGACACAAGTGAAGTTGAATTGCTGATGAGTGATTGAACTTTAAAGGAAGCTATAATACCTATGACAGAGTCATCCGTCACAGCATGGGTGCTCAATCGAAGGTCACTGTAAGGTATCCAGCTGAGAAGTGACAAAAGTTGATAAATTTGGTCTGAGCCTGGCAGAGGGAGACCAAGTGAAAGAGAACAAATAAATGTGAATCAAAGTGGTCCTGCGAAGGGTGTCATGATGCATACCCCCGGCAATCCAGACCACGTCCATCAGCCCCGGGAGCAGGCATCATGTTGCCTTGAGAAAACCCAGCAACCCCTGTTAGGGGCTGTTTGGGTTCAGTCCTGGCGCCTATGGCGCCAGGCTCATATGGGATATCAGTCCTGGCGCCATAGGCGCCAGGCTCATAGGTGCACACTTACCTGATGCAGACCATGCTGCAAGAAGATCCAAACCCATGTGAGGCCTGGAAGGGACTACTTTACCTTAGGGACTATTTTGTTACTCGGGTGTGGTCGGGGAGGAATACCTACCTGGGACTACTTTGGAGGCTATTTAAACCACGCCCGAAGAGCAGCACACGCTTTGCGTTATTCTGCATCCAGCAGCGTAACGTTCACCGTGCCAGCAGCAGCATCCAACCTTCTGCCACGCCCGCCTCGAACCTGGAGCACCTAGAAAGAAGGAAAGAAGCAAAGGTTAGAACAAGAGTTTTACCTGATTTCTTACCTGATTCCGGATTCATCGCACCTTCAAACCAGAGGAAAGACTTTGTTTTAAACGCGTCGCATCGCAGCAGCAGCGCCACGCCATACTCACCATTCCATGCAGCATTTCTTCGATCCAGCGCTGTCTCCATCTTTACATCGCTGAATCCCAGAACCTAAGGGGGACAAGAAACAACAAGGTGAGCAGAGAGAACAGACAGAGACAATCTCTTTAGCCACCATATGCTTTCCTGATTTTACCGCCGGAGGCATTATTCATCAGCACGCCACATCTTCTTATGCCGCACCTGTAAGAAAAGGAGAAAGCAGCAAGTTTAACCGTTGGCATTATTTACCGGACAGTGTTGGGTAACACAGACTTTTACTGGAGCGCTTTCAGCAATCTTCTTATTGGGTCAAAGTTGCAAGATAAAAGAGGAATTGGGCAGGAGTGAATTCCAGACATTTTGAACTCTTACGAACTATATACTTACGGCTCTTGGCTAGGACCTTTTGCAGTCAGGATTCGTCTACAACTCTTCCAATATCTCCAGGCCAGTGAAGTAACTTGTCATCAAAGCGCCCCTGCGTGCTTCGCAGGATGGAGGGCTCATCCTTCAAGAATATAAGGTGAGCTTGCTGAGAGGGCACCGAGGTGATTAGTGGGGAGGACAGTGGGGGTGCTATCACTTGAATCCACAAGTGGCTAAATCCATCTCTCCACTTGTATGAGAATATTTCTACGGGTCAAGCAGACAAGATTAGGAGGGCAGATCCAGTCAGTCATCGCTGCACTACGCATCACGTGGGTGGAGGCCGCAGCAGTCCGGGTCCGACCGACGCCCCTGTGGGAGCCAGGTGAGCGTAACAGAACGCAAAGCCTACCTAAAAAAAACACCCGGGCGTTATGGAAACCTCTGAAACAGATCAACTAGCCCAACTGTTAGGGGAACATAGGGCAGAGGTGCACTCTGCACGCCAAGAGACTAATGCCCTCAGGAGAGAACTTATTTTGTCAAAGGAACGCACTGATGATCTTGCTAGACAACTGCTGCAAAGCCAAGCCGGCCAAACACCACTACCTGGACTCGGAGGGAATCCAACTCCTGTCTCTTCGAGCAATCCTGTGCAAGTGGTTCTACCAGGGAGCATTCCTTTAGCTCCACCCGAACGTTTTGCTGGGGACCCGAAATCGTTTGCCGTGTTCATGAACCAGCGCCGCTTGCACTTTCTATGAAGACCAGGAGCTTTCACAAACGACCAAGCCAAAGTAGCCTTTGTACTATTGTACCTTAGTGGCAGCGCAGCAGACTGGTGAATCCCGCTGGTCAACCAGGATGACCCTCTTCTTAGGGATTTTCAAGGTTTTCAATTGAGCATGGAAAAACGATTTGCCAGACATTCGCAGGGTCAGGCCCTAGATAACGAACTTTTATCCCTACGACACGCACTCAGGATCTGCCAACCTATACCGCAACCTTCAACAGGTTAGTGGTGGAAACCGGCTGGCCAGAGGAGAAAAGAATTACTTTATTTCATTGTGGGTTTCGGGGTGAACTCAAAGATGTTTTGGCCCAAGTGGTGAACCCACCCCAGGATTGCACAGAATATATAGACTTAGTAGTCCAGTTAGACCACCGACTCGAAAGGCTGATCGAGCTAAATTTGAGAATCGAGTACTGGTCAAACCACATGTTACCTCCAAAGGAACTGACACATCAGAACCCATGCAGACCGGTGGGGTTAAGGGACCCTTAACGCAAAAAGAGAGAGAAAGAAGATGACAAATGCAATTGTGCCTTTATTGTGGGGCTTCAGGACATTTTCTAAGGGATTGCCCTATTAAACCATCCAAGAAAGTAGCCGTATGTAGCTGTTAGAAATCAAACAGAGCCTGAATCTGGAAATGACCACGCCCGACAAGCGTAGAGGTCCGCTTGCCGAGCTTAAAGAAGGACACTCAGACCTTGCATCTAATCATACCAAAGGTCCTCATTGATCCAAGACTCCCATCACGTATGCACGCAGCAAGGGCATATATCGATAGCGGGGCCGTAGGAAACTATATGGACCATGAATTGGCTTCTAGGATGAATCTAGCTCTCTGCAAAGAGACTGCTCTGGATGTCATCACCACAGTCGATGGAACTGAAATTGCCTCAGGGCCTGTAACTCATTCCACTACAGAGATGACGTTGCTGGGTCAGGACGGGCATCGAGAGACTATTGTGTTTGACTTAATCAAAGCCCCACAGTTCCAAATAATACTGGGGATACCTTGGTTAGAAACACATAAACCTTCCCGGATTGTGCACACACCTGCTACCCGGAAAAACCCTTGAACAAAGGCCTGGCCACAGTTACTACTCCAGTCGTGCAGTTACCTCAGGAATACCAAGAATTCCAGGACGTTTTCCAAAAAGAACAGGCAAATACCTTACCGCCACACAGATCATACGATTATCAAATCGACCTCATCCCCTGTGCACAACCCCCATGCAGCAGAATCTACGCCCTCACGAAACCCGAAAACCTGCACCTACAACAATATTTAGACCAAAACCTTGCTAATGGTTTCATTCGTCCATCCAAGTCCCCTGTTTCCTCAGCTTTGTTCTTCGTGCCAAAAAAGGAAGGTGACCTTAGAACGTGCATAGACTACCGCGCACTAAATCAGATTACGGTAAAAAACCGGTACCCATTGCCTCTGATCCCCAAATTAAAAGACCAAGTAAAGGATGCTTGTATCTACACTAAGTTAGATCTCCGAGGGGCATATCATCTGGTACATGTAAAGAAAGGCGATGAATAGAAGACGGTCTTTCGCACTAAGTATGGATTATTCGAGTATCAGGTGATGCCCTTCGGGTTTTGCAATGCACCAGCAGCCTTTCAGTATTTTATGAACAATGTCTTTCGTGAACTCATTGACGTCTGTGTTGTCGCATACATAGACGATATCCTTGTGTACTCCTCCTCAGAATCAGACCATGTTAAGCACGTACGTTCAGTCCTTGAGAAACTACGCCAGCACAAGTTATATGCAAAATTGGAAAAATGTGTTTTTCATGTTACGGAAGTTGAATTCCTTGGATTTATCTTGACTCCAAAAGGAGTCCGAATGGACTCACGAAAGGTGGACGCAATCCTCAAGTGGCCATCACCTAGTTCAGTTAAAGGGGTACAAAGCATGCTGGGATTTGCCAATTTCTACCGCAGATTCATTCCGGACTTCTCACACGTTGTACATCCCATCACAGCACTTTTGCGAAAGAACAAATGTTTCTTGTGGACCGAAGAGGCTGAAAAGGCCTTCCAAGAGCTGAAAGCGAAATTCACGTCTGTGCCTGTCTTAAAGCATCCACGCCCAGAGCTTCCATACATAGTGGAAACTGATGCATCCAGTTTAGCCATGGGAGCTGTCCTGTCCCAGAAGGATCCTGAAACTGGTCAACTTCACCCAGTGGCATTTTGGTCCAGAAAGTTCTTGGCACCCGAGTTAAACTATGCGGTTACCGATAAAGAGTTATTAGCCATCAAATCCGCCTTTAAGGCTTGGCGACACTATCTTCTCGGTGCCAGGCATACCATTACTGTAATCACCGATCACCGGAACTTGCAGTATCTAAAAACAGCCAAAGCTCAGTCATCGCGCCAACTTCGATGGGGATTGTTCTTTGCCGAATTCGATTTTGTGATTACTTATCGACCAGGCTGTAAAAATGGCAAGGCAGATGCCTTATCCTGAATAGGAATGGAAGAAGCATATGCGAACCCGGAGCCGGTGCCTATAATTTCTGAACAAAGAATTCTTGGCATAACTACTTTACAGACACTAGAAGAAATTCATTTAAAAATCCAACAACTCTTCGATCCAGCAGCCCTGCAGGACTGGGTAAAGAAAGGCCCGGATTAATCAGTCATCAATGATCTACCCTACTATCAAGGATTACTATTTCTACCACACAAGGAATTACAGGAACTTGTCCTCTCCAATTATCATGATACTCTGATGGAAGGTCATCCAGGTATCGCAAAAACCGAAGCTAAAATTAAAAGACAATTCTGGTGGCCCACCTGGCTAAAAGATATAAAGTCATTTGTGATGTCTTGCGGCATTTGCGTCCAAAACAAAAGTCAGAAGAAAAAAACAGCTGGGCTTTTACAACCTTTGGATATTCCACCTACACCATGGCACACCTTATCTTTAGACTTTATTACTGATCTGCCTCCATGTAATGGATTTAACACCATTCTAGTTATCGTGGATCTTTTTTCCAAGATGGCCCACTTTATTCCTTTGAAGGGATTACCTTCTGCTTCAATTCTGGCAAAGGAGTTCCTCGAAAACATCGTTCAAATACACGGGTTTCCTTCCGTATTGGTCTCTGACCGAGGTAGTCAATTCATTTGACATTTTTGGAAGAAATGTTGCCAATTGGCGCAAATCGACGTAAGGTTATCAACCAGTCACCATCCACAGACCGATGGTCAGACGGAAAGGACCAACCAGACCCTTGAACAGTACCTATGTTGTATGCTTCACCAGACCGAAGCAATTGGAAAGATATTTTATGGATTTCCGAATATGCATACCATAACTCTGTACATTCAGGAACCGGACAAAGCCCCTTTTACACCATATATGGACACCACCCTCGAACCTAAGAACTCGATTCGCCTCAGCACTTAGAAATGCCTGCAGTTAGTCATTTACATTCTACTATTACAAAAGCCTTCAAGAAAGCAACAGAACATTTAAAGCAAGCAAAAGAGAAATACAAGAAAAATGCTGATCTACATAGAAGTGAAACTCCACAGTACCAAATTGGAGATCAGGTTTGGCTAGCTACAAAACACATACCTCTGAAAGGAACTCAGACTTTTAATCCTAGATATTTGGGACCTTACACCATTAAGGCCATTATCAACCCGGTGGCCGTCAAACTGGAATTACCCTCCAATATGCAAATTCATCCTGTCTTTCATGTTTCACTTTTAAAACCAGTTCAACCAGAAACAAGATTAACCAAACCACCAGATCCTATCTTGATAGATGGAGAACCTGAATTCGAGGTGAAAAACATTCTGGACTCCAAGGTGGTTAAATCAAAACTTTTTTACTTAATCGATTGGAAAGGTTACGGGCCACAGGAAAGGTCATGGGAGCCTAGTGACCACGTTCATGCACCACGATTAGTGAAGAGATTCCACCGGGACTTCCCAGACAAACCAGGACCAAGGGGAGGAACGACGTTAGGAGGGGCCTTGAGGGGGAGTGCTGTCATGATGCATACCCCCGGGCATCCAGACCACGTCCATCAGCCCCGGGAGCAGGAATCATGTTGCCTTGAGAAAACCCAGCAACCCCTGTTAGGGGCTGTTTGGGTTCAGTCCTGGCGCCTATGGCGCCAGGCTCATATGGGCCTTCAGTCCTGGCGCCATAGGCGCCAGGCTCATAGGTGCACACTTACCTGATGCAGACCATGCTGCAAGAAGATCCAAACCCATGTGAGGCCTGGAAGGGACTACTTTACCTTAGGGACTATTGTGTTACTCGGGTGTGGTCGGGGAGGAATACCTACCTGGGACTACTTTGGAGGCTATTCAAACCACGCCCGAAGAGCAGCACACGCTTTGCGTTATTCTGCATCCAGCAGCGTAACGTTCACCGTGCCAGCAGCAGCATCCAACCTTCTGCCACGCCCGCCTCGAACCTGGAGCACCTAGAAAGAAGGAAAGAAGCAAAGATTAGAACAAGAGTATTACCTGATTTCTTACCTGATTCTGGATTCATCGCATCTTCAAACCAGAGGAAAGACTTTGTTTGAAACGCGTCACATTGTAGCAGCAGCACTGCGCCATACTCACCATTCCACGCAGCATTTCTTCGATCCGGCGCTGTCTCCATCTTTACATCGCCGAATCCCGGCACCTAAAGGGGACAAGAAACAACAAGGTGAGCAGAGAGAACAGACAGAGACAATCTCTTTAGCCACCATATGCTTACTTGATTTTACAGCCGGAGGTATTATTCATCAGCACGCCACATCTTCTTATACTGCACCTGTAAGAAAAGGAGAAAGCAGCAAGTTTAACCCTTGGGATTATTTACCGGACAGTGTTAGGTAACGCAGACTTTTACCGGCGCGCTTTCAGCAGTCAATCTTCTTATTGGGTGAAAGTTGCAAGATAAAAGAGGAATTGGGCAGGAGTGAATTCCAGACATTTTGAACTCTTACAAACTATATACTTACGGCTCTTGGCTAGGACCTTTTGGAGTCAGGATTCGTCTACAACTCTTCCAATATCTTCAGGCCAGTGAAATAACTGGTCATCAACGCGCCCCTGCGTGCTTCGCAGGATGGAGGGCTCATCCTTCAAGAATATAAGGTGAGATTGCTGAGAGGGCACCGAGGTGATTAGTGGGGAGGACAGTGGGGGTGCTATCACTTGAATCCACAGGTGGCTAAATCCATCTCTCCACTTGTAGGAGAATATTTCTACGGGTCAAGCAGACAAGATTAGGAGGGCAGATCCGGTCAGTCATCGCTGGAGTACGCATCACGTGGGTGGAGGCCGCAGCAGTCCGGGTCCGACCGACGCCCCTGTGGGAGCCAGGTGAGCGTAACAACGGGTCAAGCAAAAATCCTGCGCACAATTGAAAGTCTTCGATTTTGAGGAAGTAGAGAAAGTATATAAATTTGGTCCGAGCCTGGCAGAAGGAGACCAATTGAAGGTTTTGTGTTAAAGTGGGTCTGAGCCTGGTGGAGGGGGACTCGAGGTGAACAGTAAATCTGTCAAACCTATACAAAGAAATGCAATCTCCTTTAATTCCCATGCTCTCATTGGACACATTTATTTAACTACCATTCCTTTATAACATATCTTTGCATCAGCTCATATTTACAGCACACCCGTTTTGGGGATCTTTTCGTGGTAGGTCATGACATTGTCCCATAGTTAGACATTCACACAACAAACATAATTAATTACAAGTGCCAACTGGCTGGGGACCTCTAACCCCAAACGTGATTCACATGGTCTTTGCAAGGACACTTCAACAATATGAGGAGGGGAAGAAACAAACAAGTTCCCTTTGAACTGGCAATAAATATCTTATCCGCCCAGACTTAATGGTGTCCTTATTTTACACTAATCCATACGACTACCAATTCAGCACGCATGGCCTCTGAGTTCATCCTGAGAACCTGATCGAAACCCATAAACCATTTGTCAACTCTGCCCTTAAGCATCCCTTGCACCAGGTTTATTACTCAGTGCCAAATTGACTCTACCAGATAGCTGGACTTCCCTGGACAATGAATAACAGGCTTGCATGTACTTAAAAGATTCCATCTCTTCTTCACAATAGTACCAAGTTGGAAAAACCAGAGCCTGGCCGTAGCTGACCATCTGATATTATTGTAGCTGCCCAGTGCCTTTCCTCAAACTTCAACCCTGCTCAACCACTTTTCTCAGTCACACTGAGTTCATCCTGCTCCCCAGGCTTCTGGGCTTGCACAATCCCTAGCTATTAGAGGTCTTGCGGCATACAGATGTATGAATTTACCATGTACCCCAAACACATGTCCCTAAAGACCCCCATGTGTGTACGTCAGTGCATGTATGTTCAAGAATACTGCATCCTTTCACAGTGGTTTCTCCATTACAAATCTCCTATCTTGCGTAAGCGTATGAAGCTCCTCGCTGCCCAACTTTAGTCGCTATGTAGCACGCCTCAAATCTAAAATGTATCAACTTTAACACAAAGTAACACTAAAAGTAACACTTATCGCTTCCTTATTAACTACACTAGATTCATGCTAGATCGCAACATCGCATCAACATCACGTCAACATCGCCATCGCCCCAGTCACCAATATGGTGCGCAAAGTGTGAACACCTCTTTCTCATTGGGACCTTTATCGACCCCCCCAACAAGTGTCTGGGGACTAAAGCTTGGGGGACCTGTGCACTTTCTATCCAACTGCCAGGCATATTCTTGTATGCCTTCCCACTTGCCCCTTGTCCCCAGGGTATTGAGCCAGATCTGGGAGGGCAGGGCTTGAGTGCTACTGATCATGTGTTGCTGGACCCGGAGATCCTGGCTCCCCCTTTCAAGTTGGCAAAAGAAACTTGTCTTCTTCCCAGGTCTCTGCTTCCAGTTCTGTTCTTGAGGAACTCTGATCTGGTCAACAACTGGCTATGGGGGGCATGCATGTTGTATGGATGGGCCTCTTCTGATAATGCCTCGGGCCCCTTCTCCCTTATGAATCAGAGCTTCAGGAGATCTACAGACATACTCCTGCCAAGGGCAGTCATTTGGGCCTGTTGCAGAACTAACAGCTTCCCACCCCTCCATTGCGGCTCTGAGGCTATAGCATGTTGTGGCTTTAGAATGGTTGGAGCAACAGCCTTATATAAGCTTTTGTAGAAAGCACTGGAGGCTGTCTTTTTTCTTGGCCAACCCTGCTCTATTTTTCCACCAGCGGGTCTCCGGGTCTCTCAGTCCCTTCTTCCCCTGCTTCTCTCTCCTGACCTGTTAGCCTCTGTCCCCCTGTGCCTCTCTCCCCCTGTGCCCCGTCCCTGGGTGCCTGTATCCCGTGGTGCCTCTGTCCCCCTGTTCCCCTGTCTCCCTGTGTATCTGTCCCCCTGTGTGTCTGTCCCCCTGTGTGTCTCTCTCCCTGTGTGTCTCTCTGTGCCTCACTGAGCTGGCCTCTCTCATTTTCCACCTCATGATCTCTATCAGCCCCCTTCTCCAACCCTTCGCTTTCTCCCTTGGTGCACCTTCCCCCCTTTGCATCCAAGTGTACTCCCAGGCCTGAGTTCCATGTTAGTGGGTGTACCTAGCTAGTCTATTGTGTCAAATGTATCCTGCTAGCAATGGGTTTACCCCTCTTCCTGCATTAACTCTGTTCCTGGCTTCCACAAAGATTTTGGTGCCTTCATTGTGTTCCCACGTTCCCCCAGTCTGTCAGCATATACAACGCATCCTCACTGGGTCTGTTGACTCCCTGGTCCAAAAATGTGGCCCTGTCTGGGGTCTCCCTCATGGCCTCCCCCATTTTGGCCTGCCTCCCACTTCCACAGTTTTCTGGTGCCTGTGACTCTGATCCAGAACCAGGTCTAGTTCCCTGATAACCCAAATAGCACCTTAATGTCTGCACCCTCTCTGAGTAAACTCACCCCTTTTCTGTGGCCTGCACTCCTCTCCTCTGTCTATTTTCCTTCAGTCCATTTTCCCTCTTTTACAATCTACAGACCAGTCCCAGAGAAGAGGAGGTCCTGCCCTGAGAGCTGTCTGCTGTATCTGTGTGTGGCTGCCGGACCAAGAAGTAAGGTACGAACTGAAGTATCGGTCATGTGCACTGACATTGCCAGTTAGTAGCATGAGGGGAGGGCTCCTAATCTCTGAGGGGTATGGTAACATTAACGGTAGGTCAGTGTACCCATCCAGTCAATCCAGATCCAACTTCCACAGTGGCAAGGCGCTGGCGCATTGCCACTGTCAGAGGAAAATCTGCACACCTACACATCATCAAACAATTGTACTGGCAAATTGTAGGGTGTATCTTTCCAGATAATCTACCCAACTAGTCAAAGCATGCAGATCTCAACCCTAATTTTATCCGGTGTTCGGTTTTAACCCTGAGAGTTCCTCAGGTGAAGGGACTCAACTACCCTGTATGTAACCAACTCACCTTCTAGGTCCAAACTGGAGGGTGAACAAGGGTAGCTGTGGTTCATAGCTCACCTTAGGGACTGGTCCACCAAGAGCCTCGATTTATAGCGCACTACATATTGCTTAATTCAGTTTACTAGTGTGCCTGAATCTGGTTGCAAAGAGTGGTGAGATGGCATCTTAATAGTAGGTCCTTCTGTAAATACCTCTGAGGATTGTGCCCTGATATGCTTCAGTTTGCTTGTCTGGTTGGCAGGAGCCCTCACCCAGGGATGAGGTGGCATCTTTATGGTAAGTCCACCAGTAGATACCTCTCTGAAGTATACACTTGGCACCCTTCATTTTGCTTGTCTGGGCAGTTGGAGCCCTCACCACGCCAATGCACCGGCGACCTTAGCCAGAAGTGCCAAAACACTCACCGCTGACAATATCAGTGCACTCCTCAATCTGCCTTGCCTAGCGCCCCCGTTTTCCGCTGACCCCAACATCCTCGCAGAAATATTCAAAGACACCATCGCAATGGCTGTCAACACCGTTGCCCCATTGGCAAACAAAAAGAAAAAAAATCCTTCCACTCCAATTCCTGGTTCACAGAGGAACTCCAGACTTTGCGCAAAGACAAACGCTTAGCGCTAAACAATTGTCAGTTTAACCCCTGCGATACCACAAAAGCTAACTTCAAATCCATAGCAAAAAAATACAAAAACGCAATCTTCCTCACTAAATCTGAAGCCTACAACCACCGCATCTCCAATGCCAACTCCCACTCTAAAGAACTTTTCAATATATTCAAAGAACTAACCGTAGCACCTACATGCCCTGATGAAATCGTCAAAGGCGAGGCATGGTGTACAGGCATTCAATCAGCCATGCTGATGCAAAAATAAACCTGCTCCAAAACAAAATATCCCACCACTTCAATACCTTACCAGAGCAAAGTGCACATGCACAGATAAAACCTAATGTTAAAGTAAGAAACATGCCCAAATTTGCATTTACCGAAATCTCTGAAGCCAAGGTCACTGACATCCTCAGACACCTCAAACCCTCACAATGCAAGGGTGATGTATGTCCCCCTAAAATCATCAAAGATTGCACAGAACAACTGGCCCTCTTCTCACAGCCTTCATCAATCCATCCTTCAAAACGGGCATAGTACCAGACAGCCTTAAAGAGGCCTGGGTACGCCCTATCTTAAAAAAAACAACGCTAGACTCTGCTAACCCTAACAACTATTGACCCATAACCACAGTCCCATTCCTCCTGAAAATACTTGACAAGGCCGCCCACAAACAGATTCAACTATACCTTGAATCGAACGCAATCCTTGGAAAAAGCCAATCTGGGTTCCGCAAGGGACACAGAACTGAAACCGCCCTTCTGGACTTAAAAAACTAAATTACCAACATCCTAGACAAAGGCAAGCCCGCTCTCCTCCTTCTCCTTGACCTTTCAGCTGCGTTTGATCTGGTAGACCACACTACACTTACCAGTCACCTGACACACGCTGCACACTTCTCAAATGACGCAGCATCCTGGGTAACATCATTTTTAGAGGGTAGAGCTATGAAAGTATTCTCTAACACAGCACATGCAGCACCCTCCATCATCCACTGTGGTGTGCCACAAGGCTCCTTTACTGCCCCCACGCTCTACAATCTTTTTACAAAGTCACTATTTGATAAACTAGACGCGCTGGGGATCACCTACACAAACTACGCCGACGACACGCAGGTTCTCCTCCCCCTGACAGGGAATTATCACCAAGACGCCTCTACCCTACAGCAAATCTACTCTACCATACAAGCATGGATGGCTACCAACGGCCTCTGCTTGAACGGGGACAAGACCGAAATCCTCATTCTAGGACAGAAATCCACCCTCTCCAAACTCAACCCACTGTACATCAATTTCAACATAGACAACTGTATCATCCCAGTCCTATCCTCTGTCAAAACACTGTGGGTTCACATAGACGCCACGCTATCTATGGACAAACAAGTCAGCGCCATAGTCTCGGCCTCAGCACTGAGTACTAAACTCATTAACGCAATAAAACCATTCCTAACCAAGGATAACTGCCTCACCATCGCCAGAGCAACTATAGGAGCCAAACTAGACTATTGTAATACGCTCCTAACCGGCACCTCAAAAAAAAACATATCTAGGCTCCAAACAACCAAAAACAACGCTCTCATAGCAGCCCTCAGCGGAGGCATTGGGGCACAGTTGCAGCCCTCCCAGGGGTGAGGTTGCTCGGGTCGCACTTCGCCCTCTGCGCTTATTTGGTGACTGGTGGTAATATGTGATGCTGCTCGGGACTGCTCCTGCGTGGAGAATAGGGGGTGTGAGTATGCCAGCTTGTGCACCTGAACCCCTTCCAGACCCCTTCTCCCAAACCGTGGTACCCGTGGGATGCACTGTCCCTGGAAAGCTCACCTGTTGATTAGTTTTGGCGAGAACTCCATCCTGCTGCTTCTGGGAGGGACACTTGTATGATCTGGACCTAGTTCCTTCACTGGTCCCTTGCACGCGGTAGTCCAGTCCTGCTGCGACTATACCATTATACTTCAGGTAAGTGTTCCTGTTTGCCTTTGTCTTTCCTCGTCTGTTTTTGTTGTATTGTAAAGTTTGTTGTCTTGTATTGCTGTCCGTTCCACTTTTGATGTTTGCTCTTTTGCTTTCTTCCCTTGCAGGTGATGTTGCCGGCCCAGCAGAAGCTGAAGAGCTTGAGGTGACAGCCGGAGGGAATGAGAAACGAAGCTGCAGCGGTACAGTAGCTTGTAAGTTGTTAACTAGGGGGCGCATGGGGTTCAAATGTGGCATGGCCCCAGGACGGATGTTCTAACCTTGTCTTTCTTCTTCTTCACAGGGTACGACTTCGTGGATGCGGAGTGCGGTGCTGCGGCGTCGGGATCAAGATCACTGGACGTCAGGAGATGAGTCTGCAGATGAAGAACCAGTTTCCTGTAGGTGATTATGCAGGAGAACGCCTGGTTTCAAAGGTAAGTAAACTGGTCCAAGCAGCGGTGAGAGTCACATTGCATGCGAGTGCACAGTAATGTGAAGCACCGGCCTTAAGGATGGAGCAGTTTATAAAGCTGAGCTTCTGAAGCCACGCCCACCAGGTTCAGCCTGCCTGCCACACCCTGCCACACCCGATGAGTCAGCACATGAAGACCAGGCTTAGGGTGCCACACCCGATGAGTCAGCATATGAGGAGGTTCTCTGGAATAAAGGCTTTTAGCTCCTGGAAGGTTCTTGTAAAATAAAAGCACTCATGCACTGAAATAAAGTAAAAGCATTCCTGCACTGAAAT
Source organism: Ambystoma mexicanum (assembly GCF_040938575.1). Taxonomy (NCBI): domain Eukaryota; kingdom Metazoa; phylum Chordata; class Amphibia; order Caudata; family Ambystomatidae; genus Ambystoma; species Ambystoma mexicanum. The sequence continues at coordinate 174,859,237 of NC_090941.1, read as the reverse complement.
AAAGTGTTCCTGCTCACATCTCTATATGAGCCTGGTGCCAAAGGTGCCAGAACTGAGTCCAGCCAGGGCCCCTGTGTTTAAAGTTCCCAAAGGGACATAAGTGAGTCAAGTGACCCATTGCCCCCATCACTAGATGGTGTGGTTTTTGTGTTCTGGGGCCTGTGGCCATGACAGAATCAGAGTAGTTTTCCAGGGACGCCTGGGAATTGTATTTAACACTCGTTTTGGAAGTGGACCAATAGCTTGGCATTACTGTGCCCCCTGTTGTGCAACAGTTTATCATCCAACTCCTTCCCTAGTTGAGCGCCTGTGGGTGTGCATCTGTGAATGCCTGTGAGAGACAGTGAGTGCGCTAGAGTAACCCTGGATGACAGGCTTGGATAGTAGGGACTCAGTGATGCTGACTTACATCCTGTAGTGATTTAGTATTTGTCAAGACATCTACCTATCAGAATAGGAAATTCTACAAGCCAGGGAGTGGGCCTTTCCCCTGATTCCCCTGCAGCACTCATGGCTACAGTTCATGGCCAAGACATTATCAGATGGATGCCAGTATGGCATAAACAGACCAAGCATCAGAACCTACTGGTTTGGCCAATAGAAGGCTCCTATGATGAGACTCACCTAGCTGTGGTGTGCAGGGTTCTTAAAAGGGAGAAAGGGAACTCAGCAGTTAGGCTGTGGGAGTCCTCCACATTGTGGTGCCTGCAGAGTGTGTCTGTGGCGAGCAAACAGTGTCTGGAACAAGTGACCATAGAGAGAAAGCTAGAACAGCCTAATCTCGAGAAAAAAAGAAAAGTCCCCAGTTATGGGTGTGATCCTTGCCTGTTCCCAGTGTTATCACCAGTGACCTCTTCTGCCCCAGAGGATATCATAGATGTTTCTGTGTTTTCTCCCCCACCCAGCTATTCTGCTCCCTTCCCAGTTCCTGCCCCTTGGCTGTACGCCCCTGCTCAATCAGCCCCTGTACTGTCACCTCATGGGGGCCATTATGGGGCTTCTAGAGGACAGCACAAGTTTAGTGGGGAGGAAGAAGAGGAATCCTTCACCACTCCCAGATGCCCCCTCCGAACCCCCAGTACTGGGGCCATCAGAACACTCAGTACATGCCTCAGCATGTCCCAAGCCAATGTCCACCGCCAACCCGGTGCCGAGCCCAGTTAGGTCACTGTGTGCATCAGGACCAGTGCGCCTATTGTAAGGAATGGGGTCACCAGAAGTACAACTGTCCTCAGCGGATTCAGCATCAGCAGACCAAGGCCACAGCCATGGCTGCTTAGAGCAAATCGCAGCTCCCAGCACCTTGCCCGCTTGGTCCCTTGCACCTCCCTGCTCAACCTAGACCCCCAGATCACAATGCCAGTTGTGGCTCATAACCCCAGCCTGGACAACCCTCGGCCGGATACCAGATCAGTAGCCAAAACAGCCAGGCTGCCTCTTCTGGCACCGCCTTGCAACCCTGACCCCAGCAGCCAGGCCACGGTCCCATCCAGTTCCCTCAAGCTTGATGGGAACTGGACGCAGACGATGTACCGCTTGCGCCCCAACTCCTTGCCCTAACCATCCCCTTGTCACGCTCACCTGGTATCCACGGGGACGCCACCCAGCCCTGGTTGGAGGATTTCCACTCTCGAACCCTCTCCCGGTCCCTTGGTAAGGCCTCTGGTTAAAGATGGGTCTGCAATATAGGAGAGCTGGATTCAATACTAGATTGTCTTTATGTTTTTGCACCTACCTTGGCCTCAACTCCTTCCTCCCCCTTGGGCCTTCTCCTCACCTTAGTATTGTAAAAGGTGGATCTCCGTCCTGCTCCTCGTGGCAGAGGCACGTAGATGTGGGGGCGAGCAGTGACCAAGCTACTTCACTGGTGCAAGCCCCCCTGTGGGAATCCAGGCCTGCTGCGACTCCGTAGGTTTGCTGCTTTACAGTCTTTATATGCAGTTCTTATGTTCCTCTTAGTTTGAATAATAATGTCTTGCTTCTTTCCTTTTAGGTATGGAAAGGTATTTTGGTGTTGTCATGCAGTTTGAAGATGAGCATGGGCCGGTAGGCAAAAGCACGGTGTGCGCGATGCTGTCCGGTGAGTAATGCGCTATGCGCGGCGCTGTTTCACCCTTTTATATTGCTAACCTGTGACTTTTCTCTCCTTGCAGGTTGCGATGTTCCCCGCCGAGCCCCGTAATGTTCCAGCAATGATATTGACCAGGAGATGATTACTGAGGTAAGAATTGTGTGGCTTTCTTCATTCGGGAGGAAACGTGAGTAAACGCTTACTAATGCTGTCTTTCTTTCTCCTCTTTCCAGGTTATGGTATTCCAGGATGCATGCGGTGCCAGATGATGGAGTTCGTACCTTCAGGTGCGTGGAACTGAAGTCAGCGATGGATTGAAGACAGGATACTGTTCCAGGTAAGTTTCGTAGTGTTCTTTCTCTCTATGCAGGTCCTTGGTTTCAGGTAAGCTGGCATCAAAGAACTGGACACGGTGAGCATTACGCTCCCCACAGCAGAATAACGCAGAGCATGTTCTGCTGTTTGGGTGCAGTTTAAATAGTCTCAGGTAAAATAGTCCCAGGCCTACCACACCCAAAGTAGTCCAGGTAAAGCAGTCCCAGGCCTGCCACACCCAAAAGACTAGACCGCATAGCTCAGTTCCTTGTAACTGAGCTATGTGTGTGCCTCCATGTTGGCTGAATCCCCCCCCAAGTTAAATAGTCCCAAGTAAATAGTCCCATTCTAATGTTGATCTTCATGATGGTTATGAGCCTGGTGCCAAAAATGCCAGGACTGACTCCAAGAGAGTCTTGGATGAGGTTTTAAGGCCTTTGACCTGGCCCTAACTGGAAGGCTGACTTGCCAATGAGGGCCAGGGGCAAGGGTCATGACAGCACTCCCCCCCAAGGACCCTCTCACGGTGGCACTTCTGCCTGGTCCTGGTTTGGCTGGGTAATTCTGATGGAACTCTTTAATTAAGCGAGGTGCATGGATGTATTCACTAGGTTCCCATGATCTGTCTTGAGGGCCGTATCCCTTCCAATCAACTAAGTAGTATAGTTTGGATCTGGTGTATTTTGAGTCTAGGATATCCTTTACTTCAAACTCTGGTTCTCCGTCAACTAATACTGGTTTTGGTGGTGTTGTAAGCCGAGTACCGTGTTGTACCGGTTTCAGGAGTGATACGTGAAACACAGGATGATTCTGCATAGTGGGTGGTAGGGCTAATTTAACTGCCACTGGGTTTATTATGGATTCAATAGAATAAGGTCCCAGATATTGTGGATGAAAGGTCCCAGTCCCTTTTATGGGCACATATTATGACAACCAGACCTTGTCTCCAATTTGACAGTCGGGGGCTTTACTACGATGTTGGTCAGCGAATTTCTTTTGTCTGTTCTTGGCTTGGAGTAAATGTTCTGCTGCTTCTTTGAAGGCCTGGGAAATAGTCATATGTAGGGTTTTAACCGCTGGCATTTCCAAAGGGGTTGGGAGATCCAATTCTGAAGTATGTGGATGTCTACCATATATAGTGTAGAAAGGGGTTTGTCCAGTGCTGGTGTGTAATGAATTATTATAGGCATATTCAGCTATCCATAACAAATAATTCCAATTTCTTTCCACTTGATGTAACTTGCAACGTAAGTATTGCTCGAGGGTTTGGTTTGTTCTTTCTGTTTGGCCATCTGTTTGAGGATGGTGACTTGTGTACAGTCGAATGTCAATTTGGGCCATTGAACAGCATTTCCTCCAGAAGTTGGATACAAACTGACTACCTCGATCTGAGATCAAGACCGATGGAAAGCCATGTAGCCGTACGATTTCCTCCAGGAATACTTTTGCTAAATTTGATGCATTTGGAAGACCCTTAAAAGGAATAAAGTGTGCCATTTTAGAGAACAAGTCTACAACTACTAAGATGGTGTTGAATCCTTGACTGGGAGGAAGATCTGTAATGAAATCAAGGGACAGTGTGTGCCATTGTGCAGGAGGAATTTCTAATGGTTGGAGAAGACCAGCTGGTTTCTGCTTTTGGGACTTGTTTTGTGCACACACACTGCAAGATTGGATAAATTGTATGATGTCTTTACGCCATGTGGGCCACCCATAGTTTCGTTTTACTTTAGCTAGAGTTTTGGCAATTCCAGGATGACCTTCAATCAGGGAGTCGTGATAACCTGAAATAACCTACTCTTGTAAATCTTTACTTGGCAAGTATAGACGGTTCCTAAAATATGGTAACTGGTCTTTAATGGTGTAATGTTCTCCTTGAGTACACCACTCTTGTGAGAAAGTGGGATCCATTAAGAGTTGGATCTTGTTTTGGAGTTCACCCTGTGTAAATGCTGTCGTAAAACCCAGGAGTTTGTCTTCTGGAATGATGGCTACTGGATCTGGAGTTATGTAAACCTTTTCATCAACACCCATGCGGGACAAGGCGTCAGCCTTTCCGTTTCGGACTCCTGGCCGGTAGGTGATCACATAGTCATATTCAGCGAAGAAAAGAGCCCACCGCAGTTGACGGGATGATTGAGCCTTGGCTGTTTTTAGGTATTGCAATTTTTGATTATCAGTTATGACCGTGACAGGATGTCTAGTACCAAGGAGATAGTGTTGCCATGCCTTGACATCTGATTTTATAGCCAAGAGTTCTTTGTCTGTGATAGCATAGTTCAGTTCGGGAGGTGAGACTTTTCGTGACCAGAAGGCCACAGGGTGTAACTGGCCAGTTCCTGGGTCCCTTTGCGAGAGAACAGCTCCCATAGCCGTGCTAGAGGCATCTGTTTCAACTATATAAGGGAGGTCTGGGCGAGGATGCCGTAGAAATGGAGCAAAAGTGAATTAAGTTCTTGAAAGGCCTTCTCTGCTTCTTCTGTCCAATTGAACTTTTTATTGTTTTTTCTGAAAAGTGATGTAATTGGATGCACTATTTGGGAAAAATCTGGGATGAATTGGCGGTAAAAGTTTGTAGAGGAATACTCTGGATTCCTTTAAATTAAGTTGGTGACAGCCAGTTAAGAATGGCATCTACCTTGTCCCTATCCATTCTGATACCTTTTGGTGTGAGGATAAAACCGAGGAACTCCACTTCGGTGACATGAAAAGAGCATTTTTTGAGTTTAGCATACAGTTTATGTTGGCAGAGTTTAGTAAGGACGGAGCGGACATCCCTTACATGGTCTTCTTTTGTAGCAGAATACACTAAGATGTCATCATTGTAAACCAGGGCGCAAACGTCAATTAACTCCCGCAAAACATAATTCATAAAGTACTGGAATGCAGCAGGAGCGTTGCAAAGTCCAAAAGGTGTTACCTGGTATTCATACAAGCCGTATTTGGTACGAAAGGCGGTTTTCCATTCGTCTCCTTTATTCACTCGAACAAGATGGTACCCCCCCTAAGGTCCAGTTTGGTATAGATTTGGCGGTCTTTGACTTGATCCAATAATTCGGGAATAAGGGGCAGTGGTTAACGTTTTTTTACTGTGATCTGGTTTAATGCGCGATAGTCGATGCAAGTCCTCAAATCTCCTTCCTTCTTTGGTACGAAGAATAAGGGACTGGCTGCCGGTGATTTAGGTGGGCATATAAATCCATTTGCCAGGTACTGATCAAGATAAGATTTCAAATGGAGGTTTTCTGGTTCAGTAAGTGCATAGATTCGACCACAAGGAATATGCGCACCAGGTATGAGGTCGATCTGACAATCGTAGGGCCTGTGCGGTGGTAGAGTATTGGCTTGTTCTTTCTGGAACACGTCTTGAAAATCTTGGTATTTATTTGGTAGAGTACTAGTCACACCTAGTACATTCGCCACCGTACTGGGAGTAGCAGATGTACATTAGTCTGTTTTCCCCTTTTCTTGGTAATAACAGGTGCGAGCACAATCATCGGAAAAGGCCAACTTCTTGGCACGCCAATCTATTAGAGGGTTGTGAGCTATCAACCATGGCATCCCTAAGATTAGTCAAAACTGAGGAGCCTTGATGAGATCGAATACAATAGATTCTCGGTGTCCATCCTTGCACAGTAGGAGCGCTGCTGTACATTGGGTTACTGCTCCGGAATCCATTTCTGTCCCATCAACAGTAGTAACTTTTTCAGTAGTTGACTGAGAGCATAAGGAATGCCCCATCTCTGCTGCCAGATCTTGGTCTACATAATTCCCAACTGCCCCGCTGTCTATGTATGCTTCGACAGCATGCATCGAGACAGTTGTTGGTGATTGATCAAAATTACTGGTAATGCAAATGGGAGGTCTGTGCCTCATCCTTCTCGCTCGACAAGCGGACCTCTACGCTTGCCGGACTTGGTAGTTATCCGACTCCTTGTTATTATCTTCCTTCTCTGTGGCTCCAACAGTTCTCCTTGGTGGTTTCACTGGACATTCTTTGAGGAAGTGGCCTGATTATCTGCAATGTAAGCATATTGCTGTTGCCTTCTCTTGTCTCTTTCAGTTGTAGTTAAAGGGGGCCATATACCTCCAATTTGCATGGGTTCTACCGTGTTTTCCAATGTACGTGGAACATTATCCTTTGACCGGACATACACAGCTCGAGTGTCTAACCTTATCCGGTCCGCTTTTCGGTCTTGTAATCTGTGATCATTGCACCACAAGATTGATGAATTCTCCACAGTCTTTAGGTGGGTTAACCACTTGAGCAAGGACATCCTTTAGTTCCCCTCGTAGACCCCAATGAAATAGTGTGGTCCATTTTTACTCAGGCCACCCAGCTTCAACAACTAGTCTGTTAAATGTTGCTATATATGTAAGCAAGTCTTGACTTCCTTGACGGAGTGACAAAAGTTTGTTGTGTAATGCTTGGCCTTGGGTATGACGAGCAAAGAGTTTTTCCATTTCCATCTGGAAACCCCCAAAGTCATGTAACAACGGGTTATCCTGACTTACCAATGGTACTGACCAATCCGCAGCACTGCCACTCAGATATGACAAGACAAAAGCAACCTGCGCTTGGTCGTTAGGAAAAGCCCCAGGTCTGCAAAGGAAATGAAGACGACACTGGTTCATGAACATTGCGTACTTCTTGGGGTCCCATGTAAATCGTTCAGTTGGAGCTAAAGGGACTGCCCCAGGAAGGGTTATTTGTACTGGATTGGTGGAAGGAGTTGGTACAGGAGCTGGCGGAATGTTACCAGGCAATGGGGTCTGTTCTGCCTGTGATTGGAGCAATTATCTAATTATTTCGACTGTACGATCCTTAGTAACAATCAAATCCCTCCTAAGAGCGTTGGTTTCTTGCCTGGCTGAATGTACTTCAGCGCGTAATTGTCCCAACAACTGAACTAACTGGTCAGTCTCTGAAGTCTCCATGACGCCCAGGTGGATAATATTATTGAGGCTTTGCGTTCTGTTACGCTCACCTGGTATCCACGGGGACGCCACCCAGCCCTGGTTGGATGATTTGCACTCTAGAACCCTCTCCCGGTCCCTTGGTAAGGCCTCTGGTTAAAGATGGGTCTGCAATGTAGGAGAGCTGGATTCAATACCAGATTGTCTTTATGTTTTCCCACCTCCCTTGGCCTCAACTCCTTCCTCCCCCTTGGGCCTTCTCCTCATCTTAATATTGTAAAAGGTGGATTCTCCGTCCTGCTCCTCGTGGCAGGGGCGCGTAGATGTGGGGGCGAGCAGCGACCAAGTTACTTCACTGGTGCAGCCCCCCTGTGGGAATCCAGGCCTGCTGCGACTCCATAGGTTTGCTGCTTTACAGTCTTTATATGCAGTTCTTATGTTCCTCTTAGTTTGAATAATAATGTCTTGCTTCTTTCCTTTTAGGTATGGAAAGGTATTTTGGTGTTGTCATGCAGTTTGAAGATGAGCATGGTAGGCAAAAGCGCGGTGTGCGCGATGCTTTCCGGTGAGTAATGCGCGATGCACGGCACTGTTTCGCCCTTTTATTTTGCTAACCTGTGTGTTTTCTCTCTTTGCAGGTTGCGATGTTCCTCGCCAAGTGCTGTAATGTTCCAGCAATGATACTGACCAGGAGATGATTACCGAAGTAAGAATTGTGTGGCTTTCTTCATTCGGAAGGAAACGTGAGTAAATGCTTACTAATGCTGTCTTTCTTTCTCCTCTTTCCGGCTTATGGTATTCCAGGATGCATGCGGTGCCGGATGATGGAGTTCGTACCTTCAGGTGAGTGTAACTGAAGTCGGCGATGGATTGAAGACAGGATACTGTTCCAGGTAAGTTTCGTAGTGTTCTTTCTCTCTCTGCAGGTCCTAGGTTTCAGGTAAGCTGGCATCAAAGAACTGGACACAGTGAGTGTTACACTGCCCACAGCAGAATAACGCAATTTATGTTCTGCTGTTTGGGTGCGGTTTAAATAGTCTCAGGTAAAGTAGTCCAGGTAAAATAGTCCCAGCCTGCCACACCCAAAGTAGTCCAGGTAAAGTAGTCCCAGGCCTGCCACACCCAAAAGACTAGACCGCATAGCTCAGTTCCTTGTAACTGAGCTATGTGTGTGTCTCCATGTTGGCTAAATCCCACCCTAAGTTAAATAGTCCCAAGTAAATAGTCCCATTCTAATGTTGGTCTTCATGATGGTTATGAGCCTGGTGCCAAAGGCGCCAGGACTGACTCCAAGAGAGTCTTGGATGAGGTTTTAAGGCCTTTGACCTGGCCCTAACTGGAAGGCTGACTTGCCAGTGAGGGCCAGGGGCAAGGGTCATGACACCCCTTCCCATCCAGTGGCCCCTATGTGACTGCACAGGTAGGTAACAAGTGTGCCAGGATGCTGCTAGACAAAGGAGCCACCTTTGGCACACTGAGGCTGGGGGAGTTCCCAGATGCACCAGTGTCTGGCCGGACTGCCACCTCTGTAGGAATAGAGGATATCCCATCTCAGGTTCCTGTATCATTGTGGTGCACTGTGTCCTCTGGCCCACTACAGCACTCCACTTTACCCTGTTTCTGCTGCCCTAACCTTTTGTCTGTACGCTGTTCTGAGTTCTGTGTCCCTTGTCCATTCTCCCCAGTTTTCCTGTACAAATTCCTTTAGCAAACCTGACACCATTGCTCCACACACTACATGGTACCGAGGGACAAAATAGAACACACAGCTTGGGGAAAAGAGAAAGGAAGAATTGGGAACTACAAGCTAGCAAAAGTGTGCGCACAGACAGGTCTTAGTTGGCCAGATGCGTTGCCCCTTGCCGTTATTTACATGATAGGTATGCCCAGCCGCTTTGCTGGACTATCTCTATTTGGGAGCATGATGGCAAGAAAAATGCCTCTGCCCACTGCAGCTCCTCCCTCTGTGAACAGGTTTCTTTTGGCACTGACTGATGATTCAGTTCTGGCATATTTCAATCACCTTACTTCAGTCATGAGACGGATCTACCGCCAGGTCACCAAGGCAGCCAAGATTACATTTAGTGCAGGAGGGAGAGATAGGATACAGCACCCCCAGAGTACATGGACTATTTTCCCCCAAAACCTGTCCTCAACCCCACTCAGGAACCCTGCTGGGATGGGAAAGTCTATCAGATAATTTATTGGACGGTGGTCCATTGAACTGTGATTTTATTGGACCTTAGTATTTTGACAGTGAACATTTCATATTTTTTAATGTTGTTGAATCATTTTTGGCATTTTCAACTTTAATATTTTATATTTTTATTTTCTGTATTTTAATAATTTTGAGTTTAATATTGTATAATGTTGTTGTCTTTCGTTTTGGATTTTGTTCTTGAATTGGAATTTAAACATTTTAATTTTCGCATTTTCAATTTTAATATTTTCAACATTTTTAAAAATGTTTTACATTTTAATATATTATATGATCCTTGTTGTCCTCTTTCTATTAATTTGGGATTTTGTTTCAAGCTTTCTCTCGTTTGAAAGCAAATATTTTTTCTTTTTGCATTTGTGAGTTGCGATATTTGGAGTATTATTTGTTTGGAGTTCGACCTGCATTTAAGGACTAACAGTTCCGCTTTTCAATGTCACATAGTATCTCAATGTGACCACCATACAGCTACAGTGTATCAAGAACATTTTTCTTTAAGTGTATTTATTTTAATGTTCTGTTCCAGCAGACCAGCCTTGTCTTTCATCTTTCGTTATTGCACTATGCCATCGTCCCGCCTTTATATTTGATTTATTTCCAGCTTGCTCTCTTGTGAGATTTCTGCATTGCCATGGAACAAGTTAACTCTTCATCTGCTCCCCGGAGGACTTAAAGGACAGAGACACCCTGACTCATCTACACACGCTCTGCACCAACCGGGTATTCATGCTCCCTGGGGGTCCCCAAGGCCAATCCGTAATGTCTGCCATGAGCCAGTTAATCATGCTTGCTCTGCTCCTCCCTCCTGCGCTAACGGACTACCAAGAGAACTCTTTCCTCCATATCTTCCATTTGGCAGCCCATGAACTGAATCAAACCAACTGCTGGGTCTGTGCCCATATGCCTCCGCATCAGGGCACAGAATTCCTGCTCCAAGCCGTACCTGCCCGCATCTCTGAACTATTCCTCTGCCATGCCGGGAAGCCCAGTGCACCCCTGGAAAAAGCAGCTCTACCGGTGCTGTAAAAGGCCACCTTCCCTGTGTACTTTCAGTGGGTAGGTGAAGAAGGGGCAGAAGATGTGATCACCACCACCAGATGCCAGTCCATGGTGCTCCAGTCGCACAAGTGCCCCCTGGTTTTGAAGAAACTGGCACAATCTAACATGGTCTGTCCAGACAAGCCAGCTAACTGAATGTCCTCTCCCTGTGAAAACGCAGCAACTAACTTTTCAACAATCCAGCCCCGCCCCCTACCTTACATTGCCTGCTGAGTATGGAAGATACCCTTGCCTGAGTGCCAGCCAACAGACAGCTGATTGACACATGAAGACCTCTTCTAGATCTGTGGCAGCAAAGCCTACAAGCAGCTGCCTTAACTATGGACTGGCAGCTGTGCCCTAGAACACATGGTGCCCACCATCAGGGTCACCAAAGAAAGACCTCCCGGCAAGATCTGAATTGCATGTGACCTACAACACGCCTGTGACATAGTGAACATCTACACTCCTCTAACGGACGCACAGCTGTATGGCACTGCATTAGTACCACAGATGGGTGTCATGAGAGTAGGGTGGGCTTTCTATCGGTTGCAAGCAATTCTGGGGGTGGTGGCGAATGAGTCTGCTGTATCACTGGAGACATTGGCCGCAGAGTAGAGGGAGTTGAGAAAGCTGGCTCTCCAAAATCGTATGGTACTCGACATGATACTGGCTTCCCATGGCAGAGTGTGTGCACTTGTTGGGTCAGAGAGTTGTGTATTTGTACAAGACTCCTCTGATGAAATCTTTGACCATGCTCGCTCACATCACCTCCCTTGGGCCCATGCCCAGGGATGCATCCAAAGACTTTCTAGAGGGAATAGAAGACTGGTTCAGCTCCTTCTGGGGGAAACTGCTTTCATATATCCTGTATGCTGTTGGGGGTTGCTTGCATTAATTGTCATCTGCAAACTACTCTGGTGCTTCATATCAAACTATTGTCAAACCCCTGGAGCCTACTTGACCATGGCTCATATCCCCCTCACATCCTGGAATCCAGACTCCTTCAACCAAGAACTTTAGAGACTCACCTAAATCGAGGTGCGTCGCTGGTCCACAGCCTAGTTGATGTGACCACCTTTCGGGACCAGAGGGGGGCTGTGGAAATGGTAATTTCTATGTCCCCTTTTATTTGCAATATAGCGCAAGACTTTTAATTTCCCCACTGTATTCAATGTATTACACAACTTCATTTCCCCAAGTATATGATGACTTATTTTTCCCAAATGTATTTTACCTGTTGCTCAGCGGCAGCCTGGTACCCCTTTCAACTCTTCCTCCCACTCACCCCACCCTATAATGAATCTCCCCTTTGTCTTGGCATGAAGCCTCTCTGAACCTTGCAAAATGAGTTCAACTTGTTGTGTCCATCATGGGTGGGGGGCTCTGGAAAGCCACATTCCCCACCAAACAATTAGCCTGCCCTTTGGCCCCAACTGTCCTGCACTGGATATTGTCATCTCCCCATACTCTACAATTGCCCCCCCCCCTGAACTTTGCGAGAAACCAAAGGGTGTCTCACTAGCTAGTTCCTGGGGATTTGCCATCCAGGTGGCCAGGACATGGCCATCGCTTTTGGACCCTAGCTTCTGGGGGTGGACCAGTGCGAGAGGATCACCTGGGTGAGGGGTCTTCGGGGAATGGGGGAGAGACAACCGATTGTGAGACGCTGTATTCCCCCCTTTCCCATATCCACGCCCCATCCTACCAGACCTTCCAATGACAGCACTTGCAGTGGTTCTCTTCCCCAAGCTTAATTCACATTCGTTAGGTGTCCCTTTCCCCTAATTTATCACACTTCTGGTCTCCCTCAGACAGGTTCAGACCTTCTTACCGTTGTCGAAGACTTTCGAATGTGCAAGGCTTTTACTATAGACCTCCGCAGGACCACTTCGACTTTCTCTTCAGTTCACACTCTTATGTTATTTTCCTCAGTGCCTCTTGGTCTTTGTAGTTCAGCACCGTAAGCACAAAAGTACAAAGAAATCTTTCTCTTCAAGCATTCACGTTTTGACTTCCCCTTTTGCCTGGGTTATTCTTGACCATTACGCATTTCAGTGTTTGTTCAATTTGCCCCTTTATAACAAAATATTTCACATTTTGCAGGGACTTTCGAGGGGGCTACTTCCTTTCGCCGGACCACTCCGCTACTCTGTTTCACTCGCTTCACAGTCTACAGCCATGTACAGGAGGGTCCTTTTACCATCCCATCAAGCTCTCTGGCATCTGTGGATTCTTGACTCTGAGACAGGAACAAAGGAATGGGCGCACAGGTGAGATTTCACAGTGTGTCATCTTGTCTATGGGGGCCGTGTTACTCTCTGCTGTCCAACGTGGGGAGGAGAGCTAACTCAGCCATTTTTATCCTTTTTGTTATAACACTGATTTTCCGTTGCATACATATTCCCCTTTATACACTTTTTGTAAAAGAGATAGGGCAGGCATTAAGTTTTATTAGTATAGGCCATTTTGATTTGACAAAAACGAACTAGGACTGTGATATTCTTTATTATGTGATGATAGAGACTACTCCCATCATAGCTATAGGGCAAACTAGGAGTTTTTCCAAACCCCGAAAATTGAATAAAGGTTTTTGAAATTGTATCTCTTGTGTCAGTGATACAATGCTTGCCTTACAGCTCCAACTGCCAACTCCCCTGGCCTGGGAATCACACAGAATATCTGAAAGTGTGTGCCGCGCTCTGCATCTCCCCTCCCCTGGAAACCAAAAACTAGCAATAGCCAAACAAACTTGCTGTCTGGTCTCTCCTCCCCTTGAGACCACACAAACGTCCCTGGCAACACTTGCCTGTTGAAGGTGGCTAACCCTGGAGGGGGGGTGGAGCAACACTACGTGTCCTGGCAATGGCCAAACAAACCAGTTGCTTGGTCTCCCCTCCCCTGGCAACCACATGTTGTGGGCCTAGAATGGGTGGAGCAACAGCCTTACATATGCCTGTGGAGAAAGGACTGTAGGCTGTCCTTTTACTTGGCTGCTGGTGGCGTGGTGTGCTGACATGGGTTGGGGGCAGAGACTGCAGAGGTCCTTCTGGCAGGTACCTGGCATTATGCTTCTCCCATGGTTCCCCTCCTCTCTAACCCTGCTCTATTTTTTTCACCAGTGGGTCTCCTGGCCTCTCTGTCCCTTCTTCCCTTGCTTCTCTCTCTTGGCCTCTCAGCCTCTGTCCCCCTGTGCCCTGTACCTCTGCCCCTCTGTGTGTCTATCCCCGTGTGCCTCTCACCCTGTGTGTCTCTGTGCCTCTCTGCACCAGCCTCTCTCTCATTTTCCCCCTCACCATCTCTATCAGCCCCCTTCTCCAACCCTTCCCTTTCTCCCTTGGAGTCCCTCCCCCCACCTTTGCATCCAAGGGTACTCCCCAGGCCCTGGGTTCCATGTCATTGGGTGTGCCTAGCTAGTCCAGTGTGTCAAATGTATCCTACTGGCAATGAGTTTACTCTTCTTCCTGTAATAAATATGTTCCTAGTTTCTATAAAGACGTTGGTGCCTTCATTGTGTTCCCACTTTTCAGTGTAGCCTGCCTGTTATTACCAGAGGGGGGACCCAGTCCGTCTGCGTACACAACACAACGTCACCGGGTCTGTTTACTCCCTGGTCCAAAACTGTGGTCCTGTCTGGGGTCTCCCTCATGGCACCCCCCCTATTTTGGCCTGCCTCCCACTTCCACGCTCCCACTAGCGGAGAGAAAGATCCTGTCATTACTGGCCTGTTTTTTCCATTGTCCTCCCCTAGCAGGACAAGAACGCTATCTTTCCAACCGCCAATAGCCTGTCACTTGCTGGAGGAAGCTAACAGGGGTCACAAGGCTTCCTCCCTCTGAATCAGCCAGAGGCGTTGCTGGGGGGGGAGCTGAGGGGCCTATAGCCCCGGGTCTTTTGGTTGTAACCCCGGATAGAAGCTCAGGGACTACAACCAAAAGGCTATAGCTAACCCTGAATCCCGCCAGTCCAGACATTAGCTTAGCCCCTGATCTTTTCCAGACCTACCAATGCCCCTGGCTCAGCCGTTGGCTTAAGGAGGCCATCTTTCTGTCTTACTCCCTGGCAGGATTAGACCACTGTAGTTCCACAGGGGTACACTGGCCAGGAGAATGTCAATTTCTTTGGCAGAGGCTGAGGGTGCTTTCCTTTTAGGCATCTGTATGTAGGGCTGCCACTTGCGATACTCGAAGTATTTTCATACCATTATCGGATTCACCTTCCTGAGCAGTCTGGTTGTGTCTTTTCTTGTGCAGTCCTCCAGGCTGCTCTCCCCCAATGGCTCCATCCTACTTACATTGGTGATAAAAGTGCACTGGGTTTCTCAGAACATATTGGTCTGCCTTTATTTCTGGATGAATGGGCTGATCTAGGATATTTGGTAAGCTTCAAAAATACGTACTGAGAGGAGGAGAGTGGAGTGGGGATAATAGTCTGATTACTTACCAGTAATCTTCATTACACCTAGTCTTTCCCTTCCTCGTTACATTCCTGACACCTACTTCCATCCCTGGTGTTTTCGATCACCCAACACCTTGGTATTAAACTGGAGGACTGTGGGTTGATTGGCCTCAACGTAGAGGGGACCAGTCAACAAGAAACATACATTGGAGAAAGATGTTGAGAAAAAAGACTGAGGTAAGGAAGATTGTCCAGGCAAGAGTAGAATTTGTACTGAAGATTGCCGGCGGTAGAGTAGTATTCAAACCTGCAGTTTACACCACGTTTATAACAATATTAGATGCTCTGGCTCTTTAAAAGAGACTGCTTTCCAGAGGGGGTGTGCGTATGCCGAGAAAAGGAGGCAGGGTCAGGACTGAATAATTTCACAGGGCGGACCGAAAAGGCAATCCCTGTGAATGGAGTTGAAGGAATCGCAGGCAGGGGGTGCGGCTTTTCACGAAGCCGGTCCTCTCGGGCATCAACAACTCGGCAAGAGAGGCCCCCTACCCGAGCCCCCCTCTGCCTCTGGTATGCGAAATAATATTTAACAAACGGTGGACGTGTGAGGTAAAAAAGTACACCAGGAGGAGACGCGGGAGCCGACTGAGGCACGGGGATTACCGGAGCGGCTGGAGAGCGACGTCGGCGTCGGCGGCGGCTCTGAGGTAAGCGGGCTGATGAACAATGTGGCGGGGGAGGGGAGCGCAGCTCCAGCGCGCAGGAATGAAGCCGCATCAGCGGGAGATGCTGCCGGCGCAGCAATGTCACCAAGGCGGGCGGCGGCTGTGTCTCGCCGGGGAGCGGTGCAGGAAACGACCCCCTCACTGCACGATGTTTTAACATGCACGTATGCCATTGCTCCAATGTGTTTTTTCGGAAACCTTTAGCATCCCCCCTTTTTTTTGTGTATGAACCGCCTGTCTTCCCTTCTTGAGAGGGAGGGAAACTATGTACTGTGGGAACATAACATAAATGACCGCAAATCTGTGCATGCTTGGATTAAAAATAAGAGCGCGGCGTGTGTGTGTGTGTGTGTGTGTGCTGATGGCAGCAACATCGGAGATGCTTGTATGTCTGCTCTCTTTGTACAGTGGAGGGGTTGACTCTCTTTCTGCATCTAAGGAAACCTATTGATGTAGCAACTTTTATTACTGTTATTTTCGGTTTCATCCATTTTTACCCCCTCTTTAATGCAAGTCAATGTACACGTAGTGTGTGTGTCTCTTTTATGTTATGTTGCATGTCATTTGTAGAGGGCTGATCTGTCATTGTTATGGCCTGGTAGAGCTTCGGGCATTCTGGTTGTTCTTCTTGCTTGGTTGTGGGAGGCCTGTAATGAGTGGCATTGGGAAGACCACTTTGTTGCCTGGGGGCATTATAGTCGGGGTTGCAGTGTGAGTGGTTGGCAAGGTGAGCGCTGATGCATGGATCCTATCCATCTGCTTTGTATTGGAACCCCCTGTAGAACCAGGTGGCGAATTTTAAATGTATGTGCAGTTTCATGGGGGAAGAGCAGGGGTGGTAAAAGTACTACAAATGGAGGGTCAAAAGTTCGACACAGTTGACCATCCCACCCTGATCTCCAGGCTGTCTAGCGCCTGGCTGTCTGGTAAAGTACTTGACTGGTTCATCTCCTTTCTTGCCGACCGCTCCCAATCGGTCTCTTTTCTGCCTTTTCATTCTAGCTCGATCCCACATTTTTGTTGTGTCCTGCCGGGATCTGCTCTGTCCCTTATTTTGTTTAATCTTTATATCAGGCCTCTGCTGTTTCTCATCCAGTCCCATGGCTTTCGCTATTATTCCTATGCCAATGATACGCAAATTCTGGTCCTTCTTGACTTAAATCAGTATGATATGGCCAGTCAGTTTAGGAAGTTTCTTCAGGATGTGGGGGAATGGATGTCGTCGAACTGGTTGAAACTAAATGGCAGTAACACTGAGGTGCTTGTTGTTGACACTACCTCTCCTCTTCTTTTATGGACCAATGACTGCTGGCCTGTATCCTTGGGTTCTATTCCGGTACCTGCTTTATCGGTTAGGAATCTGGGGGGTCATTATTTCTTCTACCCTTGCCATGGATGGTAAGGTTGCTGCAGTCTGCAAGAAAGGTCATTTTAAATTTCGTATACTTGGGAAAGTTCTTCCATTCGTACCTGAAAATTGTCAGGCAACCTGTGGTCGCTGCGCTTGTTATGAGAGACTTGGATTACTGCAACTCGCTGTATCTGGCCCAACCACGCTATATGATCAATCGGCTTCAGCTGTTGAAGATGCTGCTGCTAGAGCCATCTTTCAGCCCCCTTTTGGCACCCATATGACCCCATTATTGAAAAGCTCCATTGGCTCTGTTTAAGTCCTTGTGTATGGTGAACTGTGCCTTTAATGGCCTATGGTCTGAATATATCTAGGATGAATTCCCCCATTATGTTCACTCGGTGCCTCCAATCCCAGTCTGCATTTCTTGTTGTGGTTCCCCGTTTCAGATTGACACGTACAGGCGGATGTGCTTGTTCGGTTGCTGTCACTAAGGCTTGGAACGCCCTTCCTCTTGCATTACACAAGACTGTTGACCACCTTGACTTTCGTTGGCTGCTGAAAACGTTTGTGTTCTAATTATGATGTTAATCTACTCTGCTCACATGTTATTGCCATGGTGCCTTCGAGCGTTTGTGCGCTCAATAAATTAACATAACAAAAGTTAGCGAACTCCCTAGTGTGACCTAATAGAAAATGTCATAGTTTACCTTTGCATGAACACTTACATTTGTAGGGAGGTAGTGACCGCATGGAGGGTCTGAACTGCAAAGAGGGCATAACAAGACTTGATCAGGTTTGCCAAAGGTTGGCATTTGCTCTCTCCTCTGCCTGCACTTTTGCAGCAAGGGGGAACATCCATAATCCCAAATTCAGGTGAAGTGCATGTCTTGCTTTAGGTGGTAACGAGGTCCATCTATCTCTGTTATGCAGTTTGGCAGGGAATGAATGGTGATTGATCAGCTTAGCACACGTGCCGAGAACCTTTGGTTTTTATGCAATGGTGGTATTCAGCTTAGTGGCTTACTATGACATCTGACATGCTTTTAAACAGCACTCACTTCGACGAAGATGTGTGTCACCAAGAGCCAACGAAAAAAGTGATGGGTAGAAGGTTTGGAATGGATCTGAACCACTGGCACTACTCTGGGCTGCCTTCCACACCACTGTTTTTTAGTGTCTGTGCCACTGCAAAAGGGGTCCAACCATATGCAAAGTCAGGTACTGCCACCAATGGTAGCAGCCCAACCCAACCCAAACTGCTAGGCTAGGCCACGCCCTCTCTGCATGGAATCGCAAGCAACCACAGACATGCATTTTTGTACTCGCATACGCCTAAAGCAAGGTGCTAGGTGAAGCTGGTGGACGCCATTCAAATGGCAATAACCTAGCATAGCGTAACACAGGGGTCTCCTGAGAAGGAAGGGTGTCTCTAGTGTAGCATTCAATACTCACCCCCTCCCCCAAGAGTCTGCAGGCAATTCCCTTCCTGTTTCATCTGTATTACAGTATTATTTAATTCATTCCCAGTTCTTGTTCTATGAAGGCCCAATGACTTTGTAGCTGGACCCTGCTTGCTCTGCACACATTCATTTAACAAATTGGTGTATTTTGGGAGTTGTCTGACTTGCTTCAAATCAGCCAATTTGCCTAACGCCCTGATATCAGTGAGCTCTCGGGAAGAAAGGGCGGGATGCAAACTGGGTGGTGTGACGCCACCCTATCTAACCTGGGCCTTTTGGTTAGCTTGGCGTAAATCCTTTCATATATCCTGTGTACCCCCAAAATTATCCATGGGCCATTGCAAAGGTTTTCCCATGTGTGCTAACCCCAACCTGATGTTAGAAGACCAAGACCAACCTGTTGCAGGAGGATAGATCAGTGGGCATAGGTGCTCGCCTTGGAAGCAAGACGACACAGAGCACCCCAGGTTCGATCCCCGGGTCTGCGCTTAGAAACCTATGGGTATTAAATAAAATAACCTATCATATCATAACCTTAATGACTTGTACTCTTACACAGTATCGAATAGGAGACGTAGGCTGCTTTAACTCTGTAAATGCGAGTATCTCTTAAACAGAACAATAAACTACTGCCTGCAAGCTGACAGTCTTGCTGTTTAGATTTATGGTTGTTGGATAAGAAGCTCACATTCCTGGGATGCCAGCCTTGGTTGTATACTGCTCATTACAGTTTATCCCCCCCCCCCCCCCCGCCGCTTTTGCTTCTTACCAGCTAATGAAGATTTATGTGACTTTGAAGGCTCATCCATTTTTTCATCTCGGCGTAATATTTACAGTTAGTCCAATAAAAGGTATCAACTTTCGAAATCTTAACTGGACTAACAATCGACCAACTTGTTTTGCGCACAGTATAGTGACCAAGGCCAATCCTGCTTAATATAAGAGATTAAAATGGATCGTGCTCTCTCTTTCAAGCCAAACTGTTGTAGACAACAACTGTGTTTATTTTTTTATTTTTTTTGCTTGCTCACAATTGGTCTGCTAAGACTTTGGGCCCGATTCATGGAATTTTTTTGCACGATTCAAAGTGACTTTGCAATGCTGAAAAGTGACTTTGCACTGCCTGCACAAACCCTGATTGATGGAACTGTGCAAAGTGTATTTTTGCAGTGCAAAGTTGGTGCTTAGTCCTTTTTGCAGTACAAAATGACTTGGGCCTTATCATAGACTTGGCGGTAATTGTGCCGAGATACCGCCAACGCTATTACGCTACTCAGGCCGGCGCTATTAGCGCCGGATCCCGACTAGTGGTAAGGCAGTAATTCCCCATTTTTTTTTTGAGAGTCCATAGGACTCTATGTGGATTTTCACTGCTATTACTGCTGGTGGTAATTGTGCCGGAAACCAGTGGAAAGCTGGAGATTTACCTGCTGCTCAGAGCTGGAAGTAAACCTCCCAGTTTTCCAACCAAACTCGGGACTGGGTGGAGTGGTGATGCGGCGGTAATAGCATTACTGTTCCGCCCAACCCCTGATGATGCCCTTTGCAGCGGCCTTGCACTGCAAAAATGGACTTTGCACAGTTCCATGAATCCGGGTTTGTGTCTGCAGTGCAGAGTCACTTTTCAGCAGTGCAGAGTCACTTTGAACCGGGCAAAAAATTTCATGAATCGGGCCCTTAATCTGCATACAAACTGACCGTTTCTATAAATCCGGAAGCACTCCTCCAACTTCTAGCCGTTGCCCCGTTGCTTTTTGCCTGTTACCCGCGCGCGCCGTATTATTTACTTGATAGTTAGAGAGTGAAGGGAAATGATTACAGAAGCCCTAAGGCACAACACTGCTGAGCTTTTAAGCGGAAGATGTTGATTTCGACAAGGCCCCATTTTGGAACATAAGTTCTGCAAACTAACTTTTTATAAAATGTTAGTTTATACCTGCTTTATTTTGATAATCCGTGATTGATCAAATGACATAAATGCGATTGATCAAATACCATAAGTGACGTGCAAACTCGACGCTACTCCCCTTGATGACACCATTTTTTTTTATTTGTAGCAAATAATTATTTATGTTTTCTGCTATTTTTATATAGCTCGCTCACTGCCTTCCTGCTGCTTTTAAGGAGCGTTCGGGAGGCAAATGGTGTTTGGGTATGCTGTATGCAGTACAGTGTGGACCAGAAGGCTCCTTGCTATAGAGACTAGGCCATATGCTTTGAGGAAGTTGTTGCTTGCTGAAATCGCTGATGGCAGGAGGCGACTCCAACCGCTTCCTCTACTTTTTTCTTGCAACTTAATGTAAGGCATGACATTGTGGGACTGCTTGACTAAAAATGATGCAGGATTTTAGAAGAGCTTTTTTAGCAAGCCTGAGATTTGCCATAGCGGCACATCTGAGGCGGTGTGGCTGGGCTAATTGATGGGGCGGCTTGCCTCGCCCAAATACACATGTCGAGCTTTCTCGTGTGTATGATTTACGAACGCAGCAGGCCTTTTAATCGGAAGCCAGTTCCAGATGCTGAAAAGAACCGCCCGACCCTGAGGTTGCGAGCAAATCGCAAGAAATGTGGGTGACCCTGAGAAACGACCGTCCACATTGCGACTGGGCCAAACCCTATGAGCAACTAGGGTGGTTGGGTCTTGTGGGGGAGGGGGCGGGAGTGAGGCTACAACCTCAGCTTTCCTGTTCAATGTAGTCTTCAGATGTTGGGTGCCAGTGGCGGCGTGTGAGATCAGATATTCCCGGCAGGGTGTTTAGGAAAGATCTAGAAGATAAGAAGGAGAGTGTGGTGTGGTAGTCTGCGGTCTTGTGAACTGATTCAATTCAGAGAATGCGCAGTATGTCCTCAGTTCCGGTTTTCTGTGTCCCATGTTTACGTTTAGCAAAGACATTTGCAAGCGACTAATCAAATTGCCCCGTTTTTAAAAGTGTATCGTTTTCAAGCCACGCATGGCTTCTTGGCATGTTTCTGTATGGCGAGATTGTCACGACGAGGTTGAAACCGGTGGGTATCTTAGCAGCCCGTTTTTTGTTATTATTGCTTAATACCCCACGCTGCCTATCCCGGATCCGGAGGCTCCCCTCGGTGTTCATATGGTTCCCAAATGACGATGGCTTTGCAAGATCCATCCTGAGTAGACCTGCTGGGCGAATGCCCAGTTTGTGCACTAGAGGGCACCTGCATTGTGCGCGAGTTGGAGGTCGTCTGTTTCCTGCCGCTTGTTCAGAGTGAGGGGAAGTGGATTTGGGACTAACTGGGTGAAAGCAGGCTCGAACTGGCAATGGAGCCCAAAGGCTAGGCTCAACCTGCTACTGTGGGCCAGATTTGTGTCAAAAGGGGGGCCAGTTTGATGCGTCACTTCACTGTGCTTCTAGATGTTTATGAGCATTGTTACTGAACACATAATATTCGATTGCGCAATATGCACCCTTTACCCAAAAAACTCCCCCTTGGGTCTTACTCGGACAGCATGTCATCCAAGGTATCTATTGCCATTTGTGTCTGTGGTCGCTGCTTCATTGGTGCCTTAGCTAACTTGATGCCCCCTGTCTGACCGTGAATGAATGGTGGGAGTGTCTCTTATTTGTGTAAGGGGCCCAGGAGTGGACTGGTAACCCTTTTTGTGTTTTAATTTATGTTTTTCTTCAAAGTTGCCCCATTTTACAGTGCGCAAGGGAAAATGGCTTTTTAATAGCGCGTGCTTCATGCAGCGATATGAATCATTGAGTGCTCTCAGAAAAGAGGCGCATGGTCCAGAGTCCCAGAGGGAAATCTCCAGACTTCCCTGTAGGCCAGTCGGCCAGTGTTAGGAGGCAGCTTGTGAAATGGGATACTTGCCTTGACCGAATGGAAGTCTGTAGGACACATTTTGCCCCAGAACTACATGGGTGCAGAGAGTTGGGCGGAGAAGAAAATGGCAAGGTACCAGTGGAAGTACACTGTTTTGAAGACCTTTTGAGCAGGGGTCTTCAAACTGCGGGGCCGAGACAGGATGTCCGGTGTGATTATGTGGCTCTATTCAAAGGCAGGAGGGCGACTGCTTTTAATAGAAAGTGTAATCGGTTCTAGCATTTGGTGAGGCCCTGCCCACATTCTGTTTACTTAAGGGGGGGGGCTCTGTAAAAATGTTTTATTGAAACCCCATGCTTTAGTGTGTGCCAAGTTAGAATAACTAGCTACAGTAATTCTTCTTATTTGAGTACAGAGCCATCAGCAGCAGGCAGCACTTTAATTCAAGGAGCCCTTGGTAAAGCATTGCACCACGTGGCTCCTTGAATGAAAAGGCTGCCTGCTGGGTGTGAGCTGGTGCACACTGGTGTCGCACCTTTGGTGCACCCAGCCCCTTCTATTGTTTAAAAGGAGGGGCTGGGCACATTGAAGGTAATAAAGCCAGTGCGCCTCAGCTCTGCTTATTTTATCAGCCCCCACCCATTGGGTGAGGGGGGGGGCTCCCGAAAGGGCGCATGTCTAAGCACACCTGTACTTGGGCCACATCCCCTAACGAGAGCTCTTCCCCCTCCCCCCCCGCCCCCCCCACCCCCACAATTTCTAATCCCACTTAAATTACTGGCCAGTCCTCAACTGACTGCAGAGACATTGGAGTATGGGTGGGGATGAATAGCAGAGTCCTCCAGCCTCGCTGACAAACATCCCTGGGTCCCTCCAGCCTCGCTGACCCCCCCCCCCCCCCAGAGAGGGAGGGCGAGAGGGAGGGAGGGCGAGAGAGAGAGGGAGAGAATACAGTGGCATTGGAAGGTTAGAGTGCTGCTGATTGCTCAGTGGACAGCCCCACATCCCTTCTCACCAGAGGGGGGCATTGAAGAGGCATGAACATTGGCAGTATGTGGGCGACAGCTGAGACCCCTGTGGTGTGGCCTGGCATAGCTCTACCACCTTGTTTTCATATAGGAAACATGGCCCCTGAAAATGTACAAGATGGCGGTCTCGAAGCCACGAGAGGTGCATCGTCTGCAACCCTAGACCCTGAGCAGTCTTCCGTTGGACCAGGCGGGATATTTCTCTCCTCTGTGAATGGAGGGAAAGGGCGCCTTTTTAGTAAGCCTGGAATTCGGATGGGGGGCGGGTGGGGCTGACTGACCGAACACGAAAGGAAAGCCGGCGACATCCTCCTGCGCAGTGGAGTGCTGCTAGCCAAACGGCACCATGGCTGTCGTTTGACAAGCTTGGATGCTGCGGGCTATTGGCATCACACAACACATGCACGCGCACGCCAGCGACCTGCTTCAGCTCCCCGAGACACCCACCACGCCGCTTCACCCACAACCAAGATAACAGCATGAGTATGCCACCCTAGTATGCCACACTAATTAACATATTTGCCACATACCATCGGTTTGACCCGCGGGCGATTAGGGAGAAGGCACGGGGAACACTACACCAGGAGTAACCTGAGGGTTACACAGGAAAGCCACGTTTCATCAGGACGGTGCACTATCTTTACATTTCAGTGGTATTCTAGGTGTGTGTTGAAGTACTGCAAGCGCCTGGCGTGTCCTCCAATGTTTCCTGATGCGCTGGGCCACGACCTGTTGAAGCAAAGGGTTGTGGCTAAGGGCGTGGGTACAGGGCCTGTGTACAGGGCTGCATATCAATGACAGCCGCGTGGTATTTTATCCCTTAGTTTGGTGTGTGTGTGTTATTTTAGTGTGGCAGTCACCACACTATAGATAAGGTGAGTACTGAGTACCATAGGAATACAAAAAATTGCTAATAATAAACCACGCCCCCCGCAAATGGGAAGTTTGGGAAAGATTTGTTAAAAAAAGTTAAGAAAACAATAAAAGCACGTTCAGCCTTGTCCCTGTTCATTTTTTCCATAGACAAAAAAGGTCAATTTTTGCCGGACTGCACAGTAAAAACCGCTGAACGGAATTGGACAAGAACTGTAACAACTTGGGCACGAAGTGCGGTCTGGACTTATTCTGTCCAGTCGTTTAAAAAATATATTTGATGGATGAAGGGGATGCTCCCCTCTCCCAAAAAAATGGTGCATTGTAGCAGAGAGGCTTTTTAGCAATTAAAAGAGAGAGAGGTTATACCCGTGATTACCAGAAAAGCAGAAAAATCACATCTTCAAGAGGAAAACCTTTGCAATGGCATCAGGCTAGAGGTGGGGGGAGGTGGATGGGAGAGGGCAGCATGTCAAATAGGAGAGTTGGAGGTGGGCAAGGGTCCAGGTTTGCAGCACAAACGGTTTTCCCGTAGCAGCAAGTATTAGGCAGGGTAACTGCGACTCCATACTGGAACGGGAATTAAAGTGTGTCACACGGAAGCAAGTGTTTGGGGGGGGTCAAGGGGAGTGCGGTGGGATAGGGCTGGGGAGGTGAAAAGGTCATGAGAGGGGTCCCGGGAGGTTGGGCGACGGGGGGGGGGAGCAGGTACATATGCGGGTCGGGGGGAGCACTTGAAGCATTTTCTTTTTGTGTTCTTCGTTTTTCCTGATAACCGCGGCTATCGGAAAACTACACATAGCCACAGTTATCTGTAGGTCATTGTGATTGTACCCACGGTTATGGGGGGGAAACATTTTTAAACATTTTTTTACAGCTACAGTGAGAAAGGGGGTGAAAATTGTGGCTTGGTAGTGTTTTTTAAACAATAGTGGGCACGGGCAAAGGCTGGTAGCGTTGTAAAATACACAGTGGGCATGGCCAAAGGAAATGGCTAGTGGCTTGGTAATGTAACCTATACAGTGAGCATGGCTGAAGGCTGTAGCCACTGGCCATGGCATTCGGCCATGGCTAGTGGCTTTGTAGTGTTGTTAAAATATACAGTGGGCACGGGCAAAGGCCATGGCCGGTGGTGCAGAAAAAATCTATGGTATAACGAAAAAACGTTAGTTAGTTAAGCTGCCCAAATTTATCGAAGCAAAAAATCCCTGAAATTCAGTCAATTGGGAAGTCATGAACGGCTTAAGTCTGCGCTTCCTGTTGCAAACCCCATGAACACATATATATTATAAGAGAAGAGATTCACAATAACATGGGGGACATGGTATTATGGAGGACCTCAATGGGAGGACGCTGAGTTGAGCCGGTGATGACTTCCCAAATGTGCTGAATTTCATTGGGCACCTTAACTAAACTTGTACTCGTTTTTTCAGTGTATGTTATATATATGGGATGCAGGGCTCAGATGAGATTGAAGTGTATGAAAACGAGCACGAACCCATAGATATTTTAACGGTTACACTACTTTTTAGAACTATTTTCAGAGTTCCTGCTGTTGTTGCAGTTAAACCATGCCTCTTGATTTTACTTGATGGGCTGTTTTGAAGCTAATAGCTTCACTTGGGCTCCTGCAGAGCTAGTGAGCAGTAAAACACGCAAGGCACCTTTTCAGGTAACCCTGCTTCCTAGATCTGGTTGGAAAGGGGCTGTAGGAAGAACTTTCTGTGCTTAACTAGGCATATTTTACTCAATGATCTGTTCAATCATCACACAATCATTTATTTTGCTGGCCACACAACATTAATAGACTTTTTAGATCTACATAATTTTGTTATTCATGTTCGTCACCCTTTACATTCTAGCCCACTTGGGGCATATTTATTGTTCATATAAACACAACCACTACTCCAGGACCACCGTGGGGTCTTTCTAAGCCTCTATCTCAGCACTCCCAAACCCCGTAAAGGGGCAGATTTGACGAACTGTGTTGCCTTCCATCATCCGTTTACTTTTTTTGTAAAAACCAGAGGCCACCATACCACTATTTTAATTTGCACGTTGAACGGTTGTGCACCAACCTAAAATATCCGGGTTGACCACGAAAAAAAACCCCAAACTGCTATTGGCCTCGTACAGTTAATAGAGATACCACCTCGCTTTTGTGGTAAGATGGGGCGAGCGCAGTCTATACTCTTCCGGGATGTGAATGTGGTTCAGTAGCAACCCAAATAGGGAAGTATAATGGTCCAAGCGAAAGGAATGTCTAATCAAGGTTCTATACAAATGTATACACTTTTTAGTAAAACGCACCTTGTACAATAATCACTAACTAGCCAAACGTTACACAAATCCCACTTCTGACGAAAGAACACAGAATAAGCAAAGATAACAAGATGCAGCACTCTTAGGTATTCGGGGGGTTTAAGACAAGTAATAACCACATTGTTTTTTTGAAAGGTTATATTCTTGGGTGCAAAAGGGATAAAAGTGACCTAACCAGTCTCGGGGGGGGGGGGGGGGCAGTTGGCAGTCAATAGTACCCTTTTGCTGTTCTTGGTGGTCTGGCCGCTCCGATCAGACTTCTTGGTGTTGTGCGAGCAATTAAAAGATCGGGAGAGTGCAAAAGGTAGCACTGCAGGGTCTTGGTGGTTTGAATGTGTCAAACAGTTCTTGAAAACAGCACCAAGTAGCTCAATACCAAAAACACTAGGATCCCGGCTCTCGGGGTGCTGAGAGTCTCAATACAGAGGCAAGATGAGTCCTTGTCTCGTGCTCCCAAGCATGGGGAGGCTGGCACACAATTTGCAGGGGTCCTTCAACATAGTGAGGTCCTGGGTATCACTGTGGATGTCGGAGGCAGGTCTTGCTATAGCAGCAAGTCACTCTTCGGGTTGCTGCGAGTCCCACTCCAGGGACAAGAAGGTACTTTGTTCTCGACTCCCAAACAATGGGGAGGGTGATCCACAACTGCAGGGGTCCTTCAGCACAGTGAAGTCCTCGGTACTGCTGTGGATGGCAGAGAGGCAGGTCTTGCAGCAGCAGGTTCACCCCCAATGGTCCTGGGGTATGGTGGGGAGTGGGTGGAAGAGCTTACCTTTGCCTTGGAACACCTGCCTCCACCTCAGAACTGGAGGATTCTGAAAAGGACTGCTCTCCCAGCAGGGTCCAAACGAAATCTTCAAGGGTTGAAGTCCAAAATATGATTCAAAGAAGTGGTGTGAGACCCCTTCCTTTAA
The DNA here is from genome assembly GCF_040938575.1 of Ambystoma mexicanum. Taxonomy (NCBI): domain Eukaryota; kingdom Metazoa; phylum Chordata; class Amphibia; order Caudata; family Ambystomatidae; genus Ambystoma; species Ambystoma mexicanum. The sequence goes on along the minus strand of NC_090941.1, from coordinate 174,831,812 downwards.
AGGTAAAACTCCACAAGTGATTGGAATAAAGCCAGCCTGCTTTATGGGCCCAATACCTGTTCTTAAAAGAATTGGGTGGACTTTGCCTTTTTGACCTCGCACCCAAAGGACTTTGTGCTAGAGGAAATGGAGGAGATGGGAAGGAGTGGAAGACAGAAACAAGATGGTGGAACCCTCCCTCAACTGTACTGAGCTGTCCCTGTCTACACTAATCCCGCCCCCTTCCCTTCTCAATGGGATTAAAGGCCTTTAGGTAATGCAACACCCTCATATTAGGCCAAGCATTTTGTGAGTGGATTTGCCCTTTGATAACCGTTCCTAGGACAGCTTCCTGTGGAGTGGCTGTCTTTGGGGGCAGAAGGGTGCGGGGGGGGGGGTATTACCTGGCCTTACGAAGGATACAAAGGGGGGGGGTCAACTTCCCCAGGCTACCTTCCTAGCAGTAGGGCAAGGTCCAGCCTATGTGGGGACAATACACATAACCCTTTCACAGCTGAACTGGGCCTAAAGGACTGACTTGTGTGATATCAATGTGATGTGGTTGGAATGATTCTGGGTAGTGCCAGGCACCATGCCCTATCTGTCCGGCATGGTTTATGGTTAGTGTTTACCTTCCACCAGCATGGGACACTCCCCACTGGAGCTAGGTATCTTGGATGTCGCCCCTGTGCCCCAGGGACTTTGGCTGTTACCTCCGCTGTTAAAAGGGCACCCGTCACCTGCTCTGTGCCACTATAGGGCAGGTGCTGCAATCTGGCTGTTGATGCTACAGTGCACAGGTGTACACAATGCTGTTGGCAAGGAATTTATGATAGGGGAATCTGATAGCAGATTCCCCTTTCAGAGATGGCATCATTTTATTAAATTGGTCAAAAGGAGAAAAACTGGTCTTCTACACCTTTGCGAAATGGCAGTCTGTCACAGTGCTCTATTCCACAATACTTGCAACCGAGCGACCTGATGAAAAATGTACTCCCACTGAAGGTAATACATCTCGTACTGGGACTATTTTGGTATCGAATATTGTGCTTAAAACGTGCACACTTTTTTAGTTTTCCAACACCTTTCTAAAATGTATTCTCTCTTGGTTATTTTTATGTTGATATTATGAAAGGAAATGGGTCATTTGTCCTGTGCACTTTACTTGATTATGCTACGGCAATTGAAAGAAATGTGCCTATTTAACTTTGATCTGTTCGTTTCTGGTGCTGTCACTTGCCATTATTATGCTAGAGTCCCAGTTACTTTATTTTAAGACTTGTTCCCTGGTGGGAGGAGTCCCATTTTTCTGCATCTTTTTTTCATGACCAGCCAATCTAAAATCAAGGTCTTTTCCACCGTCACCAGGACATTTTATAGGACCCTTCTATTTGTAAACCAATGAACGTAGCAACAACTAAAGGGGTGTCTGAACCCCTTCTGGCTTGCACAGTAATTCTTCAGGACAATGGAGACGCCTCATAGAACAGTTGGGAGGTGGGGTGGTTTGAATGGCCATTTTATGTCAAATGTATGTAAGGGGGTCGGCGCGCAGCCAGCCCGGAAGCAGCAGAGCGGGAGGTGGATACAATTCTGGAGCAGGAGAAGCTGTTGGGGGCAAGGGGGGAGCCTGCGGGCAGTTAACCATGCGGTTCAGTTTCTGCAATGAATGAATGGCTGACGAGATGTTCCGTGAAGGGTAGCCTTCTTGAGATGCATGTGGGAGGGAGCCGTCCTAATTAGCATAGGTAGATTGTTTCGGAGTACTGGTCCCTTGGTTTCTGCCTTCCATTTCTTATATGTAAAAGCGCACAGTTCGCATTTGTGACGAAAAAGAAAGTTCTATTTTTGTTAATTTCACCAATTCTTACATTTCAGGCAATAAAATGCGATTGACAGAAATCTCTTTTTCGAAATAGCATCCCTGGAGAATCCAGACCACCCCCACTCTGCCCTGATTAAGAGCAGCTCCCGTGAAGCGAGTTTCCTTCCCAGTCACGTGTGGAGATTTGATAGTGGTTTCTTATTAGTTTTTTTTTTTTTTTTTTTTTAAATGCCATCGAAAAGCTGAAGGCAGCCAGGCCTCCACGCTACCACCCTTGTAATTGCACAGCTGGGCCTCCCGCATTCCTGACCCCAGACCATATTACCGGCCATGTCTTTGCTTTCCTGCAATTAGTTCTCTCTTGCGTGACTTTGTTCTTAGACGTGCACGCTGTGTTTTTATTTATTATTTTTTAACCTGCAAGCATTATTTTCATAATTGGGGCACGAATGACCAGTCAGATATGTTTTCTTTTTTTACCATCGTTGTTATAACCTGTTTTAGCAGATAGACGTATACATTATCAAAAGCATGTTTTTATTTGTGTTGATAATTTAAGTACACGTCGCGCAATTTAGCAACCTCGCCAAGGCCCAGGCAAAATGAGGCTTGCACTCTGATGAATTGCTCTAATTAGGAGGCCCCGTTTATATTTGCTTTCATCGCCCACTATGCTCGTCCTGGAAAGAAAATTGGAAGATGGGACAATGGAGGTGGCCCTGAGGAATTTCCCCAAACATTTCAAGTTGCAAGCTTTTAGCCAGGCATAACTCGCCATTAGCCCTCTCAGTTCTCCACATACGTACATCACTCACAATTCCTTAACAGGTTTCAATTGTCTAGCCAATGGCTACTGGCAAAGGCACATTTTTAGCCATGCTAGGCAACCATCTCTGTGGTACAGTTTGGGTAAGCGGTAACAAGTGGTGGTTTTTTTTTTTTTTTTTTTTTTTTTTTTTTTTTTTTTTACAAGGCCCAGGTTCTAGGATAATCGACTTCTCGATTTGCTTAGAAGGGAAACGTAATACCCAAAGCTGATGTACATAGACGAGAGGTTATCATATCGGAGGATAAACTGGTCTCTTCTCGCAGTATTGTCTCCAGTTTTTTTTACTTTTGGGTTGTGTATGTGTTTTTACCCAGAAGTCTTCCTGCAAGCAAACTACAACCCTTCCTGTGTCTACCAATAAGACGCACCGACTTTGTTATTGGCTCCTCCACGGAGCACAGTGCCTCCTCCACGGAGCACAGTGCAATCTCGAGGTGATGGATGAGGACGACTGGTGAAGTTCTGAACAAAGCTAGTGCCCATAACTTGTAATGGATAGCTCATTGACTCTGAACTTGAGGTGAACTTCCAGGGATGGCTACTGGGGCTCTATGGTATGTGTGGGTCAGCAGAAATGTCCTGTTCTACTCAGACATTTCAGGTAGGATTTATTTATTTATTCCCCCCCCCCCCCATCGTTTTAGAAACTCACCTTGACACCTTGGTGATGGAAACGTCTCATTTTCAATGGTTCACTGTTATAAGTAGCTTCTACCAGAGGGCTACTGTGATGAAATTACTACTACTCCGGTTAAGGCACTTACTCGGCCACCTACTACTTCTAAAACCAGCCATTATCTCAGTCATAAAGGTGGACCTCCTCTGCCTCTTTTTGTAATGTGTGCTGAGGGCAGGCTCTTCTCTTCAGTGGAAGATGTGAGGTGGTTCAGAAGCAATTCAAATAACAATAGCACTGGGGAACCAAAATAAAAGAACGTCCAACCAAGTTCCTACACAAATATGATCTTTAATTAAACTAACCAAAAATGCACACACTCATTAAACATTTCCTGTAAGGGAACATCTAGGGAAAGGGGACTTTAAAATAATGGGTCTCTCTAGTGTTGTAGATTGTGGTGCTCGGGCAAAGATTTCAGCAGCAAAATGTCAGTTTCATAAATTAGTCGCTCAAAAGGTAGAAAATGGGGCTCAGTAGCTACTAGGGTTCTAAGGGCAGACCAGTGCTTCTTGTATTTCACTGCACTGCATAAAGCCAGGCTTTTCAGCGTCTGAGCAGGAGTTTGGGTGCTTTCGATATGGAGCCGAGTCTAGTTTGGGAGCGGTGACAACAAGTTCCAATGATGAGGTGCTGCTCGGTCACGCCTTGCAGGTGGAAGAAACTGGGAAACCGCAACCAGTGTCTGGTCTGTAGCACTGGAAGACTTGGCTGCCTCAGATGCAGAGGCTTGCTTTTGGTCATGATCAGGCTGTACGGACTCAACAAGACGTTCTGGTACTGCAGTGGCGATGACTGACTTTCTGGTAACCTGGCATGCATTGTTCAATTGAGGATGGTGCAAGACCTGCCATGTCTTGGCTGCAGAGACAGCAGAGCTTTGGTGTCTGTGGGTGGGCGGGACCTCTGAGATGCAGAGGCAGTCCAGATGACTCTGGTGGGTCCCCTGCAGCAGCTTGGATGGCGTCGGAGGTGCCCAAACTCGTTTTGAGACTGTTCAGAGATACAGAGAGCCAGGGGTTGCCTCCTTGGTTCTGTGGTTGCTGGGAGGCCCAGCCCAGTTTCTCTGGGGCAAGTTAAGTTCTCTATTGTGCCCTTCCGAACCAGGAAGGTTTGTAGAGAGCTCTTGCAGCAGGGGTTCTGTTACTCCAGTGGCAAGGTTTTCGGTAATGGTGCCTCATTTGCTGTAGGCCTTGCCCAACCTGCATCTTCACCCCAAGTATGTCCTGGGAATGATTGGGCAGAAGAGCGTTCCTCTTCCTTGGAGCTCATGGTCTTCACCTCTATGGCAGAGGAACGTTGCAACAAACTCTATATACCCAATCTGGTTCCAGTGAATCTGTCCAAAGCAAGCCTGCTGTCAAGAGTGCAACCCAGGCTGCGTTGCTTCTTGCTGATGTACCAAGAGTGCCGTGTCTTCAGAAAGTGGGGCGTTGGAGGGCGGGGGAGAGGGGAGGGGCAACAAAGGTTGGAAGTTTGGGAGCACTAGCACATTTTTATTTTGTTCAAAGCAGACCTAGCTTCTCTCACTCGAGAGTGGCAGAGCACTGTACAAGGTTTGGGTAGCCAGCGTTTGGTCTGGCATCATTTAACAGTAATGCAGTACTGTGAGTTGCGTTCTGTGCAACCATTGGGATTAGTTTATCTTCCGGTGCTGTTAGATTTGTGCAATTGGTGAATTGTGGGGACATTCCAAGTCAATACTGGGATTGACTTCCATAGGGTGGGTGCGTGACAAGAGATTGTTTGCAGGTGCTCACTTTGCAGACTAGTTGTGATTTGAGCCAGTTGCTCGATTTGCTGCACAAGGAGTGTGCCACCAAATATGTGGAGCTCGGCTGCCAAGTGCGCTGCTGTGCAACTCGTGACTGCAAAAACCAAAATAGTGAGACTTTTCTGTGGTCTGAACTTCTCTGGGCTACAGTTGCTCCCGCTCCTTCCTCTGTCTGCCTGCGTAAGGGTCTCCAGCATTTCACATCCTGGTGTGAGATGACCATTGTCCTGACTGTCTTTGAAACACTGTTTCCCAGGGAACGTTCAACATTGAGTTCCTGTCCACCTGATGAAGGGGACCAGGGACGTTTCCCGGGCTGGAGACACCCGGGCCACATTGTTCATACACCCCTGGCCCCATCATGGGCGAGTCGTTGCTCAGCAAGCTGACAAATGACATTCAATGTTTATGGCGGTATAATTGTTTAATCTCCGCCTCCATGTCATAACCAGATATGGCTTATATTTTTATGTTAACTGCCACCAACTTAATGTGGTACACAATTCTATTATGAACCTCTGCATGTTGGAGCATTGACTACCGGCAGCACCATTTAGGAATGGATGTGACCGTTGAACTTGCGCTGCTGCCATTACGGGCCAGCTGCTGGGGATGTCCAGAGCCGGTCACAGCAAGGTGCATTATGTTTTTCGGCTTAGAACCGATGAGCAGATCCCACTTTTGGCAACTGTATTCCTGAAAAGTGAATGCTCCGGCCTGCCCTTGCCAGATGGTATTCTGTCACAGCGACAACATATTTTTCACATTTCGTAAGAGACTTCAAATTGCAATAATTATTGAAACCTGAAGCGGGAATGAGTACGAATACCTGGAAGCACTTAATGTACATAAAACATGACCACCCCCGGGCCGCCACTAGTGAAGGAAGCTGAATGTAACCAGCCTGGGGGAGGAGGGGCTGTGTGCAGTGATGTTTACTGTATTATCGGAACAGCCATCGAAGGTCTGCACAAAAGCCTAGCTCTGGTATTTTTGTTGGTCACCTGTCCTCGGAGCTTCTTCCTTAACCCTTCATTCATCCAGTCCCATTCCACACCCTACCTACATTACACTCCACGTGCTGCCCCGGGCATCATAGCAGCGTTACCCACCCTTCCCTCACTCCTACCGAAACTTTCACTCAACACTCCACTCCCTACCTGACCCCCTTCAGTGACGCTTGATAATGTTTTACATTTAGTTAGTACTGTTTAGTTCTGAACAACTTGCCCCCTTAAATGAATACCTTTTTTTGTGAACCGATTTTTTTTTAAAAAAAAATTATATATGCATTTTGTTTGTTTTGTCCCTGGTATTTGTCCGACTATGTTTTTAATCCGTCCTAAACTGGCTCACTACTTGTTGTCTTCTGTACAAAAAAGGTAGCAGGCGCCCCTCTCTAGGAAGAACATGGCATGATAACCTGTTCAATGGTTTTCAACCACTTTGAGAGTCTGCAGTCATCGCTTTTTGCTCACTGTTCTTTGCAAGGAGCTTGGGGTTGGTCACCTTAAGTTACCTGGGTGAACCTCTTGCTCGGAGAGGCACAGCTCCACCTCACTGATGAGGCCCAGCAAGGCTGAAACACGTGTCTGGGGTTGCTGTTGGCTCTCTTGTTCAAAGGAGGTTTGCCAGACATTTCGGTGCTGGACTGCCCTTGTGGGCAGGAAGAAAACTGATATGCAAATGGATATTCCTCCTTTTTTGAGAAGTACAGTGAACAAAAAGCGATGACTGCAGACGCTCTACGTGGGTAAAACCCATCATGCCATGTTCTTTCTAGAGAGGGGGCCCCTGCTACCTTTTTTGAATTGTTGCCATCCGTGTGCTATTGTACAGGCGTACTTCGTGGGAAGGCTTCCACCATCTGCAAATGAGTTGGGTAAGTCATTTCTGTTCGAAATTGACAACCTTGCCCTTCAAATAAATACAAATACACATGCCCTCTCAACTCGTTCACGCCATGCACTCCACGCAGACACGCCGTGCCACATACATGCCATTGTGCCCCATGCTAGTCAGGAGATGCTAGCCTAGCCCAGTCCCAACTAACTTTTCTTTCTGGGACTTGTACTCCCGAATTTACCCACTATAAAGACAGGACTAAAAGTCCCAAAATGCAATGTTCAAAACCGTGATGGGACTAGCATCTCCCGACTTGAATGTTGCATGTATGATGCCATCATGCCAACCTTCAACCCTGACGCACGCTCAAAGCTGGCGCATCATGCGCACTTCGTAGCCTACATACAGGGGGGATAGAACCATAGAACCGAGCTGACAAAAAGTGTATGTATGTGTGGGGGGGGGGGAGAGGGGTAGAGAGAGACCGAGAGGGAGGGAGGCAGGGAGGGAGGGAGGGGCGGGCGGTGTACACACGCGATGGACACGGAACCCAGTAGGCAAATTAATGTAGGGTTTAAGATTGTGTACGGCGGAGAGTAATAAAAACAAGTGAGGCTATTGTTCGAGATAATGTGGCTGCGGCGTGCAACAGACCGTGCACGCTGACAGCGCCAATGCCGGCGGGCGGGAGGGAGGTGGGTGCGGCCAGGGTAGGCCGTGACTCGGCAGTCTGGCACTGCTCCCTGGGTACTCTAGGAGGTTTCCTTACTCCCGTGTGACGTGGTAGGCAGCGTATGTTTCCTTGTCAGTTCCCTTACAGGTAAAACCAAATCATTGTTGTCTTTGCCAGAAGAAGCCTGTGCACTGCGAACCAGCCCGGGGACATGTGATGTGTGCCGCCTGCTGATGGCAGGAGGGGGTGAAAGGTGGGGACTTGTCAAGGAAGTTTTTAGGAACCCACCCCTCGTTCAGAATCCTGCTACTGCAACTTTAAGATGGGGTCAAGTTAAGGTCACTTTTGGGAAACAATGGAACTATGGAGCTTGATGCAATGTAGGGAAGTTCTCTTTCTTGTGAGTGATTTGCGGGGCACCCGGAGCAGGGGTTGAACACACTTTTCTGCAGGGTGGGGGCGCTGCGTCTCTATTGGTTGCGCAGTAAATTAACTAAGGACGTTACTACATGGGGCCCAATTCACAGGCGCGTTTTATAATGGCAAAACTCCATTTGAAAAAAAAAAACTCTCTGCTGCGCCTCCTGTCGATATTATGTTTTTGTTTCTGCTGTGCAGGCCTGTCGAGAAACTTCACCATCCCACCCTCGCCGCCCACCCACATAAGCTATTCGCGAAGACCCATCCTTGACATGAATCAAGATTTTAAAGACTGGAGTTTCCTCCCAACGACTTATATTTTTCTCTATGTAAAAAAATAAATAATAAAAAAAATAATTATGTTCTGGCCTGCGGTTACTTAGGCCAGGCTGAACAAGGCTGGGGGCACCCAGCAGACACACTGGCTGCGGTCACGCAGCAGGATTGCAGGCAGGGATCACCCTGTTTATGTCGGGATCACCCGACATGACATCACAGCTGGGGGCAGACAGCTCCGGACTGGGGGCACGCAGTCAGCCTGTGAGCACACGGGCCGCTCTCAGGTCTGGGGGCACCCATTTCTGCACGAGCAGATGACGCTGGCTTTGCCTAGCAGGGGCACCGACTTCCGTGGATAGAGTTGCCCAGCAGGGACTCTATCTGTATGGCAGATAACCATGGGGGACAGCTTTGCCCTGAGGAGGAATGTCATGGTGGAGGGTCCTGCAGGGCAGGCCCTCTGTCGGCAACGCAGCACCAGCATGGTGCTGCACAATGACACAGCACACCATGGTTGGTTACTCTGAAGACGAATGAGTGGGAGGCTGCTCATTCCTTTTATTGAATACAGTCACATGGTTACGGCCACGAGCCCCCTGGGGGATACCAAGCTTTCCAGGAGGGGTGACGCATTACACAAATGATTTGTGTTTGTTTGTATGACCTTGATGGAAGGTAAGTAATTTGTGAACTGTTGGATTGAGGTTTAAGACGTTAATGTACGCGGCTGGCCTATATTTTAAAGGGAGTGGTACTGTTTTGGTTAATATGGACATGTTGTAAAACGCATGTTTTTTTCCCCCCCCACTGAAGGAAGTCGGTGTGGCATTAATTGTGGGAGTGGGCGGAGCCTACAATCATTTCCCTGTGGGAATTCAGGACGAACATACTCCACCCTTTAGCGTTATTAGGATATCTTTAGAGGAACACCAAGTCACCATTTTACATTTCATTGACGGCTTCATTAAACAAGAACTGCATACATTGCGAACTACGCACTCTTGGCTATGCTGTGGTCTTATTAATATTGACACACAGTACTCCTTATGAACACCTAGGTAAGTGGCGTGCTTATGCAGCAGCGCTGGGATGAGTAGATGCTTATTTACCGTACCCATCTAGGGGGCAGCAAGGCCATGTGAAGGAAACGGAATGCGCGTGGTTCAAATGTGTTCTTTGTATTACATTAGTAGCTGCACTAGTTTATTTTCTGTGCAGCCATTCTGCTTGGGGCCCAGGTAGAAGCAAATGTTTTTTGAGAAGCAGTCTCAGATACCCAAACCGTTATTTCTTTTTTTTTTCTTCTTTTTTTCTTCTTCTGGAAATGCAGGAATGACTTTTATCTGGCATTATTTAGCAATTTGTATAGTTTTCCAAAATGTAATCTAGACGCTTGTGCAATTCGTGTAGAGACATTATCACTCTACACAATCTAGATTTCTTGTCTCTAACGGAATCCTGGCTCAGCAAAGCCTCCAGTCTAGGTTTGTCTCTGACTGTACCAGACAATTTTTCCAAATGTAAGGTGGACAGCCCTAATGCCAAAGGTGGAGGAGTGGCCATCGTAGCCAAATCATCCTTGAACATGAGAGAGGTGCCCTCTACTCCTGTTTTCTCCTGTGAACTTCTCTGAGCCACAACCATCATAAACATCCACCTCATCTACATACCTCCAGGGCCCACTCTCTCCTTTGAGAATGAGGTCACGCAAATCCTCTCTGCCAACACCAAGCCCAAATCACAAACCATCATTCTGGGTGATTTCAACCTTGGCCTGAACGATCCACTCGCTGACAATGGCCTTTCCTTGGCTAACACCATGTCAGCACTCTGCTTTTCGCACAAGATCCTGACCCCTACTCATGTAAAAGGTTGCATACTTGACTGGCTTGCAGATATCAACTGCACCTCCAACTCTCCCTGGTCTGATCACCACCTTATCACGTCCAACATCAATACCAGACTCAGCCCAACTAACCCTCCCAATGTGGCCCTAGAGGTCCCCCTCGGGAAACAAAGAATATTACAGCCAACAAATTGCTCCCATGTATGCAACCTGTCCTGGCTTCACCTACAGACGACACTGCCGACCCAACCTTAATGGCCAGACTGTACAACGACACAATTCTAGCAGCTATAAATAAAATGGCTCCTCTCGCGCTACGCAAACCCAAACAACCAGCCCAACTCAATGGTTGGTTCACCCCCGAATTGAAAGCTCCAAGAGCGACCAAAAGAAAAGCAGTGTCACTCTGGAAAAAAAATTCCCACACCAACCAACAAAAATGTATTTGACATTGCCTCTAAGAATTACAAACAAAAAGTACTACTCACCAAAGGCAAATTATACAATGATAGAATATCCAAAGCTAGTTCCAATACCAAGGAACGATTCCAAATCCTCAGAGCTAGAAACCACTATTTCTCTCTGAACTCCCCCGAAAGCTGTAATAAAGATGCTAACTGGTGCGAGAACATTCAAAATGCTCTGCAAAACGGATGCCTTGAAGTAGCCATTGAAGACAAAAAAGAATAGCCTCACCAAACTTCATAAACCACCCCACCCTCCCCCGCTGCCACCACCAAATTCAGAGAGTTCCCCCAATTCAAATTGACGGAAGTCCCCAGCTCAGAAGTCCTGAAAATCATCCTTTGTTTAAAACCCTCAAGGTGCCAAGGTGACCCCTGTCCACCTACAGTTAACAAAGACTTCATCACCAATCTTATCAATGACTCCTTCAAATACAACTGCATCCCAACTGACCTAAAACCTTTGGGTGCTACATTTAAAAAAAAAAAAAAATACTCCCTTGACCTTAACACTCCTATGAAATACCGCCCCATAACAACAGTACCGTTTTTCGTCTGAAAATTCTGGATAGAGTCGCATACCTGCAAATCCAGAAATATCTGGAAGTCAATAACATTCTGGGACTATGCCAATCTGGTTTCCACCCAAGGAGCTGGACGGAAACAGTACTACTGGATTTAAAAATCTTGAGGGACAATGGGGAAATTAGCTGTGCTTCTTCTCCTCGACCTCTCCGCTGCATTCGAAATGGTGGACCATAATATCTTGCGTAAACATTTAACATCATCAGCAAACTTCTCATCAAACGCAACACTTTGGATAAAATCCTTCCGTAGTGACAGAACTATGAACGTCTTCTCCCCTAAAGCCGAAGCACTCCCTACGCCAGTCGCCTGTGGTGTGCCACAAGGCTCCTGTGTGGCACTCACTCTGTACAATATTTTCACAAAGCCCCTCTTCGACCGCCTCGATGGCCTGGGTGTCACATATACAAACTACGCAGATGACACCCAGGTCCTCATCCCTATAACCGGAGACCCCGATTTAGACACAGCCACCCTCAACGCCATATACCTCCTGTATTCAAGAATAGATGGTGCAGCACGGGTTATGCCTAAATGATAAGACAGAGTTGCTTATCGTCGGCTCTCAATACAGAATCGCCAAACTTAGCAACCTCTTCAAGTCCTTCACCATAGATGGACACACCATTACAGTCACTAAAGAGGTAAAAACGCTAGGCTTCTACTTGAACTCCTCACCCCCCCCCTGGAAAAGAACACAAGAGGAGCGTTTCCTATAAAGCTGCTGGCAAAGTATAAAAGGTGCACACGTTTTAAAACCAACGCTCTAATGAAACGTGTCATGCACAGTACAATCCAACAAACAATGGTGGGAACCTCCAAACCCGGCACCTAGAGGTAAAACAATACATATGAAACAGGTGGTGGTGCCGGAAACACGAGAGCAACTGAAGAACAAGGCAAAGGGTATTACATCAAAAATTAATTTTATTTTGTTATAGATTGTAAAAAAGTCTTTAATTCATTTTGTAAAACACATCCTATATAACAGACATTCATTCATTCATTCATACTAATACAGCTCAATACAGCTCTAAAAATGGTGCATTTACATTTTTTAAAGGGAAATGTGAAGAAAGTGCAACAACTGTTCCATTGTTAGGATAAAAAATATGCTTTCTAAAAAAACAATTAATGGGATCAAAAGCAAACAGATACAAATTCTGTGTAATGGAAATGTCAACAACACTTCCAGTGTTCAATGATAATGGTTCATTCCAGACAAAAGTTATCGACTATTAGTGCCCAGACTGTTGATGCCAAGATAAGTCTTCTTAGTCAAATAGGCTTCTTAATACATAGTTTCGACTTGAATAGTTATCTATGTCTTCATCAGGATAGTGATGAACCGAACAACATTTCTGAACCTTTGCCTTGTTGTTCAGTTGCTCTCGTGTTTCCGGCACCACCACCTGTTTCATATGCACAGTACAATCCTCGCAAGCACATTTCTTGATCATCATGATCAGATGTTCAAGTGGCCTTGTGGGTAACTGTCTAGGCCCTGGCTTCAGAACTGTTTAAAGCAGTTTAGATTTATTGAACTAATTGAAAGGTACACATAGAATTTTCAGGATCTGAGAAAATCCAGCCCAGTGCCAGCTCAGGTGCTAATTGGTGTCTGGCATTCTGTTGCCTGGAGACAAGTTTGGGTTGTGTCATCTCCCGATACAAGGCTTGGCCCATTGGCCTGAGGGCGATGAGGCACTGTGACGCCAGTCTAGTTTTCCAAATGACCAACCACAATGCACATTATTTCCACTAAAACTCCTTGTCTATGAATTCTTCCCACACATTCAGCTGCATGGAGGTGTTTTCAGAGGTAAAGAATATGCACATGTGACGTGCCGCTCTGGGACAAGTGATCGGCCACCAACTCTTGAGTACACAATACATGGACATGCCTAACAAGTAGGCCAAGCGCCAACAATGCCGCGACTTGAATAAAGTGTATAACAGATGGGTCTAGTTCACTTTCTTCCCCCCCCAACCCCCCACTAAGCTCTTCATTGTCACCAGCCAACTTGTGTTTATAGCGCTCTTGTTCTAGTGGACCAGTTTTGTTTTTAGGCATAACTATGAAACCTCAGGCTCTTTTTATCCAGCTGTGCACCTTTTTATCCAGCTGTGGACCTTTTTGTCTTTCTCCCAGCACAGAGGTCTATTGTGCTGCTTTGGAGCCAGCGATTTGCCCAGGGCCTATTTAGTGGCCATGAAGCAGTTATTTGCACATGGATTGTTTTCTTGAAGACCAAATGAAACTGGCGGAGCCCATGGAGCCTTGGCATGGATCTTCTGCTCTACCCCGCTGTGCTAGAACAGGACGCGCACACACCGCACCGGGTGATCAGCCCAGCGGCTGCTTTGCCTTTACATGTCCCCCGGCACTGGATGCATAGTCTTCTATTAAGCTTTAATCCAAACAATCAATCGAGAAGCAATTTTACTTGGTTTTGGGAGCCTTTTCGGCCATTGTGGTTTGTGTCTGGCAAGCGGCCCATATGCACAAAGATTCCGATGCTCCTTGGACGAGGGAAGGTTGCCTTCTGCTTAGTGCCATGTACGGAGTAGAGGCTTTTTGGACCCGAAAATGTCACCCAAAAGAGTCTTGAAAGGCAGAGTTTGCCTTATGTCTTTGAGAACAAAATAAATCCAGGTACAAATGAACGTAAAATCTACTTTGTGTTTGGGGGCGGGGGTGGGTGGGCAGGGCAAAGCTTTCGCCTAGGGAGGAACCTTTACAAGGTCTTTTTCTTTAATAATAAAAAAAAAGTCTAGCTCTCATTATTGCCCCCAACCCACCAGTATGGACCGCCATTGCACTCGCAAGGTATCCTGTATGTACTTATCTGCCAGACTGAACTGGTCAATAATTCAGCTATTGGACTGATGGGGTGCACACGGCATGCATAGGAAGGTGCTCGCTGGTGTCAGTTTTAAAAAGGCCTGTTCAACGCAGCAGGCTCTCCAAGGTGCCTGCTCAGGCTATCTGGCTGATCACCATCACTCACTAGTCCCAAGGTAGGTCTTTATGAGCTGTAGCACACGCGTGGACCTGTAGAAACGAAAGTCCTGCACAATCGGTAAAGGAGACTTGTGGGTCCGGCATACCTACTCTGGTATAGGCCCTGCTTTAATGCTTGGATGGGGATGATCTCTCCTTCTTTCCAGAAAGCCCTTAAACATGTTCTGTTCTGATAAGTACTTTTGGTGTGTTGCCTCTGCGTTCCTCTGCTGAGCTGCTGCATGGGCCTTTCACGAGGGTCTTGTCCCAAAACGAACCCCCTCCACCGCCCCAAACCCTGCCCACGAAATCTGCATTAGCCAAAATGAAAGGACAAAGGAAAGTTTACGGTGAGAAAAAATGGAGTACAACAGCCCAGCAAGAAGGTTCTGTGACAGCAGTCACCTGTGTATACAAAGTAGAGCACACAAGTGGTGAACGGTGGGCAGTGTGGTCTGGTGTATATAGGAAGTTGGGAAGAGTAAGAAGTAGTGTTCCGAAGAGAGAAGGAAAGCGTGGGCTTTAGGGGCAGCCTCCCGAAATGATAAAACCCTACCTAAGTGTGAAAGAAGCGAATCTAAGGGATGAAACCAGGCTTAATAAACAGCAGAGCCAGCAACATCATCCCACTTGCAATTGGGACATGGTCTAGCTGGGCGTGGTTGGTGGGAGCGTTTAAGTTTACAAAGAAGGGCACCATGCCTGAAGAGCTGCCATTTTAATTAGTCGAGCTGTTGTGTAACCAACTGATGGGATCCTTGACCCTGTTTCGGTGCTGTCACAATACGCAACATTAGATTGTTTTGGGAACCACAGCCGGGCACTCCTGAAGGTGGAACCTTGTAAGCCATTCACATGTGGGAGGGTAGAGTCTGCTCTAGCAATTCCGCCCTGGCCTGACTGCGTGCAGTCTGCTTTGTGCCGGAGGCATTGATTTTGCATTTGTGGTATACTAGATGATGCATGCATGAATGAACTGTAATTTCATTGGTCGACAGTTGCTTGCCTCCCTTCCGCCTCCACTTACTATAACCACAAAAGTGATGGGTTGAAGGTTTTGAATGAATCTGAACCACTGGCACTGCTCTGGGCAACCTCCCACACCACCGTAGCTAGTCTGCGCCATTGCAAAAGGGGTCCTGCCATATGCAAATCAGTCGGGTACTGCCACCAATGGTGGCCGCCCAGCCCGAACTGCTAGACCAGGTCCCCTCTGCACGGAAACACAAGCGACCCCAGACATGTTTTGGCCTTGTTGGGCCTCCTCAGGGAGGTGCAGCTCGGTTCCCTGTGGTGCAGCGAGCAAGGGACCCACGTCTCTGCCTTTATGCCTGCTGGTAGCCCTCCTTCTCCCAGGACTTGACCCGCTTTACTAAGGGCAACACCACGTGTTTTTGGCAGCAGTCTTGAAAGCTTCCCGGAGGTGCTCTGGTCTCATTCTAGCATAAATCACTTACGATGTCTAATCTTTTGAGGAATAGTTGGAAGGCGTTTTAGTTCACCCTACTCAAACTGCAACCTGTGAGGTGGTCCTGTGCCCCGACCTCTCAGATTGCAGAGTGATCCGCTAATCCCATGCCATCATGAGCACCTAAACCCACTTTTGACTTTTTAGCCAAATGCACGCCATAAGTGGAGACTTGGAATTTCTCTTTTTCTATTGTCAGTCTTTAACTCTGGGTATGCAAAGGGCTGTTGGCCAAAAAGCCAAGACTTGTTAAAGGCTCTTGAGGACACTGGGCCAGTTGGCAAATCTGTGCTTTCTTTCTGAGCTCTCTTGAAAGGCACTCTCCTTCACAGAGAGAATTTGAGAATAAGCCTTTTAAAAAGCAACTTTTATTTATTTATTTTCCCTTGAAATCCCGTTCGACAAATCGGAGCATAGCTGGTTCCCAGAGCTTCTGTTGGAAGATACACGGATACACAGAAACTAATTCCGGTGATGAGCTGTCGAGAAGGCTGGCTTGTTATATGGGCAGACAGCCTGCCTACTGCTTAAATTGAGCAGGAAAGTCCACAGAAATGTGCTGCGGTTTTTCGTGTTTACATTTGTTTTAGTTTTTTTAAAACGATCGGGTCACTCTGGTTTGACCGTTTCGCGGGTTGTCCTTTTGTTCACATCTTAAATTGCACAGCGCTTTCCGTGATATTGTCAGGAACGTTTAGGCAGCAAACTCAAAGGTTGGGGATTAGTCCACGGTCGACCTTTGGCATGTTTTCGGCAAAACATGTTTTTCGAAATGTGAATCATCGGCCAGCCTCGGTTGAGGGAATCGACTAAACCTCCAGAGGACAGGGTGGCATCTTCGTGGGAGAGCTCGCCCTCACCAGCCTGTGCAGGTGAAGGCTCCAGATTAATCATTCAGCTCAGTGCGCCGTGATCACATTTCCACACTAGGCTGGTTCTCGCGTCAGGCGTTTTGGGTGGACGCCAGCTGCCTCGGCCGGTGAAGTGAGATGAAACTGGCTCTACAGTGCTTCTAGCTAATCTCATGGTAATACAGCAATCCTGTTTCTTATATAGCCCTTAGGGTGGATTCCACCCCCTTATAAGCACTGTGATAACCGGTGTCGTAACCCAGAACTCAATGGTACTCCATTTATCGACCTCTCAAGCGCGGCAGAGTCTGCGCTCTCACATGGGCTGAACTTGCTTAGTGCTGGCTGCCCCGTGTTGGAGGCAAGTGGTTCACCCCGAAGCGCTCCAAACTGGCCACAGACGCATCAATGTCGTTTGAGTCAGTCATAGCATCATCGTGAATGCAAGGCAATGCTTCGATCATCACCAGGATGGTACATATACTTTGCCACTGCTGGCATGTGGACATAGTTGAGTTGAATTTCAAAAAATGGTGGGGGGTGGGGGGAGAGGGATGTAACTGGTTGTGGCATCCCCTCCTATGTGTGTTGTGTGCAAGACAGATCCAAGTATTCCGGAGCTGGGGCAACTGGTTTCCCATCTACACTACCAAATTTTGAGTCCTGGGCACAGCCCTTTTCCCTTTACATTTCTCTGGCTCAAGGGGTTCGTGTGTGACCTGCAGGGGGGCAGAGCAGTGGGCAATTTCTGTCCCTGGGTCTGGCACGTGTTTGGATTGTAACACCAGGGCGTAATTCTGTGGAACGTCCGAGGTGGACTGCAAAAGGATCTTGAGGAGGGCAGTGACATGTGCGACATTACAGATTGGGATCCTTCAACTACAGAGGTGGCATTGGTACTTTCTTCCCAGGTCACAACAACGTAGGCAGAGACCGAAGGAACTAGCTTCTACCAGTCTCTGGGCTAAACCATCTGCAAACACTTGGCTCCAGGGATCACTTTGTCTGTAAGGTCTGGGAGTGCACTACTTTCAAACAGTCCTCCATATTCAAGTAGTTGTCAAAGGTGGGCACTAGGGATGCTAAACTAAAGTCGGGAAGCTCTTTCAACTTTATTATGTATAATAATGATATTGTATTTATTGAACCCAAACCTAGCTTTGGGAAGCAATGGAGCACTTTACAGAGGTACAGATGCATAATGGAGTGCTTTCCAGAGGTAACAGAAGATATATACAGCTGCAGTAGGATACAGAGGAGGGGTACAGCTGTACAGGGTGGCGGGGAGGAGAGGGGTGGACCGCATCTATCAAGTCAGGTGGTGCGGAAGGCATTGTGATGGCCTAGGTGTTGAGGAGGAGAGACTCCTTGACGAGGTGGGTCTTGAGCTCTTTTCTAAATTGAAGGAGCGTGGGGGCGAGTCTGATGCTCATGGGGTCTTGAGGTGTAGACAGAGAAAGCTTGTTGTTCTGGTCAACCCTAATGTTGTTGTGAAATAGAACTGCCTCATACCTCAACTTTCACGCAGGGGGCAGGTGCCGGGTTCTGCTGTGGGTCCGAAGGGCGTGGACCGAATGGGGCACTTTCAAAATCGGCTTACTGTTGAGAATAATATTGCAGATTTTCTGGACTAACACAGAACTAGCAATTGCCTGCAGACAGGAGGGCAGGGTTGAAGCAACAGGGTTTGACGGGGTGCTGAGGTATGCAAGGGGGACACAATGCTTTACTGTGGTCTTGCAACAAGACACTTGAAGCAGCACCTTTCCTTTCATGGCATAGAAAAAGTTTTAATCATAGTCTGGGAGACCTAATGCAGGTGTGCTACAGATTCCTGCCTTTACACTCTGGAAGCTAATTTCTGACCGGGGGTCCAGACAACAGTTTCCCAGTCAGTACTGCTTCTTGCAAGGGTCTCGCTACCAGGGCATAATCACAGATCATTTCTGCAATATCCTACTACCCCCAAGAATTATCTTGATTCAGTCTGGGTCAGTGGGGCAGGCAGGGTGGGTATTGCTTTCACTCGGTCAGGGTCCAGCGATCGACTCCCTTCCTTAATGATGTACCCAAAGTACTTGACGTCAGACTGAAATAACTGCAGCTTAGCTTTGGAGGCCATGTGACCCTTCTCGCCATGTATTGATTTGGTACGCAGTATCCCGGACAGATACCTTATCTCTAATTGAACACAATGCAGGTCATCCACATAAATCAGTAGCTCACTCAACCCAGGCAATACTATTGCCGACAACTCTTGATGCAAAATCTGTGAGAAAATAGTTGGTGCATTAACATACCCCATTGGCATCCTCCTCCAACAAATTTGCTCTCCTTTGAAGGTGAACAAATGGAAGGAATATGGGTGCAGGGGGACGCCGTAAATGGCACTACACAGATCCATCACACTGAAGCATGTAGCATCAATGGGGATGGATGACTTTATCGTGGCCGGGTTAGGAGTTAAGGCAGCTAGGGTCTCAACAATGGTATTAATGGGCCTGCATCAGACGGTACACATTAGAGTGGGGTTTCTAGATGGCTATAATAGCACTGTTGGCAGGTGACTGAGCTTCTACTAAAATGTCCCGGCGCAACAGAGAATTCATAACTGGGACAAGTCCTTTCACTACTTCTGGCTTCATGGGCAACAGGGATATTCTGGGCAAAACTGTTCCTGGACAACTCCGGACATGCAGAGGCTGGGCAGACCGGATCAGACCAGCTTCAGTGTTGTGTGTGGCCCAGAAGCAGACAGGTACTCCCTCACATCTTCTGTCAGAGAAGCAGTCACCAGGACAGGACAGAGGTCCCCGAAACCTTGTAACATGACCATGGGCTTAGGCATTTGCATATAGAACGCAGTAGACTTAAATGGGATGTACAGTGTACCTTAACCTTCTTGACAAAAGTTCATAGCCCCTACTTTTCCCCGAAAATCTATACCTAGAAAGTTTTCCAAGGAGGAGGCCCTCAAAAGGAACGTTGGGGATCTCGTCGGGGGACCCAGGTTGGCACATACTGGGACTGGGTTGGGCACCCTCTAAGGCCTACCTTCCACACCTTTTAACAGTTGCAGCGCAACCAGACAGTGGTGCGTCCCAGAGCTCCATCTGTCTCGGTATACAGGAGGTTGCAACTGTTTTTGAATCCAGGGGCTTGTAGCACTAGGCAAATTATTTGATTCCAGGTGAACTTGCACACAGTAATGGTTCTGATTCTAGGTGCATTCGATGCACAGCGAATGGTTTTACACCCAGCAACTTGGTTGAATCCAGGTGCATTTAATAATCGGCGATTGTTTCCAATCCAGGTGTTCATACACAGTAATTTACGCAGCTAGAATGTAGTTACTGTATTGTCATTAGGAGAATGGAGCTTTTGTTTTAACCCCAGGCGAATGTAGAATTTAGCCTCAATAATGACTCTTGATGAACGAAGAATTTAGCCAATGCTTTGAGTATATATCCAGCGAAGAAATCTAGAATAATTTGTACATTATAAACTGTCTTGAATCCAAGTGCCTGTAGAATGTAGCCACTGATTCAACTCTAGGTGAATTAGAGTGTAGTCAATGTATTCATTTTAGTATGCACACAATATGCACACACCCCCTAACCGCCTCCCGAGGACGTTCAACCTACAGCACGTTGTGACCATACTAATGGTGGAAAGCGCTATACAAATGATGAACTACTACTGTGTCTACCAAAAGCTCAGTGGTTCATCTTGCTACTCTGGCAGTAACGCAGGGACCAGATACAGGAAAGTTGATCAAGTCCAGGGGGTCGGGTGTGTAAGGAAGACTCGGTATCAAGAATATACAGATTCAAGTGATCCCAGTTAAGGGTGTTTATTAAACTGTATAGGTAGGGTGGAAAAACGCTGATCTAAACCGAACTCTAAGATGGGAGCAAGCTACGACCATCAAATCAAAATAAGCAAGTCCTAATGGCATCTTGTCTCATACTAAAACATCTATTGCCAATCCTTACAACTAAATACCAAAAAGAGGGTGGGATAGGATTCGCCACAAAGAAGAAGGAAGTGTTCACAAATAAGTCAGGATGCAGTAGCTGGGCGGGGTGGGTCTCCCTTCCCCACGTTTTGAGCACAGGACAACATGGGACTTCTGAGCACAGAACATGCTCAAGCTTTCCCAGCACAAGACAACAGTTCCACTTCAGGTAACTGGGCCGTCAGTGGTTAAGACCCTTTTGTACAAAAAGTCTCTTGCCTCCGAGGACCTGATGGGTTCCAAAATAACAAACAAAGTTCCTTTTAAAAGGTTCGGTGGGTGATGCCTTCACCCTTGGGTCCCCCTCTTCCGGGATTATATCCCAAAGCGATTCCTTCTAGGGTTCAGGCGCCTCTTGAATATCGGCCTCCCTCATGTCTGGTTCACTCTGGCTTATATCCAAAAGTAACTTCTCGATTTGCTTTTACGTGTCATTGGGATGATGGCTTGTCACCTCTGGATCTTCCTCTTCTGGGCTTAGATCCTTATTGAACATGTGTCTCCCTCTGGTCAGGGTCACTTTGGCTTTGCAATTGTCTTTTTAAGCAGTTTCCTGTGGACCTCCCTCTGCCAGGTTCACTTTTGTCAACACACTATTTCTTGGGACTTTAGACTTTGCTCTTCTTTATTGGCATCCCTCCTTCAGGGTCACTCTTGCCACTTCGTATTTCCTTTTGCTTCTCTTGATGTGGGATTCACTTCACTTCCCTTGCTTTCTCAACAGTTTGTCGGTCAAAGACTTTCGAGATTTTGGTTGACCCCTGTATGACCACTTTTACCTTTCTTGGCGATTCTCCTACTGCCTTCTGGTATCGGTAGTTCACTCAGCATGGGCTTATCCAGAGTGTCTCGAGTGAGCACCCATGTGGTGCTGATTCCCTCTGTAGCTGGCCTTCCCTTAACAATTTACAGTTCTTTGAACTTTTCTCAATGTACCATTTTACGACTTTCATTCAACAGTTTTTTTTTTTATCGGTTCTCCCCTCGAATCACCGGCTGTGATGAACCACTTGGCCTTCCTTGTATCTGGAGTCGAGGCCGGTACCACGGTTACAGGCGTCTCCCTCGGTCCTACTTATCAGCGTAAGCAAGATACATGTACTGTTGACAACACACTTGAAATATTGTCCAATCTTATGATTCCTTTTGCAGGTGTTTCGCTGGTCTTGGTTGGAAAGGGCAAGGTTACTTCTCTCCTCATCAGCCTTTCGATATTCACCGCCTTTCTCCTCTTCTTGAACTGCTGTACCTGGATAGCTGTCTTGTCGTGAAGTCTGCCTTGCTCGTATTGTGCTCTTGTGCACCACCTTTTATCCCTCTGAGGAAGGGAAATGGCTGTCGGCGGTATGTGATTTGCCTGACACCGGTGTCGGGACATGTCTGTATTCCGTGGTGTTCGAAAGTGTTCGTGTTAGAAAATGGTAGGGGCGTTGAGTGAGTATCCTACCGGGTAGGTCGGAAAAAGGTGTTACAGGAAGGGGGTTACTGCGTCTCGCCGTCGGTGTCCCACTTCCACTCCCTGAAGACTGCCCCCCCCCCACCATCCAGGTGATACTCCATCACTAGTCCACCCCCAGGAACTGGATCCAATAGCGATGGATGTGTCCTGGCCACCTGGATGACAGACCCCCATCCCCCCGGCAACTGGTCAGGGTGACGCCTTCAGGTTTCTCACAGGTGCAGGATCAGAGTTTGGGTCCGGGTCCTGTCATGCCTGGGGAAACTGGAATGGCTCTTGGCCTGACTGGGGGTACTGTTGTGGCCATGATGGTTCTGCGCCTCATTCCATGGTACGGTAGGAGGCTTGAAGTGGCGGAGATTGGATTGGCCCCAGGACTACAATCCCCATAAGGGATTACAATACTTGCGTCAAGGTATGTCCTCATTTGTGGGATTAAATAACCACGCTCCATATGCAAATGCTGCTACTCCGTGCACCTTTACTGTCGTGAGCAGCGTTCTGATATGTAGTTTGACCGCATCCTTTTTCATGGTTTTTTTGGTTGGACCTCTGCTATTTGGAAGTTGGAACTGACTACTCTTTTGGATCACCCCTTCCTTGGATTTGGTACTTTTCGCAAGGACCACTTCTAGTTTTTCAATCAAGCTTCTGTTGCCTGGACTGTCTCTGGATTACCCTTTTGCTGTTGGTGGTGTTGCTTTTCTTTCTGGAACGTCCATTTGGATTTGTTCATTTAGACTTTTTTGGGTATTTCTTCTGAAGGATTTCTAAGGAGTTCCTGGTTGTAGCAATCCTAACTTCTTTCCCCTTTTTTTGGATTACTTGTACTTTATTTTTATTTTCCAATAGTTTTCTGCCCTCTTGCCATCCAGGTCATCTCCCCGGGTGTCTTTATTTTTTTCCTTTTTGGGAACGTGTTTCCCATCGACGTGGTTATCGTTCTATATACTGACCCATGCTATCATGAAGACAGGTGAGTGTGGATCACATACTGGTAGGGTGGGGTTTTCAATATGCACTTCATGTACTTGTTAGTTGCACTTCTTTTCTTTTTCTTGTAGTTTAGGAGGTCCTCCGGGGGCTCCCTCTGCCCTTCCGCCTTCATCCTCCCCATGCTGTTTTTCGAGGTCTCCATGGTGGATAGAGGAGGAATTTCTGCCTCTCCCCAGGAGTGTATTCATCCCTCATTGATGTGTACCAAGGCTCAGGTGCATCAGTCCATCCTTAGCTTCCGGGTGCTCTTTCTGGTGCAGATTACAATAATGTCTTGCCTGAGCTATGATTGTAGAATGACATGCTAGCCTCTACGCTAGCTTTTGGGTGAAGTTCCTCCATAAACTGGTTCACAATCCGAGGTCTGCAGACTTTACAAGATCTTGCATGCCCTAATACTACTAGAATGCTTGTTTAACCATTTATAAGTAATCAGCCACATCCTCTGATCTCATTTGTTTACAAGATTATATTTGCTCAAAGTCTGTGACCGGCAGGATAGGGAATTAATGGCATTGGCTATCTCAAGCCTGGCAGACAGGACCGCTTTAGTAGGTACCACTTGATCATTATCATTTTTCCCCTTTTTGTATGTTCCTGAGGTCCATTTTAGTTGTCCAGTTCGCTTTAGCCATGATAGTAGCAAGTTTGAGAAACCAGAAGTTGTCTAAGCCACTAGTCGCCGGGATCTGTCATCCAGGTGGCCAGGACACAGCCATCGCTTTTGGATCCAGTTCATGGGGGTGGACCAGTGTGGGAGGATCACCTGGGTGAGTGGTCTTCTGGGAGTGGGACACCAGATGGTGAGACGCAGTATCCCCTTCCCTATAACTCCTTTACCCCAGGATATTTAGGAACTCTACCCTCCACCCCCTTTATAACAAGCACACTTTCTCACGAACAGCCTGCTCTGAGGGAAAATGGGCTAACATCCGATCCGTATACCTGGCGTGTCCCAATACAATGGTCAGGCAAGGTCAAGCAATTACTGTCACACACACCTGATTTCCATTAAGCTTCCCACATCAATAAAAAGGCGGAGCACAAGAGCACACTCTGAGCGAGGCGAAACCCACAAGGAAATGGTAGTCCAAGATGGCAGTTTAACGAGAGAAGAAAGACTGCAAAACAGAAGGGGATCGCAAGGAGGGAGGTTCTTTTGACATTTTCAACAAGGGACTGTTGCTTTCATGAAGCTTTGAGATTGGAAAGTGTAAGACCAGGAAAACGGGCAGAAGAATCCTGCATTGTGTGTCCTAGATACCCGAGCCCTCCCGCGTCAATCTGGGCAGGGAGAATCGCCAGCCACTGTTGTACTGCCCTTGGCGCCAAGAACAAAGCGGTGTCGGTGAAACCAACACAGCTGGTGAGTGGTGGAGACCGATACAAGACCAGTCTGTGCTAAAGCCAAGGTTGCAAGCGGCAACATTGTATGGCGAGGGCTGGAATTAACATTGTTGGAAATACGTGTGATAAAAGATGCAAGTAAAGTTGAACTGCTGATGAATGATTGAATTTTGAAACCAAGATCCGATAACTTTTGACAGTGGTCCAGCACCGCGTATGTGCTCAATCGAAGGTTTCTGTGAGGTATCTACCTGAAAAGTGAGAGATGCAGAGAATTGTGAATCGAAGTTGTCCTGCAACGGGTCAAGCTAAATCCTGCGCACAGTGTTTATGCATTAAATGTTTGTGGCAAAGTAGGGAAAGTTGTTCTGAGCCCGGCAGAGAGGGATCCGGGGTGAAGGGGAAAATATGTACATGTGAAACCCTAAGAAGAAAGTAACTGTTTGTCGTGGTGCATCATGCCCTCTGAAAAAGACTTTGGCACAGAAGGCCATGATGTTGAATTTTTGAAATGCACCCTCATGCTAGTGAAGTCAGCGACTGTGCTAAGTTCGAGTGTTCCGCCTTGTCCCGTGCTGAAAACGTGGGGAAGGGAAGGCAACAACTTGAATATTCTGACACATAATTTCTTGAACACTTTTCTTTTGCATAACATTGTTTCCCACACTATTTGTATTTATTTAGAATTAATTATTGGCAATGGGTTTATTCGTATAGTCCTTTTTTGTTTTGACAAGACACCACTAGGATTGTGTTATTATTTTTTTGATGGTTGTAGCTTGCTCCCATCTTTAGAGTTAGGATTAGATAGGCGTTTTTCAAACCTGATTGAAGTTCAATAAACATGCGTGAACACACTTGTGTGTGTCTTACTGTTTGATACCATGCCTTCCTTACATAAGCTGGTCAGAAGACCGTAGACGCTCAAGTAACGGACTCATGTCTGCTAGGGATGGGGCAGAAGTAGCAAAAACATCTAGTAGGAACACCACAAATTCCTACTTGCTTTTCCTGACATTGGGAACTGAATTTTCAAGCGTATATGTTCTGATGGTGACCAGGGCTGGTGCTCTGTAGCCATAGTAAAGGTTTAGGGACTACATCCAGTGCAGGGGTGCCACTATTCTAATCTGTGTCGCTTTCCCCCTCGGAGGACCAATCATTTTCCCGGTCCTGGGACCGAGCCTAATCATGGAGATGGTTCAGGTCATCAGCTTCCCTGGGCTTGGCACAGGATAGGGTCTGGGCTAGGAAATCCTTTGCCCACTTCATATGTCCAGCCTTGTTGGAACATTGCTCTACAATGGCATAATCTATCCCATACTACTCAGTGACAACCCTGGTCCTACTCTGGGTGGTGCTGGCAGGGAACGGGGTCTGGCATGTGGGCAGCTAGGTGCTGAGAGGCTGGGCTGGAGCAGGATGGGCTGGGGCAGAATCAGTGGGCAGGTATGTAAGGGGCAGACTTTGGAAGCAACTTCAGGGTGTCTTGCAGGAGCTAGGGGGTTCCGTGGGGACTGTTGCTGCAAAGGGTGCAGAATAACTTGAGGGGTGGGGGCGGGGGGGAGAGAGGGGGCAAGACCGGGAAGTCTAACATCTTCTGCAGGAGCAGAAGGCAGTACAGGCTACAGCCAAACAGCTAATTTATGGACTGGTGTTTCCCTAAGTTTGTTTATCTATACATTATTCTATTGTAACCTTTTCCCAAAATCTTCTGTGTTTTAAGGATTCTTTGTTTCCCTTCAGTGGTACTTTGTTACGACCATAAGAAAAAGATCTCCCGTTGCGTGACTATGGACTTCCCACTACTCTTAGTTTCAGAACAGTGTGCACAGCTTCGATATCGCCCGGCTTAAAAGAGCCTTCTAGGGGCCACACTGACATGTTATGCTTTGTCATTTTTCGCAACGAAGATGACCACCGATTTAATTGTGAGGCCATGCAGAGCAGCCATGACCGAAGCTGGCGAATTGACCAAAGCAGCGTCCAGCAGAATTTCCCGTTCTGACAGACCGATTCAACTAAAATGAGTCTACAAAAATGAACTACTATGTACTGGGTAGTAATGTCAACCTGGTAGGGGAGGAGTCAACCAGCTGGAATCGGGAGTTAAGAAGGGATTTCTGGGTAAGAGTCACTCACTGCAGCATGACACACTCGGGCACACGCACACCTACCTGCACACTTGCACAAAGAATACGGTATGCTGGTCAGGTTTTTCGAAAGGCACAGTTTTACACGTTTAGTTCACAGAAGTATGTGCGCTACATCTTAAGTGCCCCAGAATAACTAATGAGGCAGGCAGGTACAGGTCCAGGCAGGCAACTGGTCAGGCAGGTACAGTAGGTCATGTATCTTCTTCCAACTTGACCATGCAGATAGTCCACTACTAGTGTCCTCACACCGGGTCTTTCAAATTGGCATTACAGATGCACCCTACAATCTTATTCTACAAGAGCACAGGCACACCACAATCTCTGGTACTCCAGAAATCCACCAGATCCCATTATTTACAATAACTAGCATGTTCAGACAGGTCAAATGAATTGATCAGAACAACTTTCCTTAACAAGCTAAATGTGTGTCAGTGTCTATCCTGAGACGGGGTTTCCAGTGTCCCAACGCCCTCAAGAGGCTAAAATAGGTGGCCATGCTGGGGCTCTGACTGGTGGCGCGATTCTTACCTCCTGACCCAGAGATCGCAGGTGGTGGCAGGAGAAAGCGCCAGTCGGCAGGATGCAGGCAGGCCGTCCTCCGATCTTATTCATTTAAATTTATATAGCGCGCAAGCAGCCCAGGGGCATTGAGGCGCTGTTACTTGCAATAACTTAGTTACATGGTACATATGATAGCGATTGTTGACACATTATGAATAGTACAAGAAATCATACTATTGTTACAAATATTGCATTTGGTCGTATATTGCAAACATAAATGATAGGTATTCGTGCTGATGTGTCGGTCCTTATGTGAAGAGGGTAGTTTTCAGTGTTTTGCGTAAGGTGGTGAGGGAGTCCTCGCCACGGATGGTGGGAGGTAGGGCATTCCAGTGGGTGGGCGCGAGGTAGGGGAAGCTGGGTCCACCCGCTTTTACTCTTTTTACTAGTGGCACAGAGAGCATGTTGGTGTACGGGGATCTGGTTGGCCTGGTGGTGGAGACAGGGTGGATCCTTTGAGAAAGGTAAGCAGGAGCAGTGAAGTGAATGCACTTGTGGGTCAGTGTCAGGGCTTTGAATATGATCCTTTCCTTTATTGGGAGCCAGTGGGCTAGTTTTCTAGCTTCAGAGATGTGTTCTCTTTTAGCAATGCCTTGGGCTGCCCGGAGAGCATTGTTCTGTATTACTTGTAGTCTCTCTAAGTTTTTGTTGGAGGTTCCTAGAAAGAGTACATTGCAGTAGTCTAGCCTGGAGCCGGTGATGGCTCTGGCTATGTTGGTGCAGTTCTCTTTGGATAGAAAGGGCCTGATTGCGTTGATAAGTTTAGCATGATATGCAGCTGCGGATGCTATTGCGTTGACTTGTCTATCCATGGATAGGCTGGAGTCCAGGTAGACTCCCAGAGTTTTGACAGAATCGGAGACCGGGATTTTAATGGAGTCAATGGTGAAGTGGCTGAATTGGACATCTAGGTTTTTTAGCGTGTCAGGGGAACCTACCAGGAGGAGTTCTGTCTTGTCAGAGTTGAGGCATAGTCCGTTGTCAGCCATCCAGGCTTGGATGGTGTTGTAGAGGTTGTTGAGGGTCAGGGAGTCGGTGTCATAGTTACCTGTGAGTGAGGAGGATCTGGGTGTCGTTGGCGTAGTTGGTGTATGAGATGCCAATAGCGTTGAGGATGAGGAAGAGGGGTTGTGTGAAGATGTTGTACAGGGAGGGGGAGAGACAGGAGCCTTGGGGTACACCACAAAGTATAGTAGTTGGTGATGCGGCGGCTAGGTCAGAGAATACTTGCATGGTTCTGTCTTGTAAGAAGGAGGTGATCCAAGCTGTGGCCTCTGGGGAGAATTTGGCGGTGGAGGAAAGGTGGTGGCATAGGACGCCATGATCCACGAGGTTGAATTCCGCGGATAGGTCAAGGAGTAGGAGAAGTGCTGGTTTACCCATGTCTCTAGCATCGTCCATTTGGTTTTTCAAGTCAAGTAGGGCGGTTTCGGTCCCGTGTCTAGGGCGGAAGCCAGATTGGCAGAGTCCAAGGAGTTTGTTCTCTTCAATGAAGTGCTGGACCTGCAAGTAGGCTGCTTTGTCCAATATTTTGAGGAGGAATGGGACAGTGGTGATAGGTCTGTAGTTGTTGGGGGAGGTGGGATCGAGAGTTGGTTTTTTTCAAGAGAGGGCGGACCCAAGCTTCCTTGATGGAGGTGGGGACTTTCCCTGTGGTAAAGGAGGCATTAACAAAAGCTGTTAGGAAGGGCGCTAGCGCTTCCGTGCAGTCTTTGATAATGGAGGCTGGGCATGCATCACCTTTGCAGTTAGAGGGCTTGATGTTCCTCATAATGTTGATGATGTCTTTTTCTTGGATGGGTTTGAAGGAGAAGGGTAGGGGGGGGATTCGGGGCAGGTGATGGGATAGGGATATGGATATACCTACTGGGTAGGGCTTGTTTAGTGGCTAGTATTTTGCTTTTGAGGAGGCTTAATTTGGTTTGCATGGCCGTTTGTATTTTGTCACACCAGTCTTTGTCTTTGGTGAAATTCTGGGGGGCGGGAGTGGGTGATCTTGATCCTGATCACGGTGCCAGTACTGTGGACTTGGAAATATGCCAGGAGAGGGTGGCCGTGATGGAAGGTGCAGACTGCGCCACAGTAGCCAAGCCACAGATAGTACTCTTGTGTGGTGTTGCAGTCTCCCGCCCTCATACAAAGACTTGGTGCTTCCTTCTCGCGTGCACCTTTGTAATGGGTCAGTTTCAGGGGTATCGGGTAATATTATCCCCACCAAAAATATCACCGTATATATGGTCGTCTGACACGGCCATAGGCAATATTTTTAGTGGGGATAATATTAGGGTTTTTTGGGAGCAGAGGTGTCCCCCCTCTCCTTTTAAAATAATAGGGGAGGTTGCGGGGGTGTTCCTCGCAGGTTCCATGCCTTAAGATTGCCGCAAAAATATGGTGATATTTTTCTATGGCGATATTTTTCGGGGATATTAATACATGGAACCGTTTCAGGTTTATTCTGGTGATGGGTGTGAGGGTTACTCGGGCTAGTTCGGAAGCTTGGAATCTCAGGATGCCCATGGAGTGGTGGTGGTGAGAGGAGGATGATTGCTATAAGTCTGCAGCACAACTGACTGAGTGGTACTATTTATCCCCCTTTCTGCCCTGCACCCTCTGCTGGCACTACAGTTTCAGATGGGGTGTCGCCTTGGGACCGATTCTTATCGCTACAGTCAAATTACCCCTTAGCTAGCTGTATAACTTTTACGAGGGGTTTCGCGGCCACAGGATCAAAGACCAGGATCTCTGGCTGGGGCTTGTGCAGCTGTTTGGGTAAGAAGCAGGTGTGGTGGACATTCCAAACCTACAGGTTCTCGGGGAGTGGGCTCTGGGATCCCTACTGAAGGTGAGGAAGGAGGCAAACCTGGCTGAACATGACAAGATGGCTGCACAGAGGCGTGGACTTAACTGTGCAGGGGAGGCTGGTCAAGTGCACAGGGACCAACACCAGACGGGCATGGATGACTTCAGCATGCCAGACTGTGCATGAATCATAGCGTGATACAGACAAACATAGCAATATACACAATCCATAACAGTGATGAATCAATACATCTAGTGCAGACAGGAATATTCCATACTGCCAGGCCTAAACATTATGAAAACCAAGCTTAAGGTGAATGCATGTGTAGACTGTGCGTCAGCCATTCATTAGTGAGACGGGTATTTCCACATTATATAGTTGAGATTTTTTTATATGTGTATATATATTTTATTTATTTTTCTCCCTGCTGTGGTGTCAATCTAATTGCTGCTGTTTCTTTTTAGCCAATACTGGAATGCTATGCAGCAGATCACTGGATATATCAATTTTTAATAAAAAAATGAATGTCATTTATCAACCCAGGAGTTTCTTGCAATAGACGATTGAGCCACTACTTTAATACTCGCACATTTCCATTTTACAGTAGCTTGAATCCATGTCGAGGCCCAATTCAAAACCTAATCACTGAGATCACTCTGCATGCTGGCAAACCCAGTCCTTTCCTCCATGTGGACCCTTCAATTCGATCCCAAGCAGCCAGGTCTTTGAGGATAAAGATTTCCGCTCTCTATAACAACGAGGGGCGAACCATGTTTCTTGTTTAGCCTCTACATTTCACACGTGAGGGTCTTGGATGTTTAATTCCTTTTGCTCACTAGATCGCCATTTGCAGGTCTAGGCCAAGGAGCATACCCTAAATCCATCACTTGTTTATCTGGAATCTGGAGAATTCCAGGCTTGAAGTTGTTAAAGTGTAATATACTCTGGGGATTTTGAGAAAATCATGATATTGTTCTTACTTATATTGATTTTTTTTCAAATCCTTACCCTCCATATATTTATTTAGTGCAGTCGTGGGATCTCCGTAGTCCAATCATAGCAGTCGAAAAGGACTTTATAACAGAATCCAGTCGGCAACCTGGGCCATGCCAAGCATTTGTGAGAGCAAATCCTGTTAACTAGTGCATGGAAGCAGATGGGAAGGCTCCACGAAACAGCTAGGTCTACGAAATTAAGTGGCTGTTTATTTCCTACAACGCGTCTCCCGGGTCCTGTGGTTGGTTATCCAGTGTTAATCAAAAGTGTAAGAAAGGCTATTTTAAATTAGAATGTATTGTGTAGAAATGTCCGATTGCTAGTTCCCGGAAGTCCTCTGGAGTCACTGGCTTCAAAAGGAATTTCGTTTTATTCGCTATTCGGTTAATTCTAGTAAATCAATACAAAAGCGACCAGGAGGTCCGCTTCTCCTTCAACTGCCACTCTCCGAACCCCGACCATTCTACTCTCACGCACGCTCCACACCCTCTGCCTTTCACTCAGCAGGATCTCGCGCAAGCATGCTCGCTGCAGCAACCATGGGTCACGCCCAAGACCAGTCGCACTACGTTGCTCCCTGGTTCCTGAGGGCCTGCGGTAGTTTGCCCAGAGGTGAGTTTGGGGCAAATTAGAGGTTTGGTTAAGCTCTGAGGGAATATGTGGGTCACTAGTGCACTGTCAGTGTGTGACCGAATGTACATGCGCTTTAATCCACGCTACTCCTGAGTCGAGAAATATCCATCTGCAGCTGCATTCCTGTCTTTTTTTTTTACCCTGCGGCATTCCCGTGGCACAGTGAGAAAATGGAAGATGCCGTTCCGTGCACAAATGTGATGACTGATTCATGATCTCACTGCCATAAGTGCTCGTGTTTAAAAATAAATAAATAAATTCTCAATTTTTGTAAACTGTGTTTTTTAATGTATTCCGCCTTTCCTCACAGGGGTTATGATGGTTGGTTGGTGTTCACGTGGATTGGGCCATTACGAGAGGAAATAAGCCCTGTTGCCCTCGCTCTGCCTACAAGACGACTGGGCAATGTGAAGTGAGGCTTTATTTGTTGCTGTTCTTGGTTGCCGCCGAACCGGCCTCCCTTAGCTGCTTGTACTTTCTCCACACTGCCACCCATTCATGTGTTGACAATTTCAACGCCCAAAGGCTTTTAGGCCGGCTCTTCTGCCAGGCCATTCTCCCCTCATGGACGTCAGTCTGGGGAGCGCCGTTCAGTATTTCAATGGAATAAAGCTGCAAGTGTTAACAGCTGGCTGCAGCCGTATACACTGGGACCAAGCTTCTGCACGAGTGGTGTCCTTTACTTTTCAAACGTAGCAGTGTGAACCATCTCTTGCTGTACATAAATATTTTTTCATCACTGTTGCCACCCTCTCAACTTTGAATTTGCAGGCTGTCCTGCATTGCATTAGACATTCGATGCGTTCAGTAACCCATGCACTTCTGATGTTCTAATTCCTCTAGTTTACTGCATTGACTCCGGGAGATGAGCATTCTCTGTTGGGCTAATTTTTCCTCCGACCATGAAACGTGCTTGTTTTGCCGGACCTGTTTCTATAACATATTACATATTGTCAGCTTTAGAAAAGTCAAACCAACGATGGGGGTGTTCAATGTTGAATCCTGTCCCCAGGATAAATAAACGAAGGTGTGCCAATAATCTGCTAGTGCACATACATATTTGAGTGAGGCCTACTGAGTTTGGCATACATGTGATTGTCCTATCAAGAAAGCTGTTGAAGGCCGTGTGTATCATTCCGAAACAGGAGAGCTGGATTACCTAAATGGTGTAATGCTGGGCATATCGGCACCCCTCGCTTGCCCCCCAATTCACTTACAATTGGGCTTGCATAAAAAAGTGAATACCTAACAAATTACTATAGGAAAGCACAACCAGCATTGGCCAAGGTGCAGGTATAGTAAACTGGGTCAATGCAGGGTGTTGAAGAGTGAGGGGCGAGGGAATGAACGGTGCCTAAAAGTGTGGTATTGATCATTGAGGGAGAGAGTGGAGCATTCCTGGTGCTGTCTGCAGGTGAATGGTGGAGGAGGTTGTGCACCGTGTGGACAAAAATCGCCACTCACTAAAGCGTTCTTCACATCCACAAATGGATCCTTCAGAAACTATTTGAAAATAGTAGAGTGTAATTTGGGTCCAAAGGAGAAATGTCTCCAATTAGGAAAGCAATAGGGGGGGGGCAGATGGTGATTCGAATGCCCAAAGTGAACGAAGGTGCTCATGAAATGGGTGTCGGGCATCACTCAATAGGCAGGAACTACCACTGGAGAACCAGGAGCCAGTACAGTGCACACCGCAAACTTCCACAGTAGAGGCAGACTTTCACTTTTTCCCCTTTATCTATGATCGAATATGTTTAAAATCTACTAGATGTGTCCTAATTCTTCTTTATTAACGTTCTCAAATTGAATGTCTGTATGTTTGTTTATAAGGCACCAATTGGCCTGTGGAGCCAAAAGTAGCTCCTGGTTTTTATTTGCTTAAAGCTGACCAGGCTCTCCTAGCCTCGAAGCAAGAGCTAACCAGCACCCAGCCATTTCGAACTTGAACAGGTGAGACTGGTCCTCCTTTTTGCCTTGGATAAATTCCACCCAGCAAGTTGCAAATGTGTGTTTTTTTTTTTTTATGAATGGAACCATTTGGCGTCTTGTGTTTGCCCCTCTATTGCATTGCATAGAGATGCAACAAGTTGATTCCGATTACACTTAGGAACTGGTGATTGATGTTTAAATCTGTGTAATTGATTGGTATTTCTGTGCTGCTAGTAGACTGTCACTCGATTGTTTGCTTGAACACGGCTTTTGATTTTTTTTTTCTTCTTCTTGCGATCATAATAATTGCCTTAATTCAGATTGCTCCACCCATAAACTCGCGGAGAGTTCTCCTGTCTCCTATTGGTGCTCCTGGGCCAGTGAAGAAAATAGTAAAGCAACCGCATCACATTGTTGGTGCTGTGCTTCCCTGTGACCGCAGTCCACTTGGAGATGGTTCTGTTTGCGGCGTGTGCTGTCGCAGTGGTTGGGTGCACACACTTGCGTCTCCCTTCCTAAAGCACCTTGTGTGGTGTTTTTTGTCCAGCGAGCATCAGCATTGCGATACACACGTTGAGAAGTGAGAAAACGGATGCATTGTGGGAGATCCCATCTTAATAGCAACTGACTTGTGTCTTTAATGAGCTCCGACTGCGCATTTCTGCCTTGCAGCGGTTAACGACCGATGACGTCTTTTTTTTGGTTGGTGCCCCTTTTTTGGTTATAACTGCCAGTGGCATTATGAAGGTTTCGATTGTCTCTGGGAGCTGCGCGGTGATCGGCTTCTGAAAAAACTGCTTTGCTGATAAAAAAAAAAAGGACGGGAACACAGAACTTTGAGGTAAACGAAGGCTGTTCCACCAGGGTCGGACGGGGGGGGGGGGGGGGGGGGAATAAAATCGGTCCAGGTTCCAATGAGAAAGTGGCCCACACTCAAACATTAACAACTATCTAGAACACACGGCGTACTTTCCTAGGGGGAGTGGGGAAGGGAGGGAGAGGGGAGGTGTGTGTGTTACAAATGCTGCAAACAATTAATTTGAAAACGTATTAGCTTAGTAACGTTGCTTCAAACTAGTGTAGTAACTCAATGTACTGGGACACTCGTCGGGGCAAGGACGTGGTCCATTATGTAAAAAAAAACGGCCCCATCCTAGAATCGTGGGCTTTGCCCTACTGCCTGGTCAGGGCCTGAGCTGTTGCACCCATCCTTTGTTTTGGCAGATTTCTGTTAGTCAAGTGAAAAATCTTATGATGCGAGCAGGGCAACAAAGGTGCTTTTCCCTGGACCCCTGGGGAGCATGGGACAAGAAGCACCGGATCCATTCTCAGTTTTCTGTCTCTGGAGGTCTTCAAATCCTAACACCTACCTGGCTTGTGTGTCTCCAACCGATTATTGCAGATCCAGGCGGCTTTGGCTTGAATGCTACCGGTGCAGATAGCAAGTTGGCTGGATTCTCAACCCTCAAAACTGAGCGGTGCACCGGGAAACATCTAGTGCACTTAAAAAAAAAAATGGAATATACTCAGCATTTGGGGGAGATAGACTTCACCAAACACGAAAAAGCATTCCTGGCACTGGGCGTAGGAAAGAGGCAGACGGCTGCAACATGGGACCCGGCCGACAAGTTGAGTATAGATTGCTGGGCCAGTGAACTGGACAGATGTGCTCCCTTGAAAGGCGAATCTACACCGCTAGAGGCTGCCCCGCAAAATTCCAGAAAGTGTGGGGGAAATGGGTAGACCACTGATGGCTCTGTGAGGGAAGCCCTGGCACCCAAGTGACCCAATCAGTGCCAGGGACACACTCCTGAGAGAACAGGCCTGGGGGACCCTGGCGGCCCCCAAGAGGGCAGAGATTGTGGTTAATGTCCAGTATGAGAACTTGGTGTGACCTGCTGGTTGTTCATAATGTTTTGGATTGTTTAACAATGTAATGCGCATAAAATAATAAACGGTTATAACATTTTCTTTTTTAAATCGCCCTAAACTTTTTTTGAATTGGGGAGCAGTTCAGATTCCTGCATAAGTAAAACGATGGGTTGTCCTTCAGAACAGATGGAAGGAAGTTCAAAGACCTTGCCATTTATTGACTCCCTTCCTGGTTTTGGTTAGGTATAGAAATTTGCCGGTTGACGGACCTAAGGGACTGGTTCTTACAATATGATGTGCCCTTATTGCGTACATTCCGAAGGGGGGGGGGGTTACGAGTTTTATACTTTTTTTTTTTTTTTGTCTACTATTGTTTCAACCATGCCCATGAAAACAAGATAAAAAGGAGCAACGGCTGTCTTCAACCAAACGTTATATCAACCACTGACTGCACAGGCGCTTTGAAACAGAATTGACTTGGTGCCTAGCATATGCACAATAAATAAAATAGATGTAGGCAGCAACATAGACATTCCAGATGCCAGCCTGCTGCAACCTGAAACTCTCCAGGTGTTTTCGATTCTGGGATATATTGACCCACTCAACAGTATTTCATCACATCATCAAGCTGCATGTGCGCAGAAAACAGCAAATGGCTGCGCTGGCTCCTGTGCGCACCATGACATCAAAACTGCGTTTTTGCAGCAACAAAAAGATGGCTGCACCGTCCTGCCAAGCACACTTCAGGCAGGATGGAACAAGGGCACACGCTGAAGGAGTGTGCCAGTGTGTTCTGAAACATATACATGGAATAAAGTAAAAAGGCAGCACTGCTTTGCTGAAAACCTAAAATTCCCCTTCAAAATGAAACGTTTTTACCATTTTTAAAAATGCTGCTTTGATGCTAATGCCATCCGTTCATTCTGAAACCACTGTGATTAAAAAGGCCCTGCCGTGCCCAAGATATTTCATTGTACCTCACCAAAACCAGGTATACTTTCTGAATGACAGGCCCTGTCAAACAAACTCAGAGAAATCAACCAGGAACTTCACTTTTTAATCACACAGGAGCACGCGTTTATTTCTTCCAAAGCTCAGAAGTTCAAAGACTCAAACTCTCTGAGCCAGGTCAGTTTCAATATATCTGTGCTTCAGAAAACTTCTGCATCCAAGAAAATGACTGTAGCTGCAAAGACAGTGTGGGAATCTGATGGAGCTGCCAAACAGAATTAACAAAAGAAATGCTAGCTTTTCACCACACATGTAAAAATGGGCCTTTGCAAACGGAAGGAAAAAAATGGCCTATTTAAAAAGGAAATTGTGAATGAAAGCCTGCCTTATTTAGCAATGTGAAGGGGTTGTGTTGTTGGTGATAATACACACATGGGCTATATTATTCCACAGGTTTGTTTTTTTTCAGGACCCAAAATAGGACAATTAAAGATTTTAAAACACATGGGCTGAATTTTCAAGCTCCCAAAAACCAGTTATTCCATGTGGCAGCCCTAAAAGCTCCCCCCTAAGGAAGGGAGCCACACTATGAACTCTCAGCAGATACTAACACCTAAATGATAATTGCTAGGTTGGAAAGAATCTTGTCTAGGCCAGCCCACGTACAATAGGACTTCCAGGGCAAAGAAGTCTGACGTGTGAAGGGGCAATAAAACCTGCTATAAAGCTGAGAAACCCCCACCTTGCTTTGAAGGAAATGACAGTTAGTAGCAGGTGAAGGAAGGAAAGAAAATGATCCAGTGATAAAGGACTGCCATTTATTTCCAAAGACAATTTCATAAATAAACTTCAAACACTTTTATCTCTGCAGCGAGACTTTGTGAAAATTATAATTTTACCAGTGTAAAAGTGAATTTTTGGGCTTTCTTTTAAGACCTGGTGGAATTCACTGACACCCTGGGCACAGAAATGGCGGATTACAAGAAAAGTATCCATGTTGCACATTTTTGTACATACATCCCTTATGATCATCCCCACCCATGTACAAAGTTATAGAGTTTTGAATAATAGAAATCCCATTGAAAAGCGAGAAAAACTGGTAGAAGGGCGAAACAAGGTCTCATGGACTGGAGGATTGGACTGCAGCACAAAATATGTAACCCGTGTATATAATTTGCTAAGAGATTGCAATTGTATAAATCTGTGTGTGTGTGGCAAACTCGGATATTAAATTTACTGTGGGAATATTTTGGGCATTGTAAAACTTGCATCATAAATCTGACATTTTCCTGAAATCCAACAAGCTGAGAGTGAGGTGGAGACTATCACCCTTGTCCAATCCAGTTGTTGGAGGCATGTTTAGTTAAGCCTGCCCCTGTCATATACTTTGATGTCACCATGCATTATAAATAAGAGTCCCTGACAAGACTCTAGACACACACTCTTCCTGACGTTCTGTCGCTGCGTTCCTGTTCCATCCATCCAGATCCCAACTACAAGGCCAAAGCATTGCTGACCCTACTCCAGGGCCCACTGCAAAACCCAAGCAGTGCTCATCCTATCCCAGCAAGGCCTCAACTCTGAAATCCCACTAAAATTCCCAAATAACCAAAGGGGAAAGCTGTGGTGTTTTTGGGAAGCATCCTGATCCCACTAACTACATGCTCGCTGCAAACGTGCCATCTGGTGACCAGAACTGCCCAGCTGTTTGCCAGGCACCCTGCCGTGTAGTGACCAGAACCGTTGACTGTCCGAAATCCCAAAAACTAAAAAGTGGTCTGTGAGTATAATCGCCACTCCATCTAAACCCATAGCCTATCTTGTCTTTGTACTTATCCCACTCTCTAAGTCATTCTATCCTTACCCTGATAAGTAAAACTGTCAGAATCATTCTTGCAACCCTGCCCTTGATTTCTAGTGCTAGCGCCATCTCTTTATTAATTTTGTCTTGTTTAATCCTTAGCCATTAGTCCTATTTTGAGGGATCGGACTGGTTCTGCTAAGGTGTGGCGCTGGGGTGAGAGGGTTGAACTCACAAATCAACCCTGGAGCTTACTGTGTCCCTCTTTGGTGGCCTAGCCTGAATACTCTAGTGTAAAGTAAAACTGTTCTTGTCACAACAGATTTCCTTTCCTTTTTCACCGCTCAGTTTTACTCAAAGCGCTCCTTTTTATATCTTGCATAACTCATTCAATTTACCAGCTAGAGACTTACTTTCACTTCCATATTGTACCTGTGATATATGGAAACCATAAAACCGCACTCCAAATCAGTATATTTCACCTGTTTTTATTAAAAACCGTTTTGGTTATTTCAGGCGGGAATTGCAAAATTGCAGCGTTTCTCACGTAATTTTGCTGCAATCTGTTTTAAACTTGCCACTCATTTTCGAACGGTTTGCTTTTGGTAATACATTCTTTGTGATTATTAGGGTCTTTGCATTGTTGCTTTAGTGAGGAATTATAATTGCTTCTAGGTTTTTAACACGCATTCATTATTTAATTGTCCATTTCCGAGTGTCATTTTATAACATTGTAAGCGGTTTAAAATCCGTTTTTCTCTTATTTGGGGAGGAAAGGTCAGATTTGGATTCCGTTTCTTGCCCATTATTCCTGATTACCTGCTGCTTCTGTTTATCCACTCGGAACTGATTATTTGTGGGTTGAGGGAATGTTGCAGGGGGAAATTATAACTTGGGTGCTATCCGTCCTAAATCAAAAAGTGCTCCTATTCTGCTGTGCTGTGTTTATGTTCCACTAGAAAGTTTAACCCAGTGCATTGCTCACCTTCTCATTGTAATTAATACCCCATTGGTGATTGCCACACCATATTCATAATAGTGAGATTTCTTTTGAATTTTAAATAAATATTGTATTTTACCAAACAGCCTGGTTCATGGTCCATTGTGACCCGGGGTATTTGAAAAGAGAGTGTGATATGAGTGGTGTACCATCGCAATATTGAATCAATATAAAAAGATGAGCATTTCAGTCGTGCGCTGCATACTAGGCAGAGACCAAGGTGTGTGTCGCCTGATTGAAATCCTTAACACGACTCCCATGATCCCTCCCATATTTACTATGCTGGCTACTGATGAGCGTGGTCTAAAACATCTGAATTGGCATAGGTTGCAGATCCCTGCCATATGCGATCTATATATAATGAACCAATCCCACGCTTTTGGATTAGAGAACTGTTCATTACCTTTAATGCTATACTGTGGAGAACGGTGGCAAGGTCTCTGGATAGAAGAGCTAGCTATTAAGCAACAGTCACCATTCCAGAGATTGCTCTGCATCTCTGCTCACCATACTGTCTTGCCCTATTGAACAGCTGCCACTCAACCCATGTCTGACACTCGGGTTAATTGACTGGCTAGTTTCACCAATCCATGCCGCTGCAATTGTACGTTTAGGGGCTTTGTGAGAATCCATCATTCGATATCCTCTGTAATTTGGCCCTGAAAGTAGGCCTCCTGTGCATTCTGCATAGTTACCAGACTGGCAAACACCTGATTTTACTCAAGTCGTCTGTCTGCTAATACTTTCCATTATCGAGGAGGAAATGGAGCCAGAAGTTTCTGGAATGAAGCTCTGGAATAAAGTCACTTTCTCTCCCTCTATTTCTCTACCAGTTTCACTCTATCCTGTGGTGTTCTGCAAGACTGTCTTGTCCCCGATACTATTCAATCTTTACGTTCAGTTGCTAGTTGCTCTCCTCCAGTCCCGGGGCTTCAGATGCTACGCATATGCAGACGACACCCAGATTCTGGTACGGTTAGATCTTGACCAAACTGAGGTGTCGTCGAGACTGCAAGTGTCTGTCAGCCATGAAGAGTTGGATGGACATCAACCGGCTTAAACTGAACGGGAATAAGACCGAGGTGATGGG
The DNA here is from genome assembly GCF_040938575.1 of Ambystoma mexicanum. Taxonomy (NCBI): domain Eukaryota; kingdom Metazoa; phylum Chordata; class Amphibia; order Caudata; family Ambystomatidae; genus Ambystoma; species Ambystoma mexicanum. The sequence goes on along the minus strand of NC_090941.1, from coordinate 174,791,685 downwards.
CTCTTCTGGGACCTCCCTGTGGGCCCAGCTTATGGCCGTCTGTCCTGGGTGTTATTCCCTCCCTAGTTACGTCGGTGAAAAGCATAGTTGTGCTATCGTCATCACTGTCGATGGCCAGACAAGTTAGCTTGGTCTGTAAAACGGGCTTCTATCTGCTGAAGCTAGTGCATAAGATCATGCCCTTTCTCTGCCCTTTGGTGGTAGCTTCACTAATCTCTAGCCTTACCGACTATTGCAATGCCCTCTACCTGGCGCAACCTAAGGGCTTTATTCAGCAGCTGCAGTGAATGCAGAATATGGCGGCTGAGTGGCGATGGGATCCCCCTATGGTGCCCGTATGAGTCCAGTGATTCGGCACTTCACTGGCTCCCGGTGGCAAAAATAATTAAGTTTAAAGCCTTGTGCTTTGTTCACCAGGTGTATTATGGGCTTGGGGCTGAATTTCTCCAGGCCAAATTTAGGCCATATATCCCCTTATGGTCTTTACCATCAGAAGTGGCAAACCTGGTAATTATGCCACAAATTCCGGAGTGCCCGCTTGGGTGAGCAGGTTTTTTCAGTCGCGTCCAGCATCTTATGGAATGAGTTTCACGGGGGCATGCAAAATCTAACAAATCATCCGCAGTTCCGGCATGCACTTAAAACCTTGCTCTTCTAGTCATGTAGAGAACTGCCTCAGCGATGCTTCCTAGCGTCGGTGGATGTGCGCTTTATAAATGTCTATAACGTCACCTAACAAGTGCTCCCACCGGCGAGCCATTTTTGAGGAAAAGCCAACCGTCCCTTTCTGCAATGCTTGAATCCCGTACCTCTTCCTAAATTGCCCAATCCCTGGGGCATTCCAGTCTCCTCGACCCACACTGCTGCTGCAGCTAGCACAGTCATTATGGTCATCTTGTTCTCGAATTATGTGACGCAGAGCCTTGCGTTGGCCTGGTAAGTCTGTCACACATCTGTTCTGCATCACGAAGTGACCATTGTCTGGGATTATTCCTCCGATTAGGTGATAATGTTTTATGGAACAGGGGGAAAAGCCCAGTTTGTCTGAAACAGGAGTACATGCTTTAATCAACCTTTACTACTGGTTTTAAATAAAATGTACCACCTGAGAATTGAAAAACATTGCTTAGTAGTAGATGAGCCAGAAGGGCAGTGGGAGTGTAGACTATCCCCTTAACGCTCACACCAGGAAAAATTCAACCCACTATGGGGAGGAAAAAAGGCCCAGCACACCTCTTGCAAGGAGAACAAGGTTTATTCTTTAAAAAAAAAAAAAAAAAAATACGCTATAGTTGTAAAGGCACACAGTGTCATGCATTACATAGGTTACACATCCTGGTGGCTGACTGCTCTGTAAGGGATGCCAGGTCATTGGTCCGAGCTTCTCCTGTCCATCTTCTTCCACGTGGTGCTCTTTGTTGCACGTCATCGGTCAGGGGGCTCCTAATTGGTAATTATGCAACAGATCGTTGCCTTCCTTATCTGTGGCCTAATGTGCACCTGGTACTGCAGACATGGGTGCAGACGATAGTTTAGAGGTCACGTTGACTTGCAAATCCCAGCCCGATTATAGACTCCTCAGTGCCTTTCCAAATCTTTTCACACTGGTTTTAGATTTGTTACTTTTTCCCCATGGCACCTGGCAGCACAAATGACAGGGGTCCAGGATGTGAGATCCCATCTTTCTTCTGTGATCTTCCTGAGAAATGGGCAATGTAGCAGTTTTATGGTCCGTGGTCTGGGGCTGCCTGGAACCTTGTTATGCTAGGGTCTTGGGACAGGGGCATCCGGCTATTATAACTTGAGGTTTGGACTGGGGATGGTCAGAGGCTCATGCCCTCCATCTCTTGGGAAAACTTTACACAGGGAGCTCCCGGCCCCCTCATGGCCTTGCAGGACCCATTCCATCTGAGCTACGAGTGCTAATTGTATGAAACAATCAGAGATTCCTGAATCTCTGTGGGTTTGGTCTTTCTCACTGCTGCCCATGTTACAACCCAACCCTGCGTGCACACACATCTTCTATGGCCTGGGCCCAGGCCTACTGCCCTGGCTGCAGTGCAATGCTGGGCCTTAATTTTAATATGGCTGCCATTTTCTAAGATGGTGTTTCATTCTCAATGCAATCTATACCCAACTATATCAAAAACCTACCCATAATGTAGCTTCTATTGGCACCACCCCTCCCCCTATAACCTCTGTAGGCACCTATAACACACTCTTGTGCATTCTCCTCATCCCAAACCTCTTGGGAGGGGGGGCCTGGGATGATCGTCCACGCTTCTCAACATTCCCCCTTTCGTTAATCCCACATTAACAAACTCCCATGTAAGTCTCCCTCTCCTCCTTCTCCAAACTCTCGGCTTCCAGATATGGCCATGTTCCCTTCTTGGGCACCCATGCCTTGCACACAGGTGATCGTAAACATTCCCCTGCCTGTGCATACTGCTCTGGGTGCATGTGAAATACATACACTGCCTGTCTTGTAGGTCAACCACCATGTTCATCATAGTTCTCTGCGTCAGGTGGGGGGGGGGATAGTGACTGTGCCTGGGGGTGGGAAGGGAAGGAATGTAGGCTCTGCTCTAGCCTAACCATGCAGGTCTTGTTTGGGTCATCTGTTTGTTTGTACCTGGCTGTCTTTTGTCCCACGAGGTGTGCCATGTACCCCAATTGAAACCATCATTCCACTGCTAGGCATGGCTTTGACACAGCATCGAAGTCCCATCTGCATGTGCAGAAGATCACCATCCCTGGTACCAGTAGCTTCACTATCGCCCCCATCAATGAGTATTCCCAAGCAAAGAGGTCATCGAACCAATCACTTTTCTGTTTTCATGTGGATGCTGGGAGTGTGCAGGGCCTCTATTTGTGTGAGACCCGTTGGCTGCGTCATTTGGAGACACATACATGCAACAGGAATCACTGATTTTCTAGCAAACCCCACCTTCCATCGCCGTAAGCAAGTTCAGGCCATAGCGATTCTGTAACGTCATTAACCTGATCACTAGTAGCCATCTTTATGGCGTTCAATCCTTGCTCTGTATCATTTGCCAATTGTATCACCTCCCAGCAAACCATTTGAAGCCATTTGGTACTGGCAACTGCTTGCACTCCTGGCAGGAACAGTGATGCGAAACAGTCTCTTCATGCTGTACAGTCTGTATTGGTCTGGTATCTCTGAGCAGCTGTGAGGAGTCTTGGGACAGATGGTTGAATCTCTGCTTCCTCTGCAGTTGTTATCCTTTTGTGGCAGGATACGGAATATGGGAGCTGGCAGTGAATCATGCTGGAGACATCTGGCGCTGGTTCTGTTGTTGGGTCAAGCAATACCCTGGATTCCACTTTCAAGTGTTCTTCTGGGACCACAAAGAGCGGAGTGCAGCGTGACAAGCAAGCAGCTGCGCCTCCATAATGGCAGGAGGTGCAGAAACGCTTGCTGACCGCAGACCCAGTAATTGTCCATCACTGCAGCTGTCCCTTTCTTGAGATCTGGGATGTATGTTTTGTTGCATTTGTTGTTGGCCTCCACAAAGATGCTTCCCTCATTGTAAAAGCACAGTTCAGTTTTGCCACATGCTCATTTCAGTATTCTCAGCACACATCTTTAACCCTTTTGATAACTTCAACAAATCCCACAAGGCCTCCTGTCATGCAGCTCATTGCAATCTCTTGCCACCTGTTTGCCACAAACGTTGCACCTTTCAGCTTCATGGATGGGGTCTGTAAACACTGGATGCTTTTTGGACTCAGGAGTTTGTCTGGGTCCATCGTCACGAGTAGTACACTCTGTGCCTGGAAAGTGCTTCGCAATCTGCATACGTCAGATGGACCAAACATTGGGACTCCAAAAGCTGAGTTTATTTTCTTGCAGCATCAATACCTTGGGCCCTCCCTCCCCCCCGCTATGTGTGGTATCAAAGAACAAATGTAATGGCTCCCATAAACCCTCTTTTCCCCACCAAGTGCATGTCTGCGTACCAGCTATTACTCAATTCTGGGAAGTGCACATCTTCTATAACATTTCGACTTGTCCTCTATACTCGTCATATTTTACTCTTGAGCTATCTTCGGTAACATTTTAATGTACTAGCATGTGAAGCAGTAGAACGAAAACTTACATTTGTAGTCCTGTTGGGAAACGCATTCGGAAATAATGACATAGCTAGCTTTGCAAACTTCCCCATTTCTTCCCGAGTGGTATGTACATTACTGACAGTTGAGTTGGTTTCCATGTTAATAATGGTGGTGTTCTTTCCCAGTTTCCCATCACTGAAGAGATATTTGCAGTGTAAGACATATTGGCAGTGTTAGTATCCCCTGTGCCCCCTCCCCTTTTATATGCCCCTCCCAATAAAACTACATTCTAAATAATACCTAATCCAAACATAGAGATAGCAAATGGTGTAGCTACACAATACATAACCCACATATAGGTAGAGGAAAACATGGTTACTGTAGACTGCTCATGAGAATGAGGGCATGACCGTTCTCCGAATGTGTTTATGCATTTGTATTTTCATCATGGAAAGAAAAGAAAAAAGTAACACATCGTTTTTATTTTGTTTTGTTGCAAGTTATAGTTGTGTACACACATTCCGCAGTATCACTTGTGTCAAAGAATCACTTTACGTCATAGTTCTTACACGTCTACATTTTGTTCAACCTGAGTGGGGGGTGCTGCATGGGGGTCGCTGCGGACGTCTGAAAGATTTATCCAGTACTGCAGCTCCCGAACCTTTAAGTGGAGTGGCATAGATGACCGTGAACGGGCCTTTGTACCTAGGCTCACTCCACCAATATTTTTAACAGATATCTTGCCTGGGAAGAGCTGAAGAGGAGGTGACCTCACTGGATCAGATGCAGCGCTGGTGGTGTCTTCAGACCATAGTGGTGCTATCTGTTGAGGGATGCATTTTATTGCTTTTGTTAAGGCAGAGAGATAATCCTTAAATTCGTCCCCTAGAACAGACGCAGCCCTGTGAGCATCTGAAGCTTTTCTGACTGTGGATAGGGGCATGTGAATTTGCCGCCCTGTTACCACCTCATTTCGTGATAAATGAAAATCCTTGCAGCAGTGGAGTAACTTTGCTGAAAATGTTGGGGGGGACATGACAAGTGAAAGAACGGGGCAGGTTGGAGGAAGGGCGGACAGTGGCTCAGAGGGAGAATACTAAACTACTATAACACAAGAGTTAATTGCCAGCAGTCTTATAACTTTCATAAGACTGGTGCTGTATCTTTAAAATTCAATTCTAAAGACACTCCAGTCTTCTGAAACGTATAACACTACAGTTGGTCTTTAGAATTCACTGCATTGACAACAGTAAAAAAGCCTGCACCCCCTCCCCCTAAAGAGGGCCTGCAAGCATGCAGAAGGGGGCCGGTGTTAGATTATTGCCACCAGGGCACTGACTCAAACAAGCATTTAGGCAGAATACAAAATGGATGCCGCAAGATTTTAAAACTGCACATTAGGTTGCTTATTCTCATTTCATTAATTACTTGCAACAGTATATCATTAAAATTCAGGTATGTTTTCCTGTATTCAAATGACCCTAATCAGTAGCGTACTGAGCGGGAGGTCAGACCGGGACATTTGTCAGTGGGGTGCCACTCCCGTTCTGCACCTCAAAGAGGGTGCCCAACAGAAAAGGTGTTCCACTGGTAGGACAATGTGTGCAAAGCAATTCCTGCTCAGCACGCTTATGTCCTGACAACAGGACACCTTACCCTTTCCAAACGGTACAGGTGTACCGCTGCCAGGACAATGTTCCAAGAGTTCCGGTAAGCAGAGGGTCCTCATGTTTCTCTGTCAACAAAGAATTGCACTGTGAGCCATCAGGCACTGATGAAAAGGGAGGGGGCGACTATTAGCAGGGACTTTTGTCCCTTTAGAAATGTGAATGGGAGGGAGTGATCAAAGTGAGAAGGGTGCATAATGTTGCATGTTTTATTAAATAATTTCTATGGCTTTAAAACCCAAGGGGGATTTGTTAGGCTCACGTTAATTGGCATGATGCTATTGGGACTTTGCATTCAGGATGGGAGAATAAAACTAAAGCCATACTTTCATTACTCAAAATATTTCTATGACAATGTATATAGTGTACCGTTAGTTTACTATGAACGGCTAGCTTATTATTTAATGTGATTTGCTTCCAAGGCATTGCCAGAAATAACTATTTAAATAACTATTTAAGCACATGAAATGTAAAGCAAAACCTCAAATATCTATATCAACAAAACCTGGGAATATGTACACAGTTGCTTAAATCGGTTTCACCATTTAAACAAAGTGTGCGATCCTGGGCAGTTCATTTAATCCCATGGTGTCTTACCTGAAGCTCTGTAGGTGATTCTGATTTGCTTCAAAGCTTATGTTAATATACCATGGTATTATAATAAAGCATAATGACTATAGAGTTCCTCCATATATAACAATAGTGCAATATAGGTATTGTGCACCACAAAGTTATTTGCCACTTGGCTTACTTATGGCAACTTATTCTAAAGTCACTTCCATGGTGCCTCCGCGTATCAAAGACTAATGATGCTCCTTGCAATGCCCTTTTCTGTGAAGTCACTTCTGTTGATGCAATCCATATACAAATTAAATTAGGAGGTTTCCATGTATTTTGCCCTAGAGCGCCTGGCCAAAGCTCTAATAGACGACTTTACTGCATCTGCAATGAACCCGCAGTTTTTTTTTTTGTGTAAAAATGCCATCTGCCACTAATGTTACCAAAAAATTCGATTGGGGCAGGGTTGGGCTTTTTGGGTGTGTGAATGAAACTATTACACGCATTGCATTTCGTGGCTCACCTCATCTGTCACTCTTGCAATGCTGGATTTTCCCCTGACGCCAAATGTGATTGTCCAAATGTGCCTCGTCACTACGGTCAGCCCGTCAGCCCAACCCTCCAACAAAAATACATGCACCTGAGCTCAGCTTGACATTATGTAATGAGACCGCGTGAGCCTGGCTGGGCACCTCAGCCAGGCTCAAGCTGTCCCATTACATGATCAATGAATGTGGCCCCCGACCCTCCCACCAAAGATGGGGGCGAAGGGGGGGGACAAAAAGGCATGCCACAAAAGTTGGGTGGGACTTGTCCTCCCGCCATCCCCCATATCCCTCTACAATTACGCCCATGCCTTGCAGCAGGGCTGTGTGCATGCAACACTAATAACTACTGTGCCAGGTTGATCTCTTCTTAAAGTAAAGTGTTCATTGTAGTTCCAACTAACAGAAAAGGTAATGAAAACTGATGAAATAAAGAAATGTTCAAAAATGTAGGACTCCAAGCCTATGGTTGTGATCCTTTCTCCTAGATTCCTTCTTGTTCTACTTTCTTTCCTTTTGGGCCTCTCAAGCCTGTATTTTCTTAACCAAAGGTCACTGGGTAGTTATATTCCCACTGCTTCATCCCAACACCTTGGCACACTCACTTTACCAAACGTAGGATTCCTTTTGATTTAATTATAATTTTTGCATTTTGGGTGCAGGTCTCAGACTCGCAGGGTGCGAGTCCTCGACTTCCAAGATTCAGAACTGCTTGGTTTACTCTCCTGCCCAAGCAATTGTCCCCTCGTGGACTGTCTCTTTGGGTGTGGGATCCCAGACTTGCATTGTATCTGCTTGTTCTTCTCCCCTGCCAAGCAAACAACTCTTCGTTGTTTGTTCCTTTTGTATAGTTTGGGTCCCAGACCCACTTATTCTTGGTTTCTCATAAGGGTGCATGTCCCAGACACTCACTTTGTTCCCAGGGTCCCAGACCCTCTTACTCCAGCTTCTGCCTTCTCTCTCTTGCTTTCCTGGACCTCCAGCACCTAACCCGCATACCTGGTTGTCTCTTCTGTGCCTATAGCAGCATTTCCGAGCAGCTGCTTCGTCTCTCGAGGCTCTGGGAAAAGTCTCACCCCTAGGGACGACATCCTCAGATTCGCCACATAGCACATTAGGTTGCCTAGTTCTTGGCTTGCCCATTTAACAATTGGGGGGGGGATTCCTTTCCATTGCTGCTTTCATTTGAGCTCATTTCACCAGACTTCAAAAATACCATTTGCTGCTGTTCTATATGTGTGCCTGCTTTGTGTAACTAACTTGTTTCAACTCAATTTGTCACACGTCAAAGCAGTTTTTCTGTGTCTGGCAGTTGTTAATGCAGTTTTAGCCACAATTTTGAGGGAAACGTCTGACCAACATTGCATTGTGCATTGATGTGACTTTAAACCTGGGGTGGGTGCGGCACCCAATCTGATTGTGGGCTGAATCAAATGATCCAAGCCAGTGTTTCAAGCAAGCTCACAGATGCTTGCAATTTTTCCCTTCCTCTCCCCATCACTTTCCATGTCAGTTTCCACTCTCCTGTTGCCACCCCTCCTCCACGTACCGGTAGGTTGGGGCCCAGTGCTCCGCTCCTCTCCAGGTCCCGAGCCTCCATGGAAATGGTAGCGGGGCGCCGTACAGAGCCTTATCTTCCATGTGTATTGCAGCCACGTTGGGTGAGTGTTTGAAAGAATGGGTTGGGCCGAGCACGCAACTAGTTCTATTCTTTCAGACAAATTGCTATCTGCACAGTGGGACGAATTGCTATCTGCACAGTGGGACGTAAACCTCGGATACCAAAAGCAATAATCACCAGGCCCACTAACTCCATGGGGCAGTAACGATTCTGGGGCTTGGTGTTTACGCCCCTCACTTTGCTCAGGCCTATAGCTTGTGGCATGACCAGCGGACGAGCCGTGACGCTAGTAGGCCTGTTTTTTTTTTTTTTTTTTTTAATTTATTTTTGTTGTTTTAAAGTACATCTTTTTCTAAGCACCAAGCATCGAATTTTTTATTTTATTTTTTTTTCTAGGCATTCATCTCGAGGTTATGGTGTTTTTGACCTTTCCTTACTGTTTGTATTTTAACTTTATTAAAATGCCTTGATTCGTTATGCTGCTTTTTTAGTTGTACTTGACAGTGATCTTCACAAGAGGACCCTTGTCCTGAACTTGCTATCAAACTGAGAGCAAATGTGCCTCTTTAGAACTAATTGTGCTGTAATTTGTATGCTATTTTGACTAAAGACTACATGTAATGTTTTCCTATCTGACAAAGCATCTTGTGTGGGCTATGCAATCTGTTAACGGGAGCCATTGATGTGTGGCAAAATGTGTTGTGTTTAACTCTCTTACGATGTCAGAGAGCAGTGTTTTTTTAACTTGCTGGAGTTTGCCAGCTTGAAGGCTCAGATGGAGCTGCATGCCAAAGTCAAGAATACGGGTATTTATGGTGTTGATGGCTGAAATACTGCCTCTGGAGGAGAGGAAGGAAAACTATGGCTTGTGGTGCTATGTTAGAAAAGATAATGAAAGCTGACCAGAGCCAATACAAGCAAGTCCTGTGTTTGTTGCGGACCCGGACCAAATTGTATGTCTTGGAGGGGTGAGGGTGATGGGAGAGCTAGAACTTCAATCATTTGGCGTTCATCCAGTAGCTTATTTTCTGCATTCGGGCAATGAGTGCATGGTGGTGGGGTTGTGGTAGTAGACCGATTGGGAGTGGTTCCAGTCTAGGCGAAGCGGAAACTGGGTGTTCGTCTGATCCTTTGGAGTTCACTCTGTCTGCAAGTGGTCTGAGATAGATTGATGCAAAGTTGGCATTAAGCAGGACTTTGAGATTCTGCATGCGTTGCCGCAAGGAATAAGGAATCGTGGGAATAGCATGCTGCTTTGTGGTCGGAGTTGTTTGAAAGAGAAATCCCATGTTCGTATAGTACATCACACCAGCTATGGTACTGCATGCACTGAAGGATCTCTTGGCCACTCGACTTAGAATCATCTAAAATGTCCACCAGAAGTAGGGTGTCAACGTGTCGATGACAGCTGCCATCCTCTGGTTTCATAAGTGAGGACACAAATTCATGGTCCTACCTGGTGTGAAATCCTGACCTGACAGGACAGAGAAGGAATTTTCCCATGGTATATAAAAATGTTATTATTTAATTGCGACTCGCTCAAGAAATATCTGTAAGCTCCTTTTATTTCACTGATCTGTTTTCCATTATCTCTTCTGGTACGTTTGAGTTTCTTACCCACGCCGCCTGGTCCACATTGTCTCCACACCTCACAATTTGTGGTGGATTTCGGCAATAACAAAAAAATTTTACATTTAGTGGGCATTTTCTCCAGTTTTTGCCTAATTTACTCTTGGGTATTTACTTGGCATTCATGTGCTGAGAAGTGTTGACGGGCATGCATGACTGGGAAAAGTGAATGTACGAGTTCCAGAATTGAAGTTGTACCTATTGTGCGAGTTGGTGCATTGCAAGGGAGACTTTTGTTGGAGTGAGTACTACTTTATCCACTGCCCAGGAAGCATTACATGTTTGTCCTGAAACTAAATATTGGATAGAGGTGGTGTAGTCTACCCTACTGTAACATTGTAAACTGTGCAACCACTAAACTCGGGCTCAAATCCTGGCTGTCCACTTGACACGTGTGATCCCGATAGCCTTTTACTTGACTGTGCATTGTTTTCTATGGGATCCCCCAGCCGTGACTCAGTTTATTGCAGTAGTCTCACTCCTGCTTGATTAGTAGTCTACATAGTGTTGCTTCTGTAGGAGGTTTTAATCGGGACCCCAAACCAGGCGCACACAATATTCCTTAAGCTCTTTTTATGAATCTGGGACCCCCCAATTTAATAACCTTCATTTCTTACAGCTTCCCTCCCCTTTTTGGAACCAGAAACTCACAGGGTTGCACAGAAGATATGTTTATTAACCAAATTGAAATAATAAAATCAATTTTAAATATCAATAAATTCATGACTAAATAAACACACTAGTCCCCCTCGGTTTTTAATGCTCTAGTTCTGAAATAGAAACTTGTGTATCGTACACGTCAGCATAGGTGTTGGGGGGGTTGGGGGGCGGGGCGGGATTGATCGGACAAAGGTACTAGATTTCTTGTCAACACTTTTATTTAAATAATAATGGTGTTTGGAAAAATGCTGCGCTAACGCTGTGAGGGATTTCCCTGTCTCAATAAACTAGTGAAACGGTCTTTGTCAGGATGAACAAAATAAAATTCTCCGTCCTATGTCCAAAACCTGATCTGACCCTCCCACTCGGTGGAACAAGGGGACAATAAAATGTCTCTCGGCTGCTCTGCTGCAGCCTTGTTCAGTTCTATAGCACAGTTCCAATATGAAAAGCAACAACCAAGTGTTCCAAAAAGAAAGTTCCGCCAACCCGAAGGGGTTGCTTTCCTTCCTTTTTGATGGTGTTTACCAGTTCCCACAAATGGTCTCTCTTTAAGTCACAGCCTTGATTTACTCTCATGCCAAGGTCTGCGTTCCTGATTTGCCAGTCTAAGCTACTTCGTCTACTATCCTGCTAGGGGTTTCCAAGTTAGAGGAACTTTAATGTATATTTTATTCTATTTCGTCTGTCTCTCTGGTAAAGTGGCTTTTCTCTCCTTCCCACTTTATCAATCACTTCCTTATTACAATGTGCTCCTTTATTTGTTATGCCGCTTCTTTGGGGGATTATTACTCTTTGGGGTTGTCTTGGGTCTCCTGTCAGCCCTGTGGTAACCCCCGCCCCCTTTTCTTATTTTTGTTTTTTTGTTGGCATCCACTACTTCCAAAAAATGGTACTTTTTTTTTTTGTTTTTTTTTAGATTCAGCGCCGCAGCCCGGTTCATCTCGTCACGGGGTCTGGTGCTACCAGCAGTGCCTGCTTAAGCTGCTCTGTGGTACGGCTTGCCTTCCAGCTCATCAGTTGGTCCCTGTGGGACTTCCACAGCTGTTACCGCTTTTCCTCCAAGTGGCACCACCGGCACCAGCTGACAAAGGGGTTGTCCTCTGGGCTTCCTCCTTGATACTGCATTGTAGTCACAGGAGACAATCCGGCTCGGCGGGATACCCTCCCTGTGTCCAGGTACCCGACCTCCGCCGTCAGCTGATGCTGGTTCGGGGTTTGCAGACAAGTGCCTTCCACACGCCGACTACAGTCTCTTGGCCTACAGGGATGTCGCTGCCTGTACTACTCATGGTTGCCGCTTATACTCCGATAGCCCTTGTCCACGCTCCAAGGAGGTGGCGGGGTTGTCTGACAATCAGTCGGATGTTTCAATGTTTGTACGTTATTGGGAGTTTTGTTACTCCGTGGTGTGACGAATCAACTTCCACAGCACCAGTGGTCCAGGGATGAATATCTGTTTCTAAACCATCAATCAGCCCCACACTGCTAGTACACCAGAAGGGATCCAAACAGATTTGAAACACCCATGGTAACGTGGACGGAACCGCAGGCTTATGTCTGAAAGGTCGTGGATCGTTGGTTAGTTGCAACACAGCAAAAATAGTTATTACCCAATGATAAAAGGGACTGTCCAGTCAAGGTTGTATAAAAAGATCTAGTTTATTATTATCACAACAGACCGTTCTAGGACACTGCAAAATACAACCCATCCTTGGAATGCCGAGGACAGACAGTTTCAAGAAGAAAAGTGATGCACTCTGGATACCGACAGGAGGATAGCTAGTAAAGTAATTAATCACAATGTTCAAGGATTCTTGGTCTCGGCACAAAGGGAGCAATGGGTCGTAAAATTTCACTATCGGCCTTTGGAGAAGAACCAGGGGGACCGAACCACAATGTACCTTGTGCTTGTTAGAAGTTCTTGGTGTTTGACAGGGTTGAATCTGTTCCAGGGCGCTTTGCAGCACATATGACAGAGGTCCAGATGGGAGACCGCTGCGGGTATCGGACACCGGGCAGTTCGGCAAGCGAGGCTGGATGGACGGCTGCAGGCTGACCTACGTGGCCGTTTGGGGGGGTCAAGAGTAGTCTTGTGCTGGCTGGTGGGACTGAAACACTGGTTGAGGAGTCTCGGACGATGTTTGGGACTGCAGCGTGATAACATTCAGTTGCAGTTCGAGGGGCTCAACTGTGTTGAATGTCCTTTCAGGTGGATGCTGGTCGATGCACTCCTAACTTCGTTGCTGGGCTTGTGTCGTCCTTTAAGGCGGACAGCCCTAAACTGTGGAGAGTGTTTCAGGCAACAGCCTTGTCCTTCAGTTCAGAGACTCTCTGGCACTTCCCACCTTGGAAACGTGCTGGCAGAGCCTAGCAGGGCACGCTGTGTGCTGGCTGGGTAGCACTTTTGGAGCTGCTGGAAGGTCTGCTGGATTCAGTATATCCCTCTGTTCCCTGGGAGATGTTTGGGAGGTCATGCTTCCCTCTTGGATGTCCTGGCCTTCCTTCACTGGCGGATGATGTTAGGGAGACTGTACCTTCAGCCAGGGTCCAATGATGAGTTTTTCTTTCCTGCTTCTGGAATCCATATCAATACCTACAGTGTCGGTCTTTATTGCGATCCCTTCCTTCTATTCTTCCCTATTGGTATTTAATATATATTATATGCAACCCCCACCCCCAAATAACTGGGGTCCCACTCGTGCTATGGGTTACATTCAGGTCTACTTGCATGGCCTGTGTTTCTTAAAATGACTTCTCTGAAAATCATTTGCTGTTAAACGCACCATTTCAACACATTTTTAAAAAATATAATTGTGGAAACTGCGAAGTTTACAGGTTATATGGGAAGAAATGAATGATTCTGCCCTTTTTGCCTCTAGCTTTTTAAAAAGATGTTATCCTTGCTTTCTTTTTCTCGCTCCTTAAATCTGCTCTCTCGCTTATTCCCCTCCCCCTTTATCCCTCGGGTGTTTAATTGTTTAGTTTACATTCTGATATCTGAATTATTTGTTGTTCACTGTTTAACTCCTTGTTATTGCCGTTGGACACTCCTGTCGGTTTCCCCTTTTACTCTCCTCCCTTTTCTGGACACCCCTCGAGCGCCTGCGCCGGTCTCCTTTTTATCATTTGTCTTTGGTCCAGGTGTTGGTGCTTTTTAACGTCCTCTGAAGCCGAAGTCCAAACGGCTTAGCGCTTGTGCTGCCCACGGGCGGCGGCGCAGGAGGAGCTAAGGGGCAGGCTAATCCCACCCCCCCAGCGGCGAGGCGGGTGCGGGGCGTGTCGGTGAGGTGACCTCAGAGGAATGGCAGCAGCCCCAGAGCAGACACCTCGCCTGGCTGCAGTGGGCATGTGCGGATTACAATGACCGCCTGAGGGGAGTCCAGTGCGGAGCCAGCAGCGTGTCAAAAAAACGGAAAACGAGAGTGGGCTGCTCTGGCAGGAGGCGCCAAAACAAGCAGGTTGTACGTACGAACCCCTTTTCGAAATCTCCGTTGTGGACAGAATGGCCCCAAGTGTTTTTTTTTTATTTAGGAACGCTTCCCGCTTCCTTGTTGCCGTCCTCGCACTCGCCTCGCTCTGTGTGAAGCCCTGCCTACTGCCACCACAGAGCAGGACGCCGGCAGAGGCTCCTCAGGCGCCGGTCCCCGCCGGCTACCGGTGCTGGCTCGGGAATGAAAGGAGCACTGTACGGTGGCGCTGCTGCCATTTTCCTATTGGGGGGGGGGGGGGGGGTGCTGCAGCACCAGCGTCCACTCTCAATTCACGTTTATTCTACAGAGACCTCGAGGTTCGTGGGACCCTCATGAACGTGATGGCGCGTAGTATGTGGTCCAAAAGTTGTGGTGCGTGTCCCATTTAACCAACCGGCTGGGTCAGCCAGGATGCAAACCAAACCAAGAAGAGTGGGACGCTGCTCAGGGGGGCCAGGGTGCGCTTTCCTTAAGTTTCAGATATTCTGAACATAATTTGCCCTTGCTGCTGTTGGCTGCGTTTCTGCGCTGTTCCCTCCACTTCATATGAAAGAAGCCCAACGTGAAGATGATCAGAATGAAGTCAATGATAAATGCAAAGGTCTTCTCCTTGGTGGCTCTTTTTTTATACTGCAGAGTCTATAGCGCCAAATCTTCACGTTACCAACGGCAACTGGGCACTATAGTTGTGGTCTCCTAGTTTTGATTTCATACCCCACCGGCACCCTAATTTTATCAATCAGCATCACCCTCCGCGCAAATCTTATGTTAACCTGGGATATAAAATAAAATGAGATGATCTGTGTTTGCATCTCTTCTCTTGTAGATCTCTTCCTGGTGTCTAGACCACCTCCCCTATCGCCTGACGATACGTGAATATACACCTCAGTTGTAGCCGCGTTGTGTTATGCCACAAAATTCATCCATTTCAAATAAAAATGTATTAACGCTGGATCTTTGAATTGTTGGTACACCTTTGATATACTTGGGCGGAGCAGTTGCCATGGAAACCCGACTATATTTTTGTGGTTGGTGTACATGTTTGTTTGGTATTTACTAACAATATTGCATTCTGCTCTCCTCGTGGTTTTTGATCTATTGATTCGGACGTGGTCATTTGGCCACATCGTTTCCTGTGGTGTTTATAGGCTTTTGCAGGAAGAAAATTAAAATCATTTTAGGAAACCACGTTTTCTTATACATCGGTCGCTGCATCATGGATAAGTGGTAGGGTGGGTTAAGATGAGTTTGTCTTCAGTCATTCAAGCGAAACTTGTAGCCCTCTAAATGTTTTGGATTACACATTCACAATGCGCTGTACTGGCTAGGGCTGATGGGAGTTGTAGTCCAAAACAGCTGACGGTCCATACCTTGTGCGCCAATGCTTTAATGGCTCCTTGTCGCAGACTGGGCACAGGATTTTGCAGAGTGCATCTGATCTGTGAATAAAGCTCTGTGGGTGTGATTAGTAGGTAGGCAGCATTTTTGGATGTGTGGTTCATGTGCGCACTGTATGGCATGCTGTCCAACGCATCTAAACCGGCTTATGAGCATGGGGTGAAATGTATATTGTAAATCGGGTGCTGTGCAGTCAGGATCCTGAAGCATGGGTAAACTAAATAGAAGGGATGGAGATGCTTAAGAGAGCATGCAGTCACCTACTAACTGGACCGAGGTGGGGCATGTTCATCATACATGCTTCATTGATGAAGTGCTCAAATGTGTGACCTCGTACTACTGAAAGATGCTCGCTTGTGCAGTAGGGTGTTTTATTCGGTGAGGAGGGGATGTTCCGCGCACCCAATAAGCCATGCACAATTTTTATTTATTGAATACAGTTCTTTTTCTGAACCTGGGACCCTCAATTTAACATGGTTTCCAGACAGCCACTCTTCCCTTTGTCAGAAGGGTTTTGCAGGTCAATTTGTTAATAAAATGGAGATAATTTAATCAAGCTCCGTTATGTCCAACGTAAGTTATTACTACAATGAAGAATGTTCAATACACTGGTCACTTCATTGTTTAAAAGGCATTAACTTGAAAGTAGGCTTTTTAAAGCACATGCATCACCATATTTGCATTTGATTTACTCTGAGCACACCTCTACTATGCATTGAATAGTAGATGAGGGCTCAGGCTAAAGTTGTCATTTTTATAGAAAACCAAATTAAATCCGAACACCCCTGCCCATCTAAGTCTTTCTGTCTCATTATTAAACAGTGATGCCCCCTCTCTTACTCGATGGACATGTCAGAATTTCAAACCATGTTTTAGAAAACTCAAGTGAAAGACTGGCTACTTGACATTCCTGCATGTAAGTCGCTTATATAGAGGAAAACTGTCTGTTAAACATGTATGCTTGCTAGATTTTCTTCAAAGCAGTGCCGTACCGGGTTTAGGGGAGGATGGGGGGGGTGGAGGGGTCCAGTTTGCGTCTCCCAGTCACTCTTTGAAGAGCCAGACCGGGGCATTGTGAGCGGGACACCTCTCCCGTTCAGCACCGCCATTGACAATGAGGCTACTGAACGGGAAAGGTGTCCCACTGGCAGGACAAAGAGGGTGCGGAGCAGGTGGTGTTCCTCCTCAGCACCCTCATTTTCCTGGCAGGAGGACACCTTTCCCGTTAGGCACTCTCATTGTCAATCTGGGTGCTGAATGGGAGATGTGTCCTTCTTCCGGGACAATGAGGGTGCAGTCCGAGCAGGAGCACACGCCAAACAGGTGTCCACGTCGGATCCCGCTCTTGGCCACTAGACTGGGGCGATGCTGGACATGGACACCCAACTGTGCCGTGCGCTCTGCCTTGAGTACCAGTCCTGGGCGCATTAACTAGTCTGACTTCAGAAATAAGTGGGGTCATTTCTTTCTGGAGTCGGAGTGCGTCCCAGTCCAGAAAGAAATGATCAGACTTCCTTCTGAAGTCAGACTAGTGAATGCACCCAGAAGGTAATGGAACGGGTAAGAAACATTTTTTTTTATGTGCGTGTGTATATTTATGTATTCCTGGTGCTGTGTTGTGTGTTTATAATGTATGTGTAATGTGTGAATGTTGTGTGAGTGCGTGTGTTTTTGACTGGCAGTGGAGGAGTAGCTGATTTTGGCAGGTAGAGGTGAGAGGCGGTGTGCCATAATGGCACTGCCACTTTTTTAATGGGCATCCACAAGACTCCAAGTATTGTATGTGTTATTACAGGTCTAGATTGGCATTTGGGGGCAGCCAGTCTAGCTCTTTCTTACTGTGGTATGACAATTTTCTTTCTGGGCACCCATGATGAACTGTTGGTTTATCATAAATGCCCAGAAAAAATAATTTATACCACAGTATGCAAGGTCTAGACAGGCTGCTCCCAAATGCTGGTCTAGCCAAGTAATAACGCATTGCATACTTGGTTTAAAACTTGCCTAGTCTGGCACTTTGGGACAGCCAGTCTATCCCTTTCTTACAGTGGCATGAAGGTTTTTTTTTTTTTTTTCTGGGCATCCTGTCTAGGACTGCAGTGTGGTCGTATGCTCCAGGTATGTGCCCTCCATGCACAATGTGGTGGCCATAGCAGGAGCACGCTGTGTGCCCCACTTCAGGCAGTTGACTGCAATGCAGGCCCATTAAGGGACAGAGCCAGAAGCAGAGCAGGAGCACACTGCTCCGAATGTTGCATGGATATTGTAAAGAGTTAAGTCATCGTATTGGTCGCAGGAAAAATTGCCAATTTGGCCTTCCTTCATTTTCCAACGTGTATTTGGGGGAGAAAAGTTATGACTTTTTTTCATGGCTCGCCTCTCACTGTTGCAATGCTGAATACGCCCCTGCTTCAGAGGTGGGTCTAATTTCTCTAACATAATTTGGTCAGTGTATATGATTGGATAATGTTCCAAAAGTGACATCACACTAAACCATCCCCTTGCTCATTGGACATATTAATGAAGAGGACAGTCTGTTACTTAGCAGTTTGTCAGATTGCTCTCACTCCGATGAATCCAATGATGTTAGCCTGATTTTTGGCATGATCTACAATGTTTGTGTGATACATTTTAGTTTTTTGCTCTCCGACACTGTTATTGTTTTCTCAGTTCAGAATAATGGCCTTGCCAGCACGGACACTAGAATATATGAATCGCTAATGCGTAGTTTCTGCTAAAGAAAAATAATCATTTGCCTAACTTGCATTTTTAAACAATTATCAAAAATCGTTTTACATTTAGTTAATGAGTGTTTCACCCTGAACAATAAAGAAATACGCTTCTATATTTTCTTTAGAAATTATAAACACAAATGTGATTCCATATGTACAATTTACATAGTGCATTTTTTTTATTTTTTACATATAACATGTACTCGTGATATGAAATGGCATACCATCCTCTTCCTGAAAACACATATGGTGTCATTCTCTTTGAAACGTGGAGCTAGCCTTTCATGACCCCTGAGAATGTGATTTGCGAGGGGACTCGGGTAATCGAAAGCTCTTTAAGCAGAGAGCTGCCAATGGCCATTTATGATCCAGTCCCACCCCCTTGAGTGATTCTAGCACCTGTATATTTCTTGTCATACACTAGGTCTCTGAGGGTATGGCTTTCGTTATCTTGCCTGAATTGAAGATTTGATTGGGAGGAGGCTACTGCTCAGAATGTATTACTTTTAGGGCATTTTGTCTAGGCTCATTGACAAATGGAGATGTTAAATAGTAGGATTTGTTCTGCCATGGAAGGCCTGGCTTCTGAGAATAAAAGGTACAGGCAGAGATATAAAGTTTATAGTTCAGCTTCAAAGCCTGTGTTTAGACTTTTCTCATGGGATAGCATCCTCCAGCCCTGAAGCTGTTGGAGTAATTGCAATTTTACATTCTATGTCCACAGCTGCCTTTCTTTTTTTTTTTTTCCTCGTTGCAACTGTCACCTTAAACAGAGCAATGTTGTACGTTTTTCTTCACAATGAAACTCCTGTCAAACGTTTACATTTTAAAAATCAGTTTCTTTATAAAAGGCTGATTCTTTTTTTATTTTATTCCAGTCCTGTAAAGAAGAAAGCAAACACAATGCAGACCTCAATTTGTTTTTGACTCTTATGAAATGCTGTGCTTTTTATCCCAGATGGGACTGCTCTCCCTTTAGTAAAGGGCTGCTGAACATTTTGTTAACTGGGAAGATTTATTTTGGGCCATGTCAGCAACTTTGGATGTATATTTTGGTTGTAGATGGGCAGCTAACAGCACACATTTCCTCGCATTTGGCTTTTTCAGATGCTGTGCATAGGTTGCAGCTCGCATTTTTGTTTTTAAGTTCAGTGCTTTTCTCTGCATTTTTGTATACGTTTTTATTACAGTACACTGCTGAATTTATTTGGGCTTCTGTAGGAACACTATTTCCAGACAAAGAATACTTTGCATTCACTGTAAATGAAACATTATGCGCAAATCCAAAGGCTGTCAAATTATTTTAGCAATCGACTATAGGCAGGATCTTGCGTGTGGGATTGTGGTGCACTGTGTGTTGCTAAATCAGTGGCTTAAGTCTGTTATAAGGCTGGGATCGTAAGGATGTTTTATTGTATGTTGTGGAGCCTTGTTAGTAAAAACTAGACATGGCGGATGGTGTCTCGCAGCACGGGCGATGTGGCCGTTTTGCCATGCGGCCTAGGAATGTCTCGACCTAAGTTTGTGCCCTAGCAGTAGAACAATGGGGATTGTAATATGGGGGTGGGAGACACGTTTGTATTTAACGTGTGGGGCTCTATTGTATTAGTATTTAACTTTTCCGTCCATTTAAACTATTATGCGATGAGGGGGTGATGGAGAATTAAAGGAAAATTGAGATGATAGCAAAGTAAACAAAATATTGCAAAAGAAAGATTGGGTTGAAAGGTTGGAAAGCACATGGAAGTGAAATGGCAAATGAGGCAGGAAAAGGCAAGTAGAAAGGTTGAGTGAAGAAATATAAATAGGAAGGCAGGGGAAGAACGAAATGTAAATGCAAAGGAAGTGAAAAGGAAGGTATGTGGGATCGTGAATGAAAGTAGTTTGCTGAAGTCACGCCTACAAATGGGTTATGGGGTGATGTTAAAACTGTGGGCAATGTCTCAATAATGTTGCACATTAAAGGATGCTGTGGTGAGTTTGAGGACCCCCCACCCTTCTTCCTTATGAGGCAAGTAAGCCATAGGGGATGGGCCACTAAATAATGCTTTTCCCAGATGGTAGAAGGGGGTGGGGGGGTGGTCCCCATAGTTGCACCACCGTCAGCAAGTTCTGATATCCCTCAAGTTGTTGCCAGCCCCTTCTGAAAAGTAACAGAATATCTTGCATGGGGGTTTAAAAGAAAGCCCTGGTACGAAACCCTACTATGTATCACGCTGGGAACGGGAACCTACGAAGATGGAGGATCCCAGATCCGATCTGTTAAATACTGTGGTGGAGTGCCTCCTGAGGGCATGACCCGAAAGTTCTTTCAGGCTGGCTTGCTGGGCCCCTGTGACTCTGTAGTATCCCACTAAAGGTTTCTGAATTCCTACTTTTAACACCAGAGGATTGATGGTTAAAAACATCTGCTCTTACCGCAGTTCAAGAAACTCTGGTTACTTGGTCTATCATTTTCTGGGTTACTAGAGTCCAGTGTAAAACTTGCTTCTCATACGGGATGTGCTAAAAACACCAGAGCAGCGTGTAAGCTAGCAGTACAGCATTGAAAGACGTGAGCTTGGAACCCAGGCAGAAACAAGCCGACAGTTCCCAAACTCCCCATTAGCAGTTAGTCAGCCTGCAGCTCCTACGCTCAGAGAGTGGTGACTACCTGTAGCAGCTTCTCCAGAGGAGGGGGTGGGGGAATAGCAGCACCCTAATTGAGAGGACCAGCACCCTAGGCACAGGTGGACCTTGGAAGAGGGAAGCTTAAGCAAAGGGTATTCTTGGTTGATCTGTGGCAGAAGAGGAGGGAGTGTGGGGGAGACATATTGGCTGCCTGAAAAGCGCTCTAGTTGAGGAGGGAGCAGGTTGTGATGAAATGACGGCTGCAGTAGTACAGGGAGAAGTAGTGGCTAAAACTCATTCTCAGCCCCACGCTACTAGTAAAGCAAGAGTGATCCCAATCATAAAGGTGAACAAGGCACAACCCGAATGGTGTATCGCCTTTGAATTTTAGGGTAGTGTAGGTCGATGGCAGACGATGCTCTTCATAAGGGGAAGTGAGCTAGCTACATTATCAACACAAACTGCTTTAGTTCAAATCGACCAACTGTCGAATGAAAGTTCTGTTTAAAAATTGAACCTTTTTTCATTAAACTAAAAACACAGACAATTAAAAACACTCAGAACCCCCAGGCACTCTTAGTCTTGTAGAGAGGGGGAGGACAGGCAATACTCACCAGCAATGTCATTTAAAAGAATATCTTTGGGGAAAAGGTAGAGCGAGTGTTGTCTTTAGTCACTGGGGCCCTCTGAGGTGGGCCAAAGGGGATAAGACACTACAAATATGTTTTCTTTGTTCTTGCAACTCAACAGCGTCAAGCTGGCTGAATACAACAGTTTTGTTCACGAGCAGCAACAGCATGTGGCCGATGAAGCTTGGGGACAGGCAGGCGATGTCTGGGTCGGTGTAGCTCACCAGAAGTTCGATTCAGGAACCAGAGCTGTTCCTTGACTTCTGGGTTTCTACGATGCCCTGTTCAGGGTCTTGTCATGATGCCTACCCCCGGGCATCCAGATCAAGCCCATCAGCCCCGGGAGCAGGCGTCCAGATATTTAATAAAACCCCAGCAGCCCCGGCTGGGGGCTGTCTGGGTTCAGTCCTGGCGGCTTAGGCGCCAGGCTCATAGACTTTACTTACCTCATGCAGACCCTGCTGCAAATGAATCCAAGCGAAGGTGAGCCCTGGATGGGACTATTTTACTACAGGGACTATTTTTTTACTTGGCTGTGGTTCTAGGGACTTCTTACCTGCAACTACTTTGGAGGCTATTTAAACCACGCCCGAACAGCAGCACATGCTTCGCGTTATTCTGCATCCAGCAGCGTAACGCTCACCGTGCCTGCAGTCAGCATCCAGTCTTCAGCCACGCCCGTCTCGAATCCAGAGCTCCTAGCAATAGAAGAAGGAAAGGTTAGAATACAGATATTTCAATCCTTACCTGGATTCCGGATCCATCACGTCTTCGAACTTGAAAAGGACATTATTCTACACGCGTCGCATCGCCAGCTGCAGCGCTGCGCCATACTCACCAGTCCTCACAGCATTTTCCGATCCGGCACAGCCTCCATCATTTTCTTCGCCGAATTCCACCATCTAGGGAACAAAACAAACATAAGGTGAGCCGATAGAGCCAACAAATACAACCTCTCCACCATAGACTTACCTGATTAACAACCGGAGGCATTATTCTGTAACAAACCGCAACTTCTTACGCTGCACCTGTAAGAGAGAAACCAGCAATTTAAATACACGCATCTTTTACCAGACAGTGTTGGGTAATACAGACTCTTACCTGAACACCATCAGCTGCCACAAGACAATCTTCTCTTGGATCCAGCTGCAACACAAGAAAGGAATGTACAAGAGTGAACATCGGACATATTTAACTTTATACTTAGGGGTTCTCGCCTGGAACCTCGGAGTCAATATTCATCCAGAACTCTTCCAACGCCTTCAAACCAGTGAAGTAACTGGTATCTACGCGCCCCTGCAATCCACGCAGGATGGAGAGCTCATCATTTACAAACACAAGGTGAGTTTGCTGAAAATGAATATCGGTGGTGATTAGTGGGAAGAACAGTGGGGTGCCATTACTAGAACTCACGGGTGGCTAAATCCCCTTCTCCACTTGCAGGAGAATACTTCAACGGGTCAAGCAGACGAGATTAGGCGGTCCAGTCCAGTCTGTCATCTCTGCACTACGCTTCACGTTGGAGGAGGTCGCAGCTGTCCGGATCCGATCGACGCACCTGTGGGAGCCAATTGAGCGTAACAGAGCGCAAAGCTTATTTACAAATCCCCACCCGGGCTTTATGGAAACCTCCGAAACAGACCAACTAGCCCAATTATTAGGGGATCATAAGGCGGAAGTGCGCTCTGCGCGCCAAGAGACTAATGCCCTCAGGAGAGAACTGATTGTGTCAAAGGAACGCACAGATGATCTTGCTAGACAACTGCTGCAAAATCAAGCTGGGCAAACACCCCTACCTGGACTCTGAGGGGGGGGGAAAGGTAGAGGGGGTAAACCCAGCACCTGTTTCATCGAGTAATCCTACGAGGGGCTATTCCTTTAGCTCCACCCGAACGCTTTGCTGGGGACCCAAAAAGGTTCGCAGTGTTTATGAATCAATGCCGCTTGCACTTTTTATGCAAACCTGGAGCTTTTCCAAATGACCAAGCCAAAGTAGCCTTGGTACTATCATATCTTAGTGGCAGCACAGCTGACTGGTCAATTCCACTAGTCAACCAGGATGACCCTCTTCTTCGGGATTTTCAGTGTTTTCAAAGAAGCATGGAAAGACTAATCGCCAGACATTCACAGGGACAGGCCCTGGATAACGAACTTTTATCCCTACGACAGGGTAATCAGGATCTGCTAACCTATATTGCAACCTTCAATAGGTTGGTGGTGGAAACCGGATGGCCTGAGGAGAAAAGAATTACATTATTTCATCGTGGGCTTAGGGGAGAACTCCAAGATGTTTTGGCTCAAGTTGTGAACCCACCTCAGGATTGCGCAGAATATATAGACTTAGTGGTCCAGTTAGACCACCGACTTCAGAATAGAAAGGTTGATCGAGCTAAGTTCGAGAGTCTGGTATGGGTTAAACCCAATGTTACCCTCCAAGGAACAGATGCATCAGATCCTATGCAGATCGGGGGGGGTTAAAGGACCCTTAACTCAAAAGGAAAGAGAAAAGAGACGGCAGATGCAATCTTGTCTGTACTGTGGAACCGCAGGACATTTTCTATGGGATTGCCCTATAAAAGCACTCAAAGTAGTAGGAGTTGCTGACAAAAGTCAAATAGAGCCTGATTCGGGAAATGACCACGCCCGACAAGCGTAGAGGTCCGCTTGCCGAGCTTAAAGAAGGACACTCGGACCTCCCACCTAATTACACCAATAGTTCTAATTGATCCAAGGCAGCCATCACGTATGCACGCAGTAAGGGCATACATTGATAGCGGGGCCGTAGGAAACTACATGGACCACAAATTGGCCTCAAGGATGAATCTACCCCTTTGCAAAAAGACCGCTTCGGATGTCATCACCACAGTCGATGGAACTGAAAATGCCTCTGGGCCTGTAACTCATTCCACTACTGAGCTGACACTGTTTGGTCAAGATGGGCATCGAGAAACTATTGTGTTTGATTTAATCAAGGTCCCGCAATTCCAAATAATTCTGGGAATGCCATGGTTGGAAACGCATCCTTGTATTGATTGGCGAGAGAAGAGTGACCTTCCCGGATTGTGCACACACCTGTTACCCAGAAAAAACCTTGAACAAAAGCCTGGCCACCGTCACTAATCCAGTTGTGCAGTTACCTCAGGAATATCAAGAATTTCAGGATGTTTTACCAAAAAGAACCGGCAAATACCTTCCCACCTCACAGATCATACGATTGTCAAATCGACCTAGTACCCGGTGCACAACCTCCATGCAGTAGAATCTACGCCCTTACGGAACCCGAAAATCTTCAACTACGACAATATCTGGACCAATCAATACCTTGCTAATGGCTTCATTCGTCCATCCAAATCTCCTGCATCCTCAGCTTTTTGTTCGTGCCTAAAAAGGAAGGTGACCTTAGAACGTGCATAGACTACCGCGCATTAGATCAGATTACGGTAAAAAACCGATACCCATTGCCTCTGATCCCCGAATTACTAGACCAAGTAAAGGATGCTTGTATCTACACCAAGTTAGACCTCCGAGGGGCATATCATCTGGTACGTGTAAAGAAAGGCGATGAATGGAAGACTGCCTTTCGCACCAAGTACGGGTTATTCGAATAGCAGGTGATGCCCTTCGGGTTGTGCAATGCACCAGCAGCCTTCCAGTATTTTATGAACGATGTCCTTCGTGAACTCATTGACGTCTGTGTTGTCGTATACATAGACGATATTCTAGTGTACTCCTCCTCAGAATCAGACCATGTGAAGCACGTTCGTGCAGTCCTTGAGAAACTACGCCAGCACAAGTTATACGCAAAATTGGAGAAATGTGTTTTTCATTCTACAGAAGTTGAATTCCTGGGATTTATCCTGACTCCAAAAGGAGTTCGAATGGACTCTCGAAAGGTGGACGCAATCCTCAAGGTGGCCATCACCCAGTTCAGTTAAAGCGGTACAAAGCATGCTTGGATTTGCTCATTTCTATCGCAGATTTATTCCTGAATTCTCACATATTGTACACCCCATCACAGCACTTTTGAGAAAAAACAAACATTTTTTGTGGACTGAAGAGGCTGAAAGAGCCTTCCAAGAGCTAAAATCGAAATTCACGTCTGCACCTGTCTTAAAGCATCCACGCCCTGAGCTTCCATACATAGTTGAAACCGATGCATCCAGTTTAGCCATGGGAGCTGTCCTGTCCCAGAAGGATCCCGAAACCGGTCAACTTCATCCAGTAGCATTCTGGTCAAGAAATTTCTCAGCACCCAAATTAAACTATGCGGTTACTGATAAGGAGTTATTAGCCATCAAGTCTGCCTTCAAGGTTTGGCGGCATTATCTTCTCGGTGCCAGGCATACCATTACGGTAATCACTGACCACCGTAACTTGCAGTATTTAAAAACAGCCAAGGCCCAATCATCGCGTCAACTTCGGTGGGCATTATTCTTTGCCGAATTCGATTTCGTGATCACTTATCGCCCAGGTTGTAAAAACGGCAAGGCAGATACCTTATCCCGAATAGGGATGGGAGAAGTATATCCGAACCCGGAACCGGTGCCTATAATTTCAGAACAAAGAATTCTTGGCATAACTACTCTACAGACTCTAGAAGACATTCATTTAAAAATCCAACAACTTTTCGATCCAGCAGCCCTGCAGGACTGGGTAAAGAAAGGCCAAGATTATTCAGTCATCAATGACCTACCTTACTATCAAGGGCGTCTATTTCTACCACATAAGGAACTACAAGAACTAGTCATCTCCAATTATCATGACGCCCTTATGGAAGGACACCCAGGTATCGCAAAAACTGAAGCTAAAATTAAAAGACAATTCTGGTGGCCCACCTGGCGAAAGGACGTAAAGTCATTTGTGATGTCTAGTGGTATCGACGCCCAAAACAAAAATCAGAAGAAAAAACCAGCGGGCCTTTTACAACCTTTGGATATTCCACCTACACCACGGCACACCTTGTCTTTAGACTTCATTACAGATCTACCTCCGTATAATGGATTTAACACCATTCTAGTTATTGCAGATCTTTTTTCCAAAATGGGCCACTTTATTCCTTTAAAAGGATTACCTTCCGCTTCGATTTTGGCCAAGGAATTTCTCAAAAACATTGTTCGAATCCATGGATTTCCTTCCGTATTGGTCTCTGACCGAGGTAGTCAATTCATTTAGCAATTTTGGAAGAAATGCTGTCAATTGTCGCAAATCGACGTAAGGCTATCAACCAGTTACCACCCCCAAACTGATGGTCAGACGGAGAGGACCAACCAGACTCTTGAACAATACCTACGTTGTATGCTACACCAAACCGAAAGCAATTGGAAAGATATTTTATGGATTTCCGAATACGAATACAAAAACTCTGTACATTCAGGAACCGGACAAAGACCCTTTTATACCATATATGGACATCCTCGAACCTCAGAACTTGATTCGCCTCAACACTTAGAGTGCAGATGAGTCACTGCAGGCATTTCTATTACACAAGCCTTTAAGGAAGCAATGGAACACTTGAAACAAGCAAAAGAGAAATGCAAGAAAAATGCTGATCGACATAGAAGTGAAACTCCACAATAACAGATTGGAGATCAAGTTTGGCTGGCTACAAAACATATGCCTCTAAAGGGAACTCGAATTTTCAATAATCCTAGATATTTGGGACCTTGCACCATTAAGGCCATTATCAACAAGGTGGCCGTCAAATTGGAATTACCCTGTAATATGCGGATTCATCCTGTCTTTCATGTTTCACTTCTAAAACCAGTTCAACCTGGGACAAGGTTAAACAAACCACCTGATCCCATCCTAATAGATGGAGAACCTGAATTCGAGGTAAAAAATATCCTGGACTCTAAGATGGTTAAATCAAGACTTTTTTATTTAATCGATTGGAAGGGTTGCGGATCACAAGAAAGGTCCTGGGAGCCTAGTGAACCACGTTCATGCACCTCGGTTGGTGAAGAAATTCCATCGGAACTTCACAGACAAACCAGGACCAAGGGGGAAGAGCAACTTTAGGAGGGGCCTTGGGGTGGGGGTGGGGAGGGGGGCGGAGTGCTGTCATGATGCCTACCCCTGGGCATCTGGATAAAGCCCATCAGCCCCGGGAGCAGGCATCCAGATATTTAATAAAAACCCCAGCAGCCCCGGAACAAAAGAAACATAAGGTGAGCCGAGAGAGCCAACAAATGCAACCTCTCCACCATAGACTTACCCGATGAACAACCGGAGGCATTATTCTGTAACAAACTGCAACTTCTTACGCCGCACCTGTAAGGAGAGAGAAACCAGCAATTTAAATACACGCATCTTTTACCGGACAGTGTTGGGTAATACATACTCTTACCTGAACACCATCAGCTGCCACAAGACAATCTTCCCTTGGATCCAGCTGCAACACAGGAAAGGAATGTACAAGAGTGAACATTGGACATATTGAACTTTACACTTACGGGTTCTCGTCTGGAACCTCGGAGTCAATATTCATCCGGAACTCTTCCAACGCCTTCAAACCAGTGAAGTAACTGGTATCTACGCGCCCCTGCAATCCACGCAGGATGGAGAGCTCGTCATTTAAAAACATAAGGTGAGCTTACTGAAAGTGAATATCGGTGGTGATTAGTGGGGAGAACAGTGGGGTGCCATTACTAGAACCCACGGGTGGCTAAATCCCCTTCTCCACTTGCAGGAGATTACTTCTACGGGTCAAGCAGACGAGATTAGGCGGTCCAGTCCAGTCTGTCATCTCTGCACTACGCTTCACGTTGGAGGAGGTCGCAGCTGTCCGGGTCCGATCGACGCCCCTGTGGGAGCCAGGTGAGCGTAACAGGTCTCCAGCAGCAAGTGCAGCCCTTATTCTGCACTTCCATGCCAGGAAGGGTACCATGAAGCACCTGCAGGAACTGCTACTTCCTTTCAACAGGACTCTGGTTCCAGTGTTCATGCAGCAGGTAAGACCTTGCTCCACACATCTGCGTCGCCGATGGGATGCTTGAGGACGAGAGGTTGCCTCTTGCTTAGAGGTCTCTGGTCGTCACCTCTCTGGCAGAAGACTTTGAAGCCGATTGTACTCCCAACCAGGTTCCAGATGAATCCTTTAGTCATCCAACGATTAATTCTCCAAGGGGAGGGTCTCTTCCCCAGCCCCATTATATAAGTAAAATTCCACAGAAGATTTGAGCCTTTGCAGACCAATAGTTTGGAACCAATCAGGGCTGCTGTGACAAATGTCCTTAACCCTGGGATTTCCTAACCAGAGTGCTTTGTTTGCAGGAAGTGGGGATGGGGTAGGAAGTTTGAGTAATCCCAGGAGGAATCGAGATGGTGAAATTCCACAGTTGACTGTCTTTTCTCTGCATACTTTAAAAGCACCCCAGTAATCCACACCATGATGAGGACTCCCTTTTGTAGCCTGGCAGGTGTGTCCCTGAAAGCCTGTTCTCTGGTAAGCTCACCCATAATGGGGATTTCCTCTATTGGGGAGGAGGTAACACCCATTCTAAGGAACAGCAATGGGGATGCTTCCTGGATGGAACCAGGCCAGACCAACTAAATCCACACAGCCCTACCATGGACGAGTCAGTAGTCACCAGGTTGACAGTTATGGAATCAAATTGCTTCTGGCTGTGTAACCGTAATCTTAGTCAGTGCTCCAGATAAGATTTGAAAGTGGGAGTATTTTACTCACTTTCTTTTTAAGTTGGGCGTAAAACTATTTTTTTGGGAGAAAACATGGAAGTCCACTTCCCAATAGGAGTGTTTTATAAGAAAAAGTAAAAATAGGTTTTAACTGCAAAATTGAATGTTTTTCTAATAATTTCTTTGCACCTAGTTATCCATGCATATGACGAGACTCATTTACTTCTTCCGATTAGACAATAATAATAATAGTAGTTTATTCCTGTGGTACTACATGCACTACTGGTCCAGACCTATCCATGGAGCGGTGTGAGTAAAAGCCGGGGCACATGGTTCTAGGTGTCTGCTTATTTGTTGGGAGTATTTTTGCTCCCTGTTTTTTTTTTTTTTTTTTTTTTTTTTTTTGTTTTATTTTTGGGGAAGTATTTGCCTATTTGTTGGGAGTAAAAGTGGCCGATGCACCCTTTTATATTATAGGGCTGATCTTAGTAGCCACACTGTCAAGCCAGATAGCGCTTATGTTTAAAGTTTACTGTGCCACCAGACCCTTAAAACACATGGTTATGATTTGAGAAAGGGGTGCCTTTGTCTACAAAGGCACTTTCCATATTGCTTGGAATGTTTGGCTTCATAAGGCTACACGGAATGAACATTTGATCTTTGAACCTGGTCTGCTGCCACTGCTAAGCAGTTCCAGGTGCTGTTGGGTGACAGGCAAAGCAAAGTCACATCGGTGCACAATGCTTTACTGGCATTGCACATTGAAGGGGCAGTGGGTGGGAGTAAGGACTAATTTTCAGGCCTCTGCTCACAGAGCTACCCACATTTTATGAAATAAAAATGTAAAAGCAACTCTGGCTATTCCACCCTCGCAGATTGCCAGTCTGCCACAGACTACCTATTTTACCCAGTGTCTGGTAGAAACTCACTGAAGCTAATACTGAGAAACCTTAAGGTCTGGGAGAGACGTGCTGTATATACTGAATACATGAAAGATATAGGAAAGACTTGGCACAGAGTATGAAGAACCTAGAGGTCTTGAAAGATATCTGCTATGCATACTGGACGAATCTTGGTTTTAGGGGACACCTAGTATTGGCTGTCTGTAAAGCACCCTGAATAAAGGGCGCTAGGGATGCCTAATCCACCTGACTTCTGGGAGAGTCCCATTGAAGTTAATACTGAGAAATCCAATGTTTGAGAGGGACCTGCTGTTCATATTGAAGAAACCCAAGGTCTAGGGAAGACTGATTTCTTTTTTTTTTTTTCAAATTTGTTTATTGGCATTTAACATTTGGTAGTCACAAATGTCATATTAAGTGTGCCATCCGTTGCAAGATCATCAGTGTTTCATAATTAAAAAAAACATTTTTAAAAGTCAACATAATAACACTGTCTACTTGTCTAGTCTTCATCACTCAGACTCTGGCTTCTCAGCAGGGTATGGTGTCGGGATGTGGGGGATTCATAAGTTCAGGGGCTCCATTGGGTCTTTAGGGGTCTCCCTTATGGGACGTTGTGTTTTGCAGTTCTGTGTAGCCCATACCATATTTGCTCATGGGGGTTTATCGTTTTAGGTATAGAATACAGTTCTAGTAATCTCCTTCCATGCGTCCAGGGTTGCGCTTGACTCATCGGTTGACCTGGTAACGCTGTCCTCCCATGACCTTGTTTCTGCATTAACCCACCTTTCTAGTTCATTATACCATGCATTATATCTGGGCCCCACAGGCTTTTTCCAGGACATGACCATATGTCTTTTGGCCATTATGCACATGAAGTCCATTAGTTTCACCCAGTGTTTGAGTTTAGCTCGTCTGGGGTATGTTCCCAAGAGGCATTCGTCGGGGGATCAGCTGTAGTTTGAAGTGCCCGTTTTTTCGTATGTCTGCTTGACTTTTGCCCATAAGGATTGTACTGTGTTGCATTCCCAAAACATATGTATGAGGTCTGCCTTGTCCGCTTTGCACCACGGGCAGTTGGGGCTTGCTTGTTTGTTGAATGTCGTTAGCTTGTAAGGGGTTGGGTATGTCCGGTGCAGGATGTTTAGTTGTATAAAGCGGAATCTGTGGTTTCTGGACACGGCTTTGGGGGATGCTAGTGCCCTGTTCCATTCCCCCTCTGACATTTCTCGACCTGTATCCGTCTCCCACTTGCTTTTCATTACCCTTCCTTTTGGGTTGGGGTTGTCACTGAGTTGGCTGTATATCTGGGAGACCAATTTCTGTCCCTCACCTAAGTTGTACAGTAGAGATGTGAGCGGATCCGACTCAGGTTCCTCTGGCCAAGTAGCCCATTTATGTTGTGCTATTTCGTGTATTCTCCGGTACCATAGATGGCGGGTATCCCATCTTCGCTTTGCAGTGAACTGAACTCCCTGAAGGAGCCCTCTTTGTATAGGTCTCCCCATGTGTAAACCCCTTTCTTTTCCCAAACCCTGAGATGTAGCAGATCCGAGTCTGTGTTGCACAGGTCCCAGATCATCTGTATTTCTGGGGAGTACAGGTGTGATGGGTGGCTTAATGACTTCACTCTTTGCCATATTTGTCTTCCCAGGGTGGCTATGGAGTGTATGTTTCTCAGTAGGTGATGTGGCGCCCAGATAAGTCATTTTAGTTGCATCAGAGAGATCATGGACTGTAGCAGGGGAGTCTCGGATGTAGTCTCGCCATCTAGCCATTTTGACATGAAGCTGAGTTGGGCAGCCAAGTAGTATTTTTCGAAACTCGGAAGTTGAATTCCGCCTTGGGCGTATTGTAGGACTAGAGTGGAGTGTGCTATGTTGTGCCTGCCATGTCCCTAGATAAATTTGCGAATTATCGACTAGTAGGCGGAAGAATGAATTCTTGATATAATATTGCACGTTTTGAAATTTATACAGGAGTCTAGAGAGAAAGATCATTTTTGTTATCGAAGTTCTCCCCATCACTGATAATGGAAGTTTTGCCCAGGTCATTGATATGCGCAATGTGGGTACTACTGCTTTTGTGTTGTGTTCATGCATCAGTTGCGGAGTGTGCATGACCTGGATACCTAGGTAGCGGAACGTGGTGGTCTGCCATTGTATCCCTAGTGTTGGGAGCTCCGTCACGCTTTTGTCCTTAAGACCTGCTAGCGGGAATAAAGAGGACTTTGCTATGCTGAATTGTATGCCTGAGACTTTAGAAAAATTGTCGAACTTCTAGCATGGTTGGGACATTAAGGTGCGGGTCCCTGACATACAGTAGGACATCGTCCGCATAAAGCGAGATGATATGATCTATCCCTCCCAGCCTTATCCCGGCATCAAAAAAGTGTTTTCTGAAATAAATGGCAATGGTTTCTAAGTCCAGTATGTAAAGCATGGGAGATGGTGGGCAGCATTGCCGAGTGCCTCTGCATATATCCTAGGCTTCTGACACGTGTCTCCCAGTTTTTACTTGTGCACTTGGCTTGATGTAGCGTATCCAAATCCACCTAATAAACCCTGGGCCAAACTCGAATTCCTTAAGGACCGCCAGCAGCCACTCCCAATATATAGAATTGAACGCCTTGACGGCATCGAGCGATAGTAAGGCGTAGGGTTCAATGCTTGTGTCTGTTTTATAATGTGCTGAAGTCTGCGTAAGTTCATGGTCGTGTTCCGGCCTGGGACAAACCCGCATTGGTCTACGTGTACAATATCACCTATCAGCCTGGACAGCCTCTGAGCTAGGATTGTGGTTAGTAGTTTGACATCGTAATTGAGCATAGCTAGTGGGCGATACAAGTCCCAGTGCTCAGCCGGTTTGTTTGGTTTAAGAACTGGGATCACTAGGGTTTCCCTCATACTATCGGGTAGGACTCCTCGTTAGTACGTTTCTTGGAAGACCTTGTGTAAGAGTGGTATCAGGGAGGGGCCATAAGTTTTGTAAAATGGGGAAGACTGATAGTGAGGATTGAAGAAACCAGTGGCTGCAATCGTCCCTGAGAAGCTAATTTTATGCAAGGAATGACGGAACCCAATTGTGGGAGTGGTCTTCAGAGCATTTGAGGAAAGCTACAGAGTCGACTGTGAGTGAACCCTTGAAGCACCTTCCCAAAGTAACTAGTTTGTTTTCTCAAAAATCCTAATCTTAAATGTCGAGCAGCGTCTTAGTCTTTGTTTGCCAAATTGTCTAACATTTTGTGTTGTAGGCTGGCGACCAAGAACTCACTAAGGTTGGGCTTTAAAGGCTTTATGTTGGCCACCTGATTTGACCATTCTTTATAGAGTAGGGTGTCCCATGTAGGGGGCAAGGGTTTCTAAGGACAAGTTTTGGAATATTTGTATTTGGACCATTGATACCACAAGGTGTTGAACACTGGATCTAACCCACATTTACGATGTTCCATCCGGATACTGCTTTCTTTATACCCGAGATACTGTAGACCTTTCGACCAACCCATTCCCTGAAAATCAATAATGTAAAGATTTGTTGAAACATATCCACTGTTGCCACATGTGATTGCTTAGCCCTACCATGCTGCACAATATTTTCCGTCATTTACCCTTCAAGCAACAAATGTATTGACTGTTCTAGTGAGGCATATACCATTAGGAACGTGTGTGTTTAAATATAGAAGTTATCATTGTTACAATGCCTTAATGGAATGGTATTGGATATTGGGAAAGGGAAAACCAGTTAGTGTCATAGGTCGCCACGTTGGATCCATCTTTACTTTAGATGTTCAGTGGGGTGTCTCTTTATGTTAGAAGCCACATTGTGTTACAGAGCTCCCCAAGTACTGAAAAGTAATGCCTATTAAATGAAAATTGTGAGCAACATCTCTTATTTTGAAATCAAAAGTGTAAATATTTTCACAATCATTGTCCTTGTTAAAAACCCTCCATCAGTTCCTCAGTCTGCATATCCAATTGGCTCCAGGCTTGCATAGTTGTTGATCTCGATGCCCACCTTTTTCTTGTGAACCGATGTTAATGTTAAAGGACATTTGTACCGTGCACTATCACCACCAGAGTCGTCCCTTGGCGCTCTGGCGGCTCTGAAAGAGGAGGGGAGGTTGAGTTAGTGGGAGGAAGCAGGAAAAGTGCAAGGGAGCAGTGATGTGCTGTTGGCGGCCTCAGCCCGGTGGGTCTGTTGGCTGGGCCTGGGGTGTTTGCGGCCGGGAGTCGTTGTGTACTGTTGTGCAAGACTGTGTGTTTTGTTGTTGCAATGTAGTGAAGTTTGTGCGGTTTGTTGTGCTGTAGGTTTTGGTTGTGTTTGGTTTTGAGTTTGAGAGGTGTATGCAGAAAGGGAAAAGATAGTAGGGTTGGTTAGTTTGTGTCTCTCTCCTGAGTTGGGGCGCTCAGCTTGTGTGGTCTCCCCTGATGCGGTTCTGTCATGATCTCGGTCCGACCGGCATATAAGGTTCCTTACTCCTCTGGCCCCCACCTCCAACATGCTCTCTCATAGCTCCCCTTATCCTCCCTTCATACTCCTGTGGCCAGTGCACCTGCCAATGTCAAGCTCTCGGGTAGTGTGGTGATTGCTAATATCTCGACAATTCCACTACACTGTGGTGCCTTACAGTAGCTAAGGGGCGGGCGAAAGTGTTGGTCGGATTGTCTGGGTTAGTTGACTCAGTTTTCATGTGTGCCGCCTGTGTTCCAGTCTATTCGATGTCATCCGTCCAGGTGACGTGGGAGTTACCCTCTCGGGTCGGGGATGTTTTTGTCTTTTCCGGTTTAGTCATCCTTTTTTCCGGTTTTGGTTTGCAGATTTAGTCTGTGGTGTTGACGAGCCAGGTTTTTAGTGAGTTCCTAAATTTGAGGTGATCTTCAGTGTTTCTTATTTCTTTTGGGATGTTGTTCCATGTTTTTGCGGCTAAGGGGTAGAAGGAGGTGCATCCACGTTTTTCTTGAGGTATGGTTTGAGTTCCAGGCGGATTTCGTTGCTTGATAGGAGGGTTCTCATTGGTTTGTAGACTATTTTCTTTTGTAGGAATTCTGCTCCTTGTCCGCTGATTGCCCTGTGCGTTATGCACATTGTTTTGAAGGTGATGCAATGTTTTACTGGGAGCCAATGTAGTGTTTTTAGGGCTGGAGTGATGTGGTCTCTTCTGGATAGTTTGAGGAGTAGTCTTGCTGCTGCATTTTGGATCCGTTGCAGTTTCTTCAGGAGGTATTCTGGTATTCCGAGGTAGAGGCTGTTTGTATAGTCGATTTTGACATGATTAGGGCGACGATAGTGAGTGTTTTGTGCGTGAAGGAGAGGAAAGGTAGAATTCTTCTTGCCGTGTGGAGGAGGAAAAAGCATTTCTTCACTGTTTCATTTATTTGTGGTTCCAGGGTTAGGGTGTTGTCCATTAGGACTCCCAGATTTTTTACTACCTTCGATGGTGTTGGTGTGTTTCCCATTTCCGTAGGCCATGGGATGGTGGTTTCGTTCTCTTGGTCTTTGGATACGATCATGATTTCTGTCTTTCCTTGGTTGATTTTCAGGTTTTTGGCATCCATCCAGTTGAAGACTTCTTTTAGGCAGTCGGTTAGGGTTGAATGGTCGGCATCGGTGTCTTTGATTTTGTAGATGATCTGAGTGTCATCTGCGTAGTTGTAACATGTAATGTTGTATTTCTTGAAGATTCTGATGACCGGAGTTTGATAGATGTTGAAATATAGTGGAGATGGTGAGGACCCTTGTGGCACTCCAGTCATTAACTCGTGGAGTGGATTTGAAAGGTTTTATCCATACGGTTTATGTTCTGTCTGCTAGGAATAATTTGGTCCAGCGTAGTGCTGTCTGTTAATCCTATGTCTTCTAGTCTTTTTGTCAGTGTCGTGGCTAACTGTGTCAAAGGCTGCAGTAATTATCGGTAATCAGATCTTGTCCAGTGTTAATCAGTGAGTCTTGGAAGTGATTTGCTAAAGGGGATCGGAAGTCTTTGTTTTTTGCAGACCAAATGGGTGCCAATATGGTTGCCATACTGTCCTCATTGTGCTGCCAACATAAATATGCTTATATGAATATACAATCACTTAGGTGGCATAAGTTCTATAGCAATGGAGGACGAGTCTTGTAAATTGTAATACTTGCACCTTGTTTAAGGGATATTTGGACACGCTGCAACTACTACATTTATTAAAGCCTTAGTGTTAGGTTTCCATGCATTAGTATTGTGTTCAATCCATCTCAGTTACTAAAAACAGACAATGTAATGTTGGTGCGTTGGGTGTTCTTTCTCTGTCCTGTTGCTTTAGCTAATCCACGTTTAATAACCTCTGTTAAGAGCTTGCAAGATGTGCTTAGTGTTCCACTCTACTGTAAATGTAACTGTTTACGTTACTGTTTTTTGTTCTCTTTTCATTTTTTCGTAAATCTTTTTGCAATGTATGGGCTTCTTGTTTGTGTATTGCTACAGTTTTGCTATTGGTGCGTATGAATTTTTCTGAGATGTCGGATAGACCTTTGGTGAGGACTCTTGTCATGTAGTATTGAATTATCAGCCATTCCTTTTCTCAAGCTCTTGCTTTCAGTGCACTTGTCAATGTACAATAAAAGATTTTAAAAGGCAACCTCTTACATATTTTATGTATGTGATGATTTGAACATGGTTTTTGTGCAACCAATCTGTTCCCCCTTCTGTTCATTCCATATCATATCATGTAAATATGCTGCCCATGAAGCAGGCCACAGTTGGATAGCTCGACTCCTAGCTAATACATCTTCTAGTATAACCACATGTCCACCCTGCACAAGCAAAGAGGCGAGTTTGCTGAAATGCTGGTGGCGTCAGCAGATATAGGACCAAGTTCCAGAGTATGTGCAATGAGACCAGATCTAACCCATTGGGATGGTAGGACCATGTATCTGGGACTCCTGTCGGTGTAAGGGGGAGCTCTAAAGATTACCTGTGTCCTTTTCCAACCTTGATCCGTCAATCCCGACATGGACAATCCAAGCCCCCGCCTATTACAATTAACTACCTTGTAAAAAGCAGATATCCGTAGTTACTTCACAAAATGACAAGATCATTATTTTATAGGGTGTCTGTGTAAGTACTGGTATTGCAATATTTGTAGGACTTCGGTATGTCTATAGGTGAAAGAGAAAAATGGATGTCCAGTTACATAATCCACGCAGCAAATAGTAGAATATAGCAGATTAAACTACAACGTGGTCCAATGCTTCTTTGCATTTCATACGGTTAACCACTCCATCCTCATGAAATCGCTCCACAATACCCTAGGTATCTTGGAGTGGGCACTGGACTGGCTGACCTCCTTCCTCAATGACTGTCCGTCCCAGGTTATTCTGGGCTCTTTCTCCTCCCCACCTCAATCTATACCTGCAGCGTCCTCCAGGGCCCCAACCTTTCTCCCTGGCTCGCAGATGACACACAACTCTTATTCAAACTACCCTCTGACCCTCTCCTTACTGCCTCCATCATTCCCGACTGCCTATCTGCTGTCCAGTCCTGGTGTACTTCCAGTGATTTCTGCCTCAAGGTCAGCAAGACTGAGATCCTTCGTATTGGGACTCCTGCTCCGTCTTTCTTCCCCTCACTTTGGTCATCTTCTATGTGCTCTCTTCTTCTCCTTTAGCTGAAGCCAGAAACCAATTTCAACTCCACCTCCTCAAAGGAATTCTTACTTTCCTCACTTCCCCCAGAAGATCAATGTCCCTAGAGCTCTGGTTCTCTAGGCTAGACTACTGCAGTAGCCTTTTCCTTAATCCACCCTCTTGTCTATGATCCCTCCAGTTAATCTAGAATATGGCTGCAATACTTATCCTTGGCCTCAAGCCCAGGGACTGCATCTCTCCAGCCCTAAAAACTCTCCACTAGCTCCCGGTTGCTGCAAGTATCAAATGCAAATCCCTCCATCATTCACAAAGCTTTCTGGGGCCTGGAAACCACGCCATCTACAACTGGCTCTCACTAAATACTCTCCCTCTAGATATTTATGTTCCTCGGGCACCAACACTGTGTGTCAAGCGCTTCGCTAAACAGCGAGCTGGTGGCCGATCTCTTTCCTCAGCGTGCTCCTATGGGGCAGCCTCCCCCTTTCTCTTTGTCTTGAGTCAGATCTCCTCAAATTCCGGAAGCTCCGCAAGACTGACCTTTTTGCCTCCACCTTCCTCTGTTAAACCCTGCAGTTGCTGAGATTGGTGACCAGGGCCCTTGTGTCCTCCTGGGTCCTGGCCTCCCATGCCCAATTGCCTACAGCCTCCCCCCCCCCCTCAGGCCTTCACTTGCCTTGGAACCCACTGGCTTATCCCACCACAGGCCTGCACTTATTTGTTGGCAGCTGACCACTCCACTTAGGCACTTGCAGCTGCTCACTCCCTAGCACTTCCCTCTTGATGCACCTAGCACTTACCCCACCCCCAAATCCCTCATCCCTTTGCTCACTGTGCACTTGCACGTTCTGAATGTTCACAAGGCCAAGTAGGTCCGCCTCTATCTTTCATTGTTTAAATTTGGTTTTCTTTCCTATGTTCCCTCCCTGTTGCCCTGTGGGCGCTTTGAAACAACAATTTACTTGATGTTTAAGCGCCTTACAAATGCTAAAATATTGTGTTCTCATACATACATACGTACATAATTTGATGAAAGCTAGTAGACCGTTCATTAGGTACAGTTCTAATGGAAGTGTTTCACACTGTCGCATTTTACTTTAAATCCTAGTTGGTAAAACGGCTCCTTCAACTGTGGTATTTCATGACATCAAGTGTAGCAGGGTGCAAAATTGCCAGTTGAAGGCTACTAGCCAGGCGAACAAATGTACTCTGCCCCCTGATTTTTCTACATGCAATCAGTATACAATTTCTTACTCGCCAAGTGTCAATTATCTTTGCCCAGTGGCTACTGGCAAGTTTGGGGGCTGGAATACTGGAGTGTGTGTGTGTGTGTGTGTTTTATATGGGTTACATGTGATTGTATCAAACAGAAAAATAACGGAAGCTTTTTTATCTAAACAAACATTTTAAACGAAAAAAGATAGAATTTTCTTTGGGGGAGTTCCCCTCCTCCCCTCACCTCATCCCCCATCCTCCAAAGCCCCATGTTTTCCTTTGCTTAAAATCCCACACCAACCTCCTCCCTACCCGTTTAAACCCCTTACCCCCGCTGACATATACTTTAAAGAAATCAGAATTTTTTTTCTGTCTTAAATGTTTAGATATAAATGTTCGTTATTTTTTTTTTATTCGTTTAAATCGCTGCATACCGTTTTTTATGCAGGGGTTTGTTTGGGTTTGGTAACCACCACAACTCGCCTCTTATGTGGCTAAAAGGATCATAAATGGAATAGAGACCCTTTAATCTTGAATAACACCAAGACCACTCACAGCGTGAACCGTCATTGTGATTTGGGCAGAAACCTAGTGGAATTGTTTGCGTAAATATAAAGCAGCCATAGCTAATACAATTTGTATAGAAGAGACCTAGAAGGCATTGTGTGGTTATATTTTGGAATAAAGCAAAGAAACTGAATTGGGGCCATGTACTCTTCTGTCGTTTCGTTTTAGTTTGCTGGTTGTATAGTGCTTACGTTGCTGTGGTGCCAACTCAAACGCTGCTGAATGGGATTGAGGAGAAAAGGATGGGAAGTGAAAGGGGTTAGAAGACTCATGGGTCAATTCTGTTATATCGTGTTAGTGCCTTGTTTAGGGTTTCTCTGCTGCAGGACAAACCAGGAGGAATGGCGGGAACCTGAGTGAGAAAGGGGGGACAGACGCTATCCTGTAGAGCGGAAGCATGGAACATGTGTGGTCTGTGTATGCCTATTTACCGCCATAAAGCGGATTCATAAATAAACTGGGTCCGTGTGTTCTTCTGCACCCCCCCCTTTTTTTCCCCCCTCTTCTCCATTACCTACGAGGTACTCTAATCGCTGCAACTTCCTTCTCCATCAGCCCTCTGCTCAGAGGCATTGTTGGGGGGGCGGGGGGGAGGCTGAAGGGGCTATAACCCCAGGTCTTTTGGTTGTACCCCCGGATAGAAGCTCAGGAGCTACAACCAAAAAGCTAGTTAGCCCAGAGTCCCGACATTAGCATAGCCCCAGATCTTTTCTAGACCTAGCAACACCTCTGCCTCTACCTACCTTCAATGCGCATTGTCTCTCACTGTCCTGTATCGCTTATGCACCGCTCACAGTGGCGATAACATAATGATATTGAGGGTAGTGAAATGTGAGGGACTATGTGGGTACGACTCACCTTGAACTAGAGTGATTTATTCACTCTTTGACCGTGGTGGTAAAAAAGGGGGCGGTCCCTACTGTGGTCTATGGTTTTCACACTCCAACATCGCCTCTGAGATATTAGAGAAATGAAGGGCAATTGATTCATTAACCTCTGTTTGCCTATAGCTGGTGACAGTTGTAGAGGGGGCCAAAAGTTTAAGGTGATTTGTCGTCCATCCACCACTGGTGGCAGCTAGTGTGCACTTCGGAAGTGTGACCGAGGATATGCAGAGCCTA
This sequence comes from Ambystoma mexicanum, assembly GCF_040938575.1. Taxonomy (NCBI): domain Eukaryota; kingdom Metazoa; phylum Chordata; class Amphibia; order Caudata; family Ambystomatidae; genus Ambystoma; species Ambystoma mexicanum. The sequence continues at coordinate 174,751,026 of NC_090941.1, read as the reverse complement.
TGTGTTCAGATTGTGTGCTGGTATATGCCACCGGCGTAAGCAGCCTCTGGCACTCCCCTGCTTGGTGGGGGCCCCTTCATATATCTGATTCTTTCCAACAGGTCATTGTGTTTGTGAGTTGGGGAAACCTGCTCTAGCGAGGAATTCCGCTTCCTCCAAGACATTGTTTGATTTTATTGGCTGTAAACTACACTCTGACTAGTTGTGGAAATGCATTCCTTTTTAAACACTTTATTGTAGAACTGAATTGTACTTTAGGAAATCTCTTCCATGAATTCGATTTAGTTCAACTTAAATATTCAGTCGAGGAGAAACTAATGTATACTTTTTTTTTTCTCCTCCACTGTTTGTAGAACCAATGCGGTCAATGCTGTACAAGCCTAAATTGCCCTTCCATTGTTTACAAAGCTGCAGGTCTTGTAGTTGGTCTCTTATCAGTCGCACAACACACTTGTGCGAGTGGTAAGATGCCAACTCGGTGAGTAACATTTTGTCTTTCTATGTGTGCCCATTTCAAGCTACTAGTAAGGCTTAATTCTCTTTGCTAAGGACATTCCTGTATGCCCCTTATGTCCCAAGGAGATTAGTTGGGCCCTGACTGCTCACGGGCGTAAATACTCAATTTCTCGACATCAGTTCCTCTTTGTAATCTTAGGTCGTGGTTGACCTTGATATAGATGTAGAACTCTGGCGGCGGGTTCTTGATGGACCACCTGTTTCGGCATAGTCTTGTTTAAAAAAAAAAAAAAAAAAAAAAAAAGTTTAGTGTCTTCTTATAAATATCTTCTTCTGGTACCACGAGGGACCACAAGATGTACTCTGCCAACTTGGTATGTGTTCACTGCTGTCCTTGCATTTTCTCATCTTGGTGGCTTATCGGGCTAGCCTTGGCCGTCTTCGGCCAAGATCTTCACTACTGGTTTGCAGTCAGTCCATAGTTTGAAACTTTTGCCCTACGTGCATGTCCTGAAGTGAGAGATGGTCCTTGTGTACGTGAGCAAGGCCAAGGCGGTTGTGCATCTTTTGCGCTTTTTTGAATGAGCATATATGGAGTTCCGCCTCCTTTGTTGATCATGATCTCCAGTTTTGTTGCAGGCGTGCTTGCTGAATGGGTGTCGTTTTAATGTCTGTCTAGTGTGCAGTAAAGGCATCTCGGGATTTTTTTGGATCGATCCCTCAGGCACTGCTTTTGTAGAAATATCTTTGAAGAATTGTAATTCAACACACATCTTTCTAAGTCACTCTTCTACATAAGACAGTCTCTGCATGTAGTGGAGGAACACTAATCCACCCACACAACCTGTTCCCCTGCCTACTTCCACTACACACCTAAACCGCTTAACCAACTTTACCTCTTTTCACGTTTGCCTTTTGGATGCCAGAGTTGTCTCATTGAGATGATTCCTCTGACTCACTCAGAAGCAGGTGAAACGTCACCAGGATAAATAAAATAAACAGGACACGCAAACACAATGTCGGGAAGAAGTTGCTTTGTAGGTTGTGATGTGTCGGTGTGAAATTCAAAGGGTGTTCTGCGTTTTTCAGGCCTATCATAGTTACTGGTGGGGGGGGGTCATGTTTTGTTTGAAGATGGTAGGAGATTGGAGTAAATTGTGCCCTTCATTTAAGTGAACCAGGTGCCTGCCACAGCCCCTGATGGTCCTGTGGACGAGTATGGGGGTGAAAGACTCCACAAGCTGCTCCAAGTATTGGGGCTTGTTGGCTGGGGATGAATGGTGGAAAAATTGAGGACATTCAAAAGCATAGTGATGGGGCAACACCCGTGCTTATAGAGGGGGGGGGTGGTTCAAAAGGGTTATGTATCCCTTGTTGGGGCGGGAGGCCTTCATTAGGGGGGCTGGGGAATGTTGGTCCTATGTGGGGAGAGCGAAGGTGTGCCCTCACATGTAGCTTCTTTGTATTTTCTTTTATCATATGTATATAATATAATCTAATTTGAATAGTCCTTGTAATTTGTTACTAGTTTTTATTTATATATATTGCTTGTCATGTGCTTTGGTATGGTGGAGGCATGTATGTATGTATGTTGCCTACATGCAGACCTTGTGCTTTGGTATTTTCTCCATTTGCGACAGTTGGATCCTGCGCAACGCTGGTGCATGAACGCTGTGACTTTTAAATAAATGTTATTACAAATAACTTGCCTTTGATTGTCGAAACCACTAAGGGGTTCATTTCCACATTGCACAAGCTCTCCTATTGCAAGGACGTTTTGCTTGTGTTATTTTTTTTTTTTTGTGTTTTAAAAAAAAAATATTTTGTATTTATTCATTTTAACCTTGTAAAAAAAGAACAATACAAAGGCATGAGTAGATGACGCCATCATAAAACCGCATTCAAGATGAGTCGCTAATTCCAGTGAGGTAACCACCCTGGGAGTCCACGTTCATGGAGGGCTGGGCAGGACCCAGGTGTCTTAAATCTTACCACCAAAGCCCTTACTGAGCAGTGCCCCGATTATATCCAAGTTGTATGGGCAGAACCTGCCCTGCGGAGGACTAAACATGACTGAGGGCCTCAAAGTCCCAGTGAGACAAGGAAAAGGGAAACTCCCTCAGGTTAGGAAGATGATGGGCATGCACCTTCGAAGGACACACAACAGCTGCCCAACAAATTATGTAGAGTAAGTTTTATTGGGAACTAAAATGAGGGAAACTGGTTCCAAGCAACCCTACGGCCCTCAACCAGTGTCGGCATCGGGTGGTTTCGCTGTAGGGACAGTCGTCAAGAGCTTCTCTGCCCCTTCGACATCCCAAGAGGTATTCCTTCCCATTACAAGTCACTCTTAGTTTGGCTGGCTTGAGCAGGCCCTCTTCAACCACACGCTCCAGAAAAGCTTTCTTCACAGTAGTAAGGGCCAGCCTTTTCTTGTCGGTGGCCGGAGAGTGGTCGGGAAATAAATTAATCCTATGATCTTGATATACCACAGTTTTCTTGGCCACCGCTACTTTCAGGTCCTGTCCCTATAACGAGGATGGCTCAAGTGCACCATTAGTATAGGACCCACCTCTGAAGGAGGCTTAGCTGTGGCTCTGGCCACCTTGAGCCGGTAACATTTGTCCACATATATCGGGTCGTCTTGCATGTCAGATTAAGCTGTTCAGGAAGCCATGTTGAGGCAAAACTAATTGGGTCATTGCCCTCTACACCCATGGACGCCAATAATGCACGCATTGCGTTCTCCAAGAATTCAAGCCTCTTATCTGTTACTCTACTGCTTTTCACCACAGACTCCATTTCTTTGCTGACTTTCCACACCAGCGGGAGCGATTGCATGCATTGCTGGTCCAACTCAGTGGTCTTCAGTTACAGCGTAGATGTTCTCGTCTCTTAGCTGGGCAATTTTCTCCATTGGTTTGTTGAGCTTACCTTCCCACCCTGACGTTGACTGTTCTATGCGCCCCAGCGTGGACATAACAGGGTCTTTGGGTCAAGTCTTCTCCTGGGTAAGTTGCCCTCCAAGGGGCGCAAAAAGTCAGCATCCTCCACAGCGTGTTTCTTCCTCCCCTTACCCAATGCCATTTATAAAGTGCCTGTATCTCTCTCTGTCTGATGGCTGATTTCCACTTGAGCTCACTTCCCACTAATCCTTCAGTGACGCTCGCTGCACGTAAATAACGCAGGGCAGCCACACTCCGTATTGCAAACGTTACCTTCACCAGGTCGCATTGCACCGGGGTTCATTAAAGGATTGCCCGCAGCTTACCAGACTCCATGCTGGGGCAGTGTCTCGCCATCCAGACGCGGTGACAAACCTTGCATCAACTCGGAGTATGGAGCTCCCAGCAGTCGGCATATGTATCCAGCCTCAGCGCCCGTGCCCCAAGCCACAGGGCAGGGGCTGCTGTGGGTGTGCCGACCCTCGCCAGACTTCCCGAAGACAGGCAGCCCTGTGGCGCTGTGCCGCAATGCTAACAAAGCTACCACGGCACGCACCCAGTGTGCACCCTTGCAGCCTCTGCGGCTCTGCCTGCAGGGTTCTCCCGGCGTCATCTATTTCTGCAGAGACCTCGAGTCCGGGACCACCAACCAGCTCAATTCTCTGGACAGAGCTGCTACATATTGAGGCCCCCGTTCGGGGCAAGTTACACCGCTTCTGTTCATCACTGCATGGATCCTTATGGTCGGGGCGTAGACTCGCCCTGCAGAGCTTCACTAAGAGGCTGCCATCTTGTGCGAGCTCACGAGCACCCCCCCCCTTATTATATATGTTTAAATTATACTTTTTTGACCAGTAGCCCCAAGAAGGTTAGAGCCCGATGCAATATGAAGGGTGTTGGTGCACAGGATGTGTGCTGTACATGCCCACAGGGTGAAGGAGCTGATGGGCTATCCAGGTAATCGCACACCTTTGGGAACTGGGGATGTCGGAGGCAGACCCGCCCTGTCTCTGTAGAATGGAATTTCACTGCTTTCTGCAGTCAACTTGTGGGGTTCCCGGCGTTTATTATACTACCTTATGCCCAGAGTAAGAGCATGTACACGTTTCCTTGGGTCTCAGATTTTTGAATAAATAATATGATTTCTGATGCTAGTGCGGGCTGCAGTTATTACCCAGATAGATGGGGGCAACTCCATTGGGCCGACCGCGAGTTCGCACAAAACCACTGCGCACGTTTGTTGTCTGCCCCGGCAGAGCAGTGGGAATGTACTACATGCTTAGGTCTGTGGAAGAATTACATGTTGAGGTCCCCCACTCCTCTTCTGGATCCTGCAACTTTTCCAAAGACTCAAATTCAAATCTTGCACACCAAATTGGCAGTTGCAATGCTTATGGACTGTAAAAGTTCAAGTGTCACGTTACGTATCCAAACAATTAATCCGGACACGCTTTAGACTCTCCAGTGTGCTTGTCCTTTGGCTACCACCGTTCTATGAACGTAATTGTCGGATTATGAAATGTTATTTATAACGCGCTTAGTTCCCGTAGGTTGCTAAACTGGACCCGGGGATCGAACCTGTGTTGCACTGCGTCATCTTGCTTCCAAGGAGAGAGTTGCCCCCTGAGACAGAGATGAGCCATACACGATTTGGCTTTTCTCTCTAGGTGAGCCAGGATGCCCACATGAAACCCAAGAGTCGCCACCGGCACAGAATGCCATTTCTATTTTGTTGTTGGCTGTTAATTAAAAGCATAAATAGTGACCAGAGAGAAGCAGCGAGCAGAGGGTTGCTTTTAGACGCCACGTCTGGGAAGAATGGATTGAGGGCATTTTGCTCCATGCTTGTCATACCTGACGTAGCATTTGCATGTGAACGCAGGTGTTCGGTGTGATGGGGTGGAGAGGACTGGGTTTAGTGTGCTCTCCAAGGAGAGATTGTTTGAGTTTCTTATACATGTAGGCAGCTGGGGGTACACATCAGAGGCCGTGTGTTGACTTTTGAGCTACGCCCACGGTAGGATAGATGGATAGATTTTCAGTTAATGAAATGGAGGGCATTCACTTTGCAAGCTGGTAATTGTTTTCCATTGAACTGTCTGCGGCCTACTATTTAAATGGCGAATACCGTCCGGAACATATTGATTGTGTCGGATGACGGCGTGGTAGCCGCCTCTGTCCCATCTGCCCTCATTCCTCTTAGGAGAATTGTCTTTAATGTGTTACCTATAATTAATTACATCATAAAATGCCAACCCTTTGCCCCGGGCAGACTTTGTGGCAATGTCTACTGTGCAGAAACAGTATTTTACACATTCTTATTTCGGTAGCCTACATACACGAGTACAAAACTCAAAGGGGCTCTTGTTAAAGGGCCATTTCTTTCCCGGATGATATTGTCCGTAAACCAAAAGGCACATACTCAAACGTTGGGTCTATACAGAAACACTGTTTAACCCTTTTGGAGTTACTCTTTTCACGGTGACTGCTGTTTCAAGTATGCAGACGATATGCAAATACTTTACAACTCACCAAAGACCCAACGATGGGCATGTTTGACATCAACACTTGCCTTACACGCAGACTTCTGGATGACCTCAAACAGACTTGACCTCAACCCATCCAAAACAGAACTTGTGATCTGCGAGGCAATGCCAGTTTACCCTGTAGAAATCCCCTGGTTGGACATCATGGGTCCTTGCCCACCGTCCACTTTTACTGTGAGAAATGATGCATCACAGTGAACGGGTCCTCTCCAACATGGCAAGGCTTGCCTTTTCAGCCTTAAGGCTTTCCTGCAGTGACCCACACCCTCTGCCTGGCCCCTGTGCCATCCTAGCTCCGTTGTCGCCTTCTTTCCTTTCTCTTGCCTCCCCTTGCGCCTCCCCTCTCAAGGTCAACCCCACTGCCCTCTGTGACCCAGCCTGGCCCGTAAAGCTGTCTGCAACTTTCATGTGAGAGACGACCATTTCGTAGCATGTCTAGTGCTGTCTCCGTAACACTTGAATTGGGTGCAAATTTAAGTATAGCCAGTGCATTACAATATAAGTGCATTTTGAGACTAGACACTGTATTGAATTTTAAACACTAACATCGCTAATCTGCGCTCCTCTCATGCATACCTCCCACATACTACACATGGCCAAATAGGCTAGCCTTACTACACACAAACACAAGCCACTAGAACAAACTGACGCAAACCACCCAAACATTGGACGTTACCCATCTGGACACAGAACAATCAAAGCACACTCAGAAATCTGGCACCATCGCCAGTTTCTCCTGGTTCTGCCAGCACCAACAGAAGAGCACAACCTCTATCCTATCCCTCTTCCCTCACTAACCTACCCTCACCCACTTTCTTATAGAGCCAGATGAGCGCCTGGAGACCCTGCAAATGGTAGCAGTGCACAGTATGAATCGACAGAACAGTGACCTTAAATTACAACCGTAGGGGGAACACTATATAACGGGGTTTTAATAAGATGGGCTACAGTCCTAGGTTCCCACTAGGAATACTTAAGTGACTCCCAGTTCATATTTTGCCCAGAGATTACCTCTATTGGGGTTAACCTTCACATCCAACAAGGTGTGCAGCCCTTGTGACATGGAAAAATGAAATCTGTAACAGAGTTTTTGCAGATATTTAGGACTGCCGACAACACCCCTGGCCACCCCTCCTATCCCCCCTTTCCCCCTCACACCCCCACAACCAATGCACTGCTAGAGCACCAGGGCTGGTCCGAGGTGAGGAGTTGCACCCTCAACACCCACTACCTGAGACATACATCGACATCTACTACTTGTTCAAAACTTGGTGGCTTGCCCTTTTCTGATGGCACTGGCCACTGCTTTGCCATATATAGGGAGCTGCCTCTCATCTGCTGGATAGGACTGGCCTGTGTCCCTACTTTGAATTAATAAAATAACTTGATGATTAATGCTGTGCCATGAGCCTGTACCTAGACAGGGCCCATTCTCCCACAATTTACAGGATTCGGATATTTTGGACTTTGGCTATTAAAGTGAGCCCCAACAAGCACATATGAACCGAATATCTATTTATCAAGCGTTCTACGAATTGGCGTATGATAAATCCCTAACCACTGCTGCTATCTGTCATTACTTCTGTACATTCCGAGCTCCCCTAATCTACTTCTGGCCTGGTGTGACCATACCATCTCTAAGGGGGAAGCCTTGCCTGCCTCGCTTTGCATCCGGTGACCGAACAGAAGGATGTAAAGCCTGCAGGCTATGATGCCAGCTTGCCTCATGGCCAGTGCCTCTTCCCCCGAGGTGAGCACGGCTCACTAGGCTCTTGTGCCCCGCTCCCCTTGCATCACCTTGGTCATCCGCTCCATGGCAAGGTCATCTTTCCTTGTAGCAGAGTGGCTGACTGGCCCTTGGTGAGACTGGGCTTTCTGAACTGCTCACTCTTCGCCTCCGCTCCCTTGAGTGCAGCAGACTGGTTACAAACCTCCCTCCAGTCTCTCCCTTAACTGATACCCGGCGACTGAGTTCATGCCATTTGCCTAATAGAGGTCCCTCTAGTGCACACTGTTTTAATAATTGTAATTTAATATTTCCAAGTGTTTAATCACATTTTCAAATAGTACATGTTCTTATGGTGCTGGGGTAAATGAGTCAAATAGTACATGTTCTTATGGTGCTGGGGTAAATGAGGCGTCTAGCCACCCCTCTAATGTACATAAAAATCAAGTCTCCGCTCCTCACCCTGAAGTTGATCTGCCTCACTCTACTATGAGCTAGATTACTAGCTCTTCAAAAACAATAGTTAAAGTTCACTCCAAAGGTATTTTAGAAAAATGTTATATATATTTTCTTTATTCTAGAAAAAATTATGATAACCTGTATATTAATCTTTCACAATGTACATTGAAACTTTATACCATCTGGTCATAGAATGTACACACCATATGAAGGACAGGATAGCAGCTTTTGAACCCTACATTCATTCAATGACAGCAGTGATGACTGAATCACTATGGATTAGGCTGATGACTGGAAGACAGGTCTCCCTTCCGCTGGCACTGGTCAAGTTCTTAATATTAATATTTGAACATCTAGAAACCTCCTTCTGGAGTTATGTATCTAAATCATAGTTTAGCTGGTAAATGTACAGGGCACACCCTGGAAGAGTTGCTTCTGGGATAATCTTTCTTGGTAAAACAAATTCTCCATGATGGGTGTCCCTTCCGTAGAAGACAAAGATTAGAGTTGCTTGTGCAATAATGGGGCTGTCCAGCCCTGCAAGAAATAGATTGAATGTCTGTTCTGGTAATCTAATGTGATTATTTCAGGAAATCATTTATAGTGTATTGATATTTTAAATTGCTAACCATTTTGTGTGTATTTTGTATTGCTCTTATTGTCTAAGGCATCTTGTATGCTAAAAATGCAACAATAAAGTAAACATTTTCTTGAAACAAAATAATCCAATGATATATATATTTTATTTTTTACAAGAATCTTCAATCGGAAAAATGTCAACAATATTTATATAGGACTTATTGCAAGTTCTTCTGAAGCTTCACCAGGCTAGATGGTATCTGCATTTCGAATAAGCATGTGTTCTTCTGGGAAATGTATCATCCGATTTTTCACAAACTATGTAATACCATGCTGTTTGCCTCGGTCATGCAGCTTCCCTGTCCAGGCCACCACCTACCTGGGCAGACTGTCGCACTGCGGGCTGCATCCTGCAAGCCACCAATGCTTTACCGGGTCATGGGACTCTATTTATTTAGTAGGCACTTGCGGACCAGGCTACACCACACATTTCTTTAACATTTTTTTTTTCCTCTTAAATTCCTTTGTTTTCAGGCCGACTGGGATCAAATGTAAGCTGGGCCACGAGTGGACCTTGTTGGCCCTAGTTGGGTGTTTGACCTGCAGACTTTGAGGAATTTTCAGAGCTCATTTCACTCGATTGGAGGTTGGTCATGGGTAACGTCCAAAGCAGGATTCACAGCCATTAATTGGCCTTCATAGTCTTTGGTGAAGTGGTTGAGTTGCAGAAAATGAACCAGGCAGAGAGGTGATTTTGGAGGCCAAAGATGGAAACCCAGAGTAACATCTCTACTACTAACAGTCAGAAGCAAAGAGAATTAGCTTTTTTTTAATTTGTTTTTATTGGCATTTCTTATAACAATAATTCCCTACTTTCCCCCCAGTCCTTCCCACGCCCCCACCCCCTATCCCGATGCATGGTACATATTGCAATGTTCATAAAGTCAATGCCAAGAATTGGAAAATGTTGAGGACAGTATCTGGTATTATAGTCATTCTGCAGAAGGTTTAGCACAGCGGCCCTGTCCTGTGCACATTTTGATTGATACTCCTATATGGAGTGTGTGATCCATTCAAGAGCAACAAAGTTCCAAACTCTGGCGAACCATTCGCTGGGAGAGGGTGGATCCTTAGATTTCCATTTTTGCGCTATGACCCAGAGTAAGTGATCGGCGTGATGGGTTTCAAACAGTCTTATTTTCTCACAGACCATGAACTACAGCTATGTCCAATGTCTGGTTGCTGGTCACAAGCTGTGTCCAGAGAGGTTTCTGCTACCATGCTACCGAGCTTTGCAAAGGTTCACCGCGCACAACTGTGGTGGTATTTGAAACGCTCTGAGCAAGACGGTAGCAATAGCAAGGTTTGCGCTGCAGCTTTCCATTGCCAATGGGATATCCTTTAAAAATGCATTGACACCACTTTAATTCTCCATCCTGCCACCGAGAATGGCTCTGCCTTTGTAATATAGTCCACATTCCTACGCCCTATGGTCACTAAATCTAACCTGTGGAGTGTCAGTGAAGGTGTTGAACTATTAATAATAATAATAATTTTTTTTTGCTGGCGTGCTTTTGACCCTTCATTTTTACAAGGGTGTAGTGTGCGTTTTTCCGGAGCACCACTCAAGCTTTTTGTTGACTAGCGGTATCTTTGTTAACACTTTACGTGCTGTATAGTCTCACACAACGACCTACTGTCCTACTTTTGGGGGGTGGGTGCACGGGATATGAAGGTCTGGACACCTCGCAGTAAGTCCTGGGCACCGCCAGGCAAATGTCCTTAATGAAATAAATAACTTTTTGTTTTTGTTTAGTCCACTTGGCACTGGAGCCGGACTGCAACATCCGAAAGGTTATCACAGAGCTCTGGTTGTATTTCACGCATAAGCAGTTTCTTCTCTCTTCAGGGAAATTCTGTAAATCCTCTTAAATGATGGAAGGTGTGGGTTGAAGAGGGAGGCAATGCAATGGTGGATTCCGGGAAGACTATTGCAAAAGAGCAAATGTCTATAAAACCACTTTAACCCCTTAAATGCTGAGTTCTATGCAATTCTGCGCAAATAGGACGAGCATACTCGTGAAAACTGCTATTCAAGCAGTGAATGCAATATGTTTTGCTGATGACTGGAAAAATGATGCATATGAAAAGGATAGGGACGATTCTTGGCGCATGGTTGCTTGCTTGGCCTTTTAACAGAAGCATTCCATAGCCAGCAATTCGCATTGCCTTTTGAATGCTTTTATTATAAGGGATCTGGGTATAACTGCTGGCTGTTCCCCAACACTGGGCACTGAAGGTCGTTTTTACAAAATATCTATGCAGATCTAGATTGTGATTTGTGTTGCTATTTTTTTATTTTGTATACTGAGCAGTCCTACTTTGGAGGCACCAGCCTATATTGCTAAGAAGCCCAGCAATGCAATGTTTGTTTGGGTATTGTCCGTACTTTGTGAGGGTCACTTTCCTCAGGGGCAGGCAGACCGGTCACAACAGTGAGTCACCCCCCTCCCCCCCAGCCTGCTGGAAAAAGACCCTTACTCCACCGGCCGTAATTCGATGGCTGCCTCATTCATTGACCTTCTCCCTAGCTGTGGGTAAACCATCTTGTACTTTGCAGACCTGCTTAATCCCCTCAATTGTTAAATTGTTTTTTTTTTTCCTTCAAGCTTACATTTGGGTTATGTTGTGAGGGGTAACCTGCTTCTATTTCCACATCTCCATACTAGACCCATTCGGCACCCACCCCTACCACAACAGATTAGCACAGATGCCTCCTGGCTCTTTTGTCTAATGTTTTTGCATCTCCCAACTCTTCTGGACTCCTCCCCACTCCTCTTTTCCTTTGCTTCAGCCTGCAACTTGTGGCACTCCAGACCATGGCGCAGGGCTGGAGCCTTGCGGCCAGTGCTCCAGATGAGAATTTGGAGTAAAATAATGTTTTAGAGAGTAAAACATTTAAGTCCATTTCCCAATGGGATGTTTTATAAGCTTTAAAAAAAATGTTTTAACTGGGAAACAGTTTTTTTTTAAATAATTTCTTTGTGGCTAGTTGTACATGCACATTAAAAGATACAGGTTTACTTCTTCAGATCAGAAAGTAATAGTAATTTCTTCCTGTGGTACTACGTGCACTGCTGGTCCAAACATATCCACCGGAGCTGTGTGAGTGAAAGCAGGAGCACAAGGTCATATGTGTCGGTTTCCCATTTTTAGTTGCCAGTATTTTTTACTCCCCATTTATTTTTATTTTTTGGAGAGCATTTGCCTATTTTTAGGGAGTAAAAGTGGCCGTACATACCTTATCTGTAGACTGCTTACAGCGGACTCATTGCTTATTACCACGTGGCATAGGGAGGTAGCAGGGCTCAAAGTTCATAGCCATTTGTGGGTACTAGACATGATCATGGTAAACTGCTTCACTCTCTCAGATGTCTTCCCAAAAATCTGCTCAATCGATGGGATCTCCCAGGTACGGCAGAGAAACCAACCAATGAACTGAGTTTATGCACTCCATCAGGCTCTTTGTGTGCCTTCATTATGCTGGCTCATATTTCCATAGATTGATGAAGCAGACAAGGTTGGCCATCTTTTTCCGTTCTGGCTATAACGTGTGCCATGCCCTTCTTTTTCATCTCAGAACTATCAAGATCACATACTTTTTGCCACGTACCTCCTCCCTTGGCCCTATACACCTCACCCAGGGTAAAACTCGTTCTTGGACAGGTGTTTACATTGTTCAGCACCAGGCAACCACGCCTGTGATGTTACGACCCAGTCTACAAGCCCCACTAAAATAACAACGTTAAAGATGAACACACAGTTGATTTGTGACCCTATTCCCTCATTTTTGAACCTCTTCTCAAGGTTTAGCATTGTGATGGCCACAGTTTGCCACTGCCATACTACTTTTACAATGCATCCCCATAAGTGTGCGTGGAGCAATTTCTTTGTTGCGATACCCACAGGAAGCAGTGTTGGGCACTTCCTGCTAGTCATCATCTCCAATGAGCCATAGCCAGGCGTTGTATTGAGGGGCGGATTCTTTCAGCCACACCTCCTTTGCACATTCTATTACCCCATGCATTTTGGGGCAGGTTTCCATTCTGGATGCAACGTCATCACCCAACAGGAAATGTAGGAGACATACCTCTTTCTCCAACCTCATCCGACTCCTTGGCGCTTCTGCAAGTGTGGGTCTGGGGTTCGAGAAGAGGGACACAAGACTGCATTTTTGATCGTCCCAATTACTGAGTTAATGTCTGAGGTGCTATATGTACCCCTACAGCTCAAACTGCTAGATCGTCGCGCCCCAACGAGCCGGTTAACATATTTCCCAATTTCATATGTAAACATTTGCCTAAACCGGACTAAACTTTTTCTTCTTCAAAAGTATGAACTAATTGTATTTGTTCCTTGGGCACGAACACGGAATTCGAAATTGTTTGCATGGTTTCTTTCTCTCCAAGTTTTTTTTGCCCTGATAATGTCACAAACGATGTAAACCTATTAAACCACACTTGCAAACGCTTCCGATGTATACATCATTTTTCTTGTAGGGTCAGAAAGACTATTAAACTTGACTACACTAAAATGCTCACCGATGGCCCCCTTTGCTAATTTCTCATTTAGTTTGTAGTCTTTATAAATCCCTGGGTTTAGTTTGTAAAAAATAGCTGGGATCCATATTTTGCAATATAAAAAGTTCTAAGTTTTAAAGTTTATAATGTTTCCCCCCCTGCAATTTATCCTGTTAGAGTTTAACTATTAAATCAGTATGTTGGCAAATTTATGTGACACTCTTTAGATAAGAGTAACCCGCGATTTTCCTTAGTTTCTGGGAAGAACGTGTGTGACGCAGGCCTGAAAAACAATGCAGGCTTCTTATTCTTTCATTGGTCTAGTTAACAAAGTTAATAGGCAACAGAGGGAAAACCTACAGGAATTTTGATGGGCAGGATACACATATATTTCTCATCAATAGTATGAATTGAGGGAGCGAAGTTAGGTCAATTATTTTCCTCCCAACAACCGAGAAGATGCATAATGCTCAGCAGTTTTGGAGCAGTTTATGCAAATCTATTTTTTCTTTGCATTACAATGCAGCAGAGGCAGCCTCGAAAGCATATTAAAATAAGGTACAGGAAAAAAATGGTTGTACAGCCTTCGTGTTAAACGGGCTGCTTGTAAGAGGCCACCAAGGAAAGGCTGCCCATAGAAGACTGCAACATGATGGGAGGTATAGGGAGGGACAGCGCGCTAAGCACTGTGGCTGAAACAAGGAAGTCTTAGCAGGTTAGTAGATTTTCAGGGTTTAGTGGCGGGGCGGGGGGGTGGCAAGAGCTGGAGGTGGTTGGGGAACGGGCATGGAGTGTTCAAGGGTTTGGGATGTGGCGCGCAGACATGGGGGCAAGCCAGACAGGGTTGGAGTGTGGGAAGAGGCATAGGACATGGGGATTGGATGCTATGAAACACTTTTCCCCAATGGTGGCCAAAACCCACCTGTTGGAGGCCAGCCTAAGGCGGTCTAAAAAAACAATCTGTTTTTAGAGCATCCTCAAACGGGCGGTCTAAAAAGTGTGGATTGCGGCAGGTATAGGGCCTTTTGAAGATTGACACCAGGGCAACATTTTGATCTCCTTTTTATGTTCTTGACTGAAAGCTCTGTTCCGTTACTGATGGTTACAGTTGTAACTTTGTGTGCCTAACTCTCCTCAAGACAGTCCCCAAAATAGATATACGACTTTTGTGCCACGTGTCTGAGCAATGTTCAGATGCGCTCCATTTCACATATGATTTTCTGGTGATATTGGTTAAAGCGGCATGCTCACCGGGTAGAGACTTGTAGCCACAGAAGCCTGGCAACATTATCCATTTCTTGAAATTAAATATCATGGGAAAATCTTTTGTGGTGCCGCTTGCCTGCCAGTGGCGCCCCCAGACATTTTTCATAGGGGAGCCTGATGAGGTCACGTGGGGGTGGGGTGGGGGGTGGGGCACAATCATTGATCTCTGAGACGCAAGTGGGCTAGTGGGGGGGGAGGCAGCGTTTTTAGAAGTGTGGCAGGGGGCCTTGCATCCCCCGCTGGCGGCGCCACTGTTGCCTGCAAGCTTACATTCCCACATTGGTGCGAGAGTGAGCTTATGTTTTTTTTAAATGTAAATGGTTTCTCTGGTTTGTATCTGAAATTCAACTGAAAGACATAGAAACAAAAATGTGGATACCCTTCCGCACACCCTTTTGGGGAAAATATATTGCATGAGGTGGAACATGGATTAGGTGGGTTAGTAGGTGTAGGTCGTTGAAAAACGGGTCTTTCAGACAACCTTGTTCAGGCAGAAGTTGTTTTAAAAATGTTTTTAAAAAAATTAAAACAAAATAAACTTTTACCGAAAAGTTATTGTTTTTATTCATTTTTAATACTTCAAACAACAGTTAACATGGATTCCGACTGCCAGTCAGTACATCCACGAAAAACGTTACTACTAACTGTTGCAGTTTCTACCTCTCCTGTTCCCTCCCAGGCCCTCTGCACAGCTCTGGCTTCTCATTTCACCCCAAACTCAGGACATCCTGTCCACTCTTTCTCCACCTTCTTCCTCTTTCTACCTCCCCAAGCCTCTTAGGCCGGTTCTCTTACTTTCCCCTGTTAACCCTGAAGAGGTTTCTAGACTAGTCTGATCTATGAAGGTCTTGTCAAAGTATGTGCTTCCTTGCTCATCAAGGAGCACATCGACACCCTTGCTCCAGCCTTGGCCGATTTCTGCAATCCCTCCTTTGCCACTGGAACCTTCCCTTCCCCCCACTTAAGCACCTCCTTGTATACCCCATTCTCAAGAAGCCCTCTGCATATACTTCCGCTCCGGCAAACTATCGCCCAATCTCATCATTCCATTCCTGGGCAAACTCCTGTAAAAGCTGGCCATCTCCCAGCTTAATCCTCATACTGAATCTGTTGGTTGTCTCCACGACCACCAGTATGGCTTCAGAGCAACCAGAAGCACAAACTGCTCTCCTGAACACAGTAAAGACTTGCTCTCTAATCTTGACTCTAACCTTACTTCTGTCCTCATTCTCCTTGATCTATCCTCCGCTTTCGACATGGTCACACACGCCATCCTGATCAATTGCCTCCGTGACAACCTGGGTATCTCTGGTAAGGCCTTGGCCTGGTTGACCTACTTTCTCACTGATCAACACACCCAGGTCCAAATTGGGCCTTTCCTCTCATCCATCTCTTTCTGCTTGTGGTGTTCCCCAGGGGTCCAACCTCTCTCCCTGGCTTTTCAACCAGTATCTGGCAACCACCCTCCTTCTCTTCTCCCATTTCAGACAACTCTAAAAAGTCACACTATCAGCTGCACCTCCTCAGAGGTATTCTTCCTTTTCTCACTTTCCCCCAGAAGCTCTGTCTCCAGAGCCCTGGTCCCCTCTAGGCTGGCCTACTGTAACAGCCTCTTTCTAAATCTTCCTGCCTCTACACTCCGCCCTTTATGACTTATCCAGAACAGGAATGCGATTCTTGCCCTTGGCCTCAAGCCCAGGGATCGTATCTCTCCATCACTGAAATCTCTCCACTGGCTCCCTGTGACTGCAAGGATCAAGTCTAAGACCCTTGGCATCATCCACAAGGCTTTCTGGAGCACTACCTCCAGCTTTCTCTTCCTAAGCATCTTCCTTCTCGAGCCCTCTGTTCATCCACCTCTGACTCTGAGGGTCAGACGCTTCTCCAGACAGAGTGGGAGGTAGATATTTCCTCTGTTGGGGCCTCCCTCTGGAACAGCCTCTCTACCTCTCTCAAACCTGAGCAGGACCACCTCTGGTTCCGGAAGCAACTCAAGACCTTCCTTTTCCCTTCAGCTTTCTCTCCCTTGCTGATGTCCCTGACTGCTCCGCACACTGGTCACCTGGCCACCCACTGAACTTCGAGTCCAGGCTCCTGCATGCCCAGTTGCCCTTGCACTGCCCCCGGGCCTCCCTTGCACTTACGGGTCTGTATCTGCAACCTTACAGTCCCCTGATTCTCTGCACTTTTGAGCTACTTACCGGCAGCACTTGTGAGCTACCTGCACCCCTCCCCCCACTTTTTCGATCTGAATGACACAAGGCCCATTAAGATTGTTTTGTCCTCTCTGTTCTCCCTTCCTTTGCTTGTCACGCCTAGAAACACTTGTGTTCATGCACGTTATAAATGCCTTATTTCATATCATATATAAAAATCAAACTAAAAGTTGCCTTGCTCACTCACAAATGCATAAATAAGGCAGCCCCACTTTATCTGTCGGACAGAATTGTCGTGAAACCTGTGACAAGCACAACCAGACTCTCCAATACGAATTGCCTTCTGACCCCCAGATTCAAACTAACCAGAGTGGGAGGCAACAGCTTCCAGGTTAAGGCAGCCCAGCTCTGGAATTCGCTCCCCCCCACCTTACAATGGAGCAATCTTACCATAAATTCCGACAGTGTCTAAGTGGCTTAAAGACTCTGACCTCTAAGCGACCCTATGACAACTTGTTAAATTGGCCCACGCCAGCCACTGGTCACTATATACGTCCAGTTAACCCACTTTTCCATAGACTACACTTGCCACTATCTGCCCAGAGTTTGAATTTCTGACTTGTAAATATTCTGTGTATACGAAAACTTACTTATTATTTACTATGTGTAACTATATTGTATGTATATTTTGTATGTGTGTAACTTAAGCTTTGAGTGATTTTATGCAATGTGCCTGTATACCCTTGGGTCTGGCACGCAATAAAAGTAATAAACAAATCCTCCCCCTCCCACAGGAGCAAACCCATATACCTATAGTCAACACTTTTCCCTAAGGGACATTGGTATTCCTAAGTCTGCATAGCAGATTCAGGGTGGCTCTATCAAGTTCAACTATCTCGGACAGATCTGCACTTAGGCCATTCAAGTCTTTTTGCATGTATTTCAAAAATATGGCCATAAAGGTTTTCAGGGAATTTCGGATGGTGGCAGTCATCTTTTCCATAGCAAAAATAGACCACAATTTGTCCAGCCACATATCTACTGTCGGTGGTTCCTTCTCTTCCAGCCTAAGCACTGATAATTTGGCTGCTAACCTATGTTGTAGTAGTTTAAGGTCTGCCATTGTGCATCCTAATGTGGTAGGGGAAACAAAGCCTAGAATGCAAACTATGTGGTACATCGAACCCCAACACATCCTTAATGCATGACCTCATTGTCGGACACCCCCATAGGACATGTAGTGCCGTCCTGCGCGCATCCCTACAAAACTCCCCTGAAATATTGGGATTAGTTGGGCACGGGTCATGTACCACCCTGTCAATATTTTCTTTTGGGCCTCAGCCAAGTGAGGGTAGACATACTTTGTGTTAACTTGTTTACCAGTACTCTGGTAGAATCGTAGACACCAGGTCCCGCTCCATCGATTACAAAATGATGTACGTGCTAGTGTGGTGAGTGTATTTGTGGCTTTGTACAAACTGGAGACCAAACCGTAGATTCCCGAAGTTGATTTGAAACACCAACTTGAGCGGTGTTAATGACCTGGTCGCGCTCTGCTGATTGGTCGGGTAAAGTACCCACTATCTGGCCTGTGCTTATCGGTACCATCTGCCTTTTTTCAAGCCAAACCAATCCTTACACCCCTCAAATGTCCACCTTTTCCCCTTCGAAAATAGATTCCCCCCCTTACTCAATCCTCTGTCCAGCCAGTCTGCCAATCCCCTGCCCATCTCACCAGGTGTAAAGTCATTGTGTATCAAAGGGGTGTAAGGAGAGGGAAAAGGGGTAAATCCCCTCACCTTGGTCAGGCTGTCCCAGGTTTCTAAAGAGGCCCTTATCGGATTGGTGTAGAGCCCTGTTGCCCACATTTGTCGAGGTAGCTATGGTTGCGTCCAGACGTGTATACCCCAAATGGAAAGGGACTTTAGGAAGCTAGATAACCCCATTGGCTCCGAAGCTGTTGACTGTTGTTGAAAATCCTGGTAGGAGAATATAGCAAGCAAGATGGAGAATGGAAGCAAAACGGAAAGGAAGAGCAATACCCCTTCATGAAAAGAACCGTACAGCAGACCTTGCAGGGAAGTACATCAGGTGTTGTGCATCTGGGACCCGCACCTAAGTTGTGGAATTCTAAAGTGGGAATCTAAAGGAAGATTCATACCCTTAGGATTTTGAACTGCATTGCATGAGGAGAAAACGTGGGGAAGGGAGTAAATGAATTACAACACAAAGAGGAGGGAGTTATCCTCTTGAGCTACAGGAACTTGATAATTCTTTGTGAACTGTTTATCTGGTGAAGAACCACCTGGGGAAGGAAGGCACACCTGGGTCTAGGAATACTATCAATTGGAGATTTCGGTTAAACTTTCATCATTTGTTGAACTGGAACGTTTATGGACCCTTTCAAGCTAAAGACATTATCCTTTACACCTTAGTTATTTGTAATGTTCGAGGGCGAGGATAGGATTTCGAACACCGGACATTTTTTGCTTTCGACATCTTGACAACAGACAGACCCTTCGTTTCTGGTTGACGTAGGAAAATGCCTCCTAAATTAGGGACCGTTAGACCGTTCCCAAACCCCATTATTTAAAAAAAAAAAAATAGGTTGTATCCACAAACATAAATCCCCTGTGTCTGTCTCATTCCTGACTCCTCACATGTCCATAAAGATCCCTTTTTGTTTTGTCGGAATGTTTACACCGAAATACCTCACATATTTAGAAGCCCATTGGTTTGGGAATATACGTTCAAGTTCTGTTTTAACCACGGGAGGAAGGTTAATACCCAATGTTCATTTTGAAGCCAGAACATGTCCAAACCGGAGTATCTCCCTCTCTATTTCCACAAATAAATATTTGGGGTTGTTAATGGTCAGAATAATATTGCCAGTGAATAGATTAACCTTATTTTGGATCCCTCCAAACCATATGACCGTTGTGTTGGCGTTGGTCCTTATCCTCGTGGCAAATGGCTCCATCACCAAAGCAAACAATAGTGGTGACAGAAAACACCCTTGCCTGGTGCCTCTTCATAGCTAAATTGACGTGGTAAGTGCACTGTTTATTACCAGGTTGGCCATCTGGAGAAGGCAGTTTGAGAATACCATGTGGAGAAACCTTTTCAATACTTCCCTAAGAAATCCCCATTCCACCCTGGCAAACTCGTTTTTCAGCATGAAGTGCTAACAAGAGGGATTGAGCAGGGTTCCTTCCCGATTTGTCGACCAGGTGTAATACTCTTCATACATTATCCATGGTACCCCTGTCCCAGATGAAGCCAGATTGGTCTTGGTGTATCAGTGTGGGCATACATATTTTGGAGTCCAGATTAAGAAGCACAATCTGTCAATAGGAGGAGCACAATTTAGGGTCCTTCCATGCACTGGGGATCAGAACCATTTGGCTGCCTTATCGATTCCGGCAGACATCCACCATTTCTGACTGCATTGAAGAGATCCGCCATTGGCTGTGCCAGAATTGGCCCCAGTGTTTTATGAAAATTGTCTTAGTCCAACCAGCCCTGGCGACTTGTTCGTTTTTTAACGGTTGTATTGCCTGGAGGACCTCCTGAGGGTCAATGGGAGATTCTAGCGCCACTGTGTTCCCCGTTGAAAGCTTTGGCTTGCCTTCGTCATTCAAGCAAAGGATTTGTTCCTCTATATTTGAGTTAGTTGAGGTAGTCAAGTTAGTATAGAATTCATGAAACCGGTCTCTCTTGTCTCTTCTCCCCATTCTGTGCCCTGTGAATTTCTGACTATGTGGATAAATTAGTGACTAGTTTGTTGCCGCAGGAAGTGGGCTAGTAATTGTGCTATTGCCCTGAGCATTGTAATTGCGTTTCACCTGTAATGGGCCCGTTCGGCCTTCTTACCCCTCATTAGTCATAGTTTGGTCTTGGCCATGTGGAGCTGCTTATAATGTCACCTATTCGTCATTATAGATTTTGTCTGCAGCCTTGACTTCTGATAGCACTTGTTCCTCAATCTGGTCTCTTGCTCGTTTCAGAGTGGAATCCCTGGAGATAATGCTACCCCTAGCTATGGCCTTCAGGGCATCCCAATGGACCCATCAGTGGTATCTTCAGGCCGGTTGATATCTAGGAGGTCCCTAATTGTTTAGGAGCGTTTAGACCGCAGTGTTGGTATCCCTGGGGGGTGGTGGGCATGTGTCACTGGATGTCCTGCGATGCTGCAACTAGTTGCGTTTTACTGTCGCCATACCATACCATACTATACTAGTAGATGAGAATTAGTAATCCATTCTGGAAGCTGATTTGTGTACATTGGATGTATATGTAAAAGATGTGTCGGTGGGGATGCAGAGTCCGCCACACGTCCATGACATTCATATCAGCCATGTGGTTCCTAAGTGTCTGGGGTGCTGTCCCTATGATCAAGTTAGTGGTTAGAGCTGACCTGTCCATGTTCCCATCCATAACCAGTTTCATCTTGCCCATCAAAATGACCTTGCATCCACCTTGACCTCCTCTAGTAGATAAATCATAAAGTTGTCCTGCAACACATTCGGGGGAATAGATGACGACCAGCATCCTACGTCTTCCATCAAGGTGTCCTGACACCATCTCTTACCTACCCTCTGCACCTCTTCTCGTGGTCATGTGAGTGAATCTTATATTCTTGTGTATGAGGATTGAGACACTGCTCTTTTACTGTTTTCCGACAAGTGGAATTGTTGTGGGTATAATCAGTGCCGAAGCCTACACTGATCAGCAGATGGTAAATCTCTCTCTCTCTCGTTCTCTCTCTCTCGTTCTCTCTCTCTCGTTCTCTCTCTCTCGTTCTCTCTCTCTCGTTCTCTCTCTCTCTCGTTCTCTCTCTCTCTCTCTCGTTCTCTCTCTCTCTCGTTCTCTCTCTCTCGTTCTCTCTCTCGTTCTCTCTCTCTCGTTCTCTCCCTCTCTCTCTTGTTCGTTCTCTCTCTTGTTCGTTCTCTCTCGTTCTTTCTCTCTCTTGTTCTTTCTCTCTCTTGTTCTCTCTCTCTCTTGTTCTCTCTCTCTTGTTCTCTCTCTCTCTCTTGTTCTCTCTCTCTCTCTTGTTTTCTCTCTTTCTAGTTCTCTCTCTCCCTCGTTCAGTTCCCTAAAAAGCGGGATCTCTTGTCTGGTGAGTTGAGACCCCATACATTTTACCCTCCATAGGTCTTCCAGTCTGCAACATGCTTTGTCTTGGAAGACGTTATTCCTCCATCCAACCGACTCATTCCACCTAATAACTGCATTTACTTTACAGCTTCTGAATACTATTGTAGGGCTTGCACATCGTGTAATTATAAAACACCTGTGTCCCACTTCACTCCCAATGGAACAGCATGGTTTGCCAACCAACATCACCCCCCCCCAACCCCCCCCAACTGACACATTCAGTCACCCGTCAGCTGCCCTCTTGCCCATCTGGATGGTTCGCCAAGATCCTGTCTCAACTGGAGGCCAAATGGGTAAGTCCACTTGTATCTAACCTTGCTATGTCTTGGTTCTTCCATAATGGGCTTCCGTACCCTCCGTTTTAACAAAGTTGACTGGGAGAAGATGATGAGATTAATTCCTTTTGTTCTGTAGTCCTGGAACTTCCCTCAGGGGATGGCTCTTACCATCTCATTTTGGGCCCACTCTGTGTGCTCTGTCCAATCTGACCACATGCTGAGGCAATTGCTATTCACCTGGAGATGAATTACTGCACACTCCTCCAGATTGTCTCCTTTGGCACCTTCTCGAAGGAATTTCAGCCTGAAATTGTCCCTTCTGTGCCCTATTTTCTAAATCGCCACACTTATTTCGTAGCGAGTCCGACTCATGTAGCACTGTTATGGTGTCCTTCCACTTCCACCAGCTTGGATTCCAGGGCTGAAAGGGATCATTCCGCCTGATCCACTGAACCCCCCCCCTCCCCGCAAACGCTGTAATCTCTTTTCCCCTATGTAGTCAGTCATTTCCTTGCGCACTTCTGAGATGCGATACTTGCGCACGTCTGAGATGTGATTGGAGGGAGTCCTTGCATCCAAGGGGCGGGTGAAAAATTCAGTTGTGCTGCCATAGCCTCTGAAGGCTGAATCTCCAGTGGTACCCCTGCTGTTACTGCATCAGTGTTTTGGGACGGTTTGTGGGTAGGCGCTAGGTGTGCCTGTACTGTATTGGCCTTTTTTTTCTCCTACCAGGTTTGGACATATTTCAACTAGCAGCGATTAGGGGTCTCAGCCCTTCAGAATAGGCTTTGGGCCTTCCTTCCTTGCCCAGGTGCATTGAGGCCCAATCAGCCCTTCTACTAACTTCCGGTGGCGTGACGTATAAAGTCTATTGCTGCACCTTGCACAGGGACCAGGTTCTGTTAAAGCCCCAAACATTTCACACAACTAGTTGTCTCACATTGTGGGCCTGTGTTACCATGCTGCTCCCCTGTTCTGAGGGCCACGCCTCGGGGGTCTGTGTAATCAAACATGATTCGACGAGTTCCCCAGCTCACTCGCCAGGCATCTCATTTCTCCATATTCCAGCTGGTCCACCCAGATCTAGCACCGAGTTAATATGGCCCCATGCCTCAGCCCTCGAGCGGCCGCCAGGTCGGTCTCTGCACCGCTACCTCTTCCGCCTCAGCGCTCCTCCCCAGAACCACATGGGTGAGACCGGTCTCTACTTCATGCCCTTTACTCCTCCTGCACCGCGCGCTGCAGCCGTGTCTCGGAGCAATCTTGATTGCTGCACTTGTGGCCTCAGGCATTCACTTTTGGCACTGATCGGGTTCCCGGCTCCATCTTACACCACAGGGTCCTCCATTGGTGCGATCTTGGCGTGTCGCCATAATCGCATACAGCCTTCCTTCAGCTGGAATTAAAGTTGTGGGAGAGTTATTCCCAGCATTGGGGTGTGTGCTCTGTGTGCTGCCACCGATTGGGTGTGATTTAAGGTGATTGCGACGTGTAAGGCGCAGAGCTGTCCTTGCAGGAGACTGTGGTTGGGGCGGGTCGAGATTGTGCGTCGTACCGCTTCGCCATCTTGGCCAGACACCCCCAGGTTGCAGTCTTCTGCATAAATGGTATACCAATGCTTCTGTGTGTGTGTCATGGCCATCATAGCTGGCCCATTCCTGCTCTGGTTTCAGTGAGGTACTTGGGGTAAATCAGTATTACCATTGACACCAATTACCAGCATACCCAGACCATTTGCCTGGGAGTGATTCATCCCTTGTGATCGGTGTAAAAACACAAGACTTGGAGGATTCCAATTCAGCTCCTAGAAAGGGATTTGGTAGGGGGGGGGTGAGGCAGCCCGTGGCGAGACACGGTATTCGCCCCCCTTTTCTGTTAATCTACCCCATCCTATATTATAGAATTTTCTGAAATCCCAGCTCACCTGTGCTTGGAGCATGCTCAAGCGGATCGTTTGAAGGTTCTACATGGAGTTCTATCCCCCTCGCTTCAGTGTCTCCCTTCAGCTCTCAATGCAATTTGGGAACTCTTGAATTGGAGCAACTCAGTGTGACTCTACAGATCCAGCATTATTCAGCTCGCCTCTCCATATCTGTGAAAGAAAAGAAAAAGATTAGTGATGTATCTTGCCTCCTGCAAGATGTACCCTGGGCCAGTGATTTACAAGGAGCAGGAACCAGGCTGACCCAGCTATGTAGAAACAGGAACATGCTTTCTCTCTTTGTTACATAGTATACATCAGAAAGTAGGAGAGAAGATCTACAGGCCTTCACCCTGGTTCCCTGCCCAGCTCCAAGTCCCAACCGTCAGTTGCTGGAACACTTAAGGTGCCCTAACACTCCAAACTCCACCTGAGCATTCCACCAGGCCCCTGCACTCGCACATGCCATCAATAACAACTAGGATACCACATTTAGTTACTAAACCTGACTAGCAGGAGGCAGGGCCACTCGCCTGCTTCCAATCTGCTCAGCATTGCACCTCCAGTCCTTATACTGCTTGGCCTGCCTCGCTACATCTGTGAAAAGGAAAAGACAAGAACAAGATTAGTTCAAGAAACTTGACCAACGGGAGGCGGAGCCACTGGCCTGAATTTGATCTGCGCTATGTCGAACTTCAGTATCTGCACCATTTCGCTCACCTCTCTGTATGTGCAAAAAGAACAAGGTGAATTTTGTAAACTAGAAATGTTAAACTGAAATTTTATTGCATTTTAAAGCTTTCAGGAAAGAGATGCATACCCGATTTAAGAGTGAAGCAGTGGAGACAACTCATTCTAGCCTCCCATTATTCTGTAAATGAAGAAACCGAAGGGCCCCAGGATTGCAAGCCTTGCAATCCTGGGACTATTCTACTACTGAAGTCCTTTGCATGGGACTTGTGTGGTACAGCCACTTTCCCTCTTCAACAGTTGCCCTTCAGGCAGAGGTGTTGCTGGGGGGCGGGACTGAGGGGGCTATAGCTTTTGGTTGTAGCCCCGGATAGAAGCTTGGGGGTTACAACCAAAAAGGCTAGCTAGCCGCCAGTCCCAAAATTAGTGTAGCCCCAGATCTTTTCCAGACCTAGCAACACCCCTGCCTTCAGCTACAGGACACTACTGTAGAGATTTAAGGGCGGGAACTCGGAGCCACGTACTGAAAATACCCTTGCTTCTTAATTCAGGCCATCACTGGGAGGTTCAAGGGAGTAACACTCCCCGGCCAGAGACACCAAGCAGGAATCAGCCTGCACTTTCACTTCATAACTCCCACTCCTGGTTGGGCACGTCTAAGGATGTACTCCTAACTACGGCAATGCCCTGCAACGGAGGATTGGTATTGACACCAGTTGGCCGGTGAGACTTTCTTGACACCTCTGCAATTAATCTGAACCTGTAGCAGGCCAATACAGAATGTGGCTGAGCACCACCTGTCTAACCTAGAAAACCTATTTATTTTAAAACCCCTAGGGACAGTTTACTACAGTGGTCTTTAAATTCTTAGAACCCAAGCCCCACCCACCCCCAATACCCCCTTTAGAGAAAGGTGGCAGACTTGGGTCCCCCTCTACACATGGACTCCAAAATTGCACTCCGTTGCCAATGATTATTGCGCGCTGGCATATGATGGTGGCCCAATTGGGTTGTGGGTTCCAAATATTCAAAATTGTTTAAAAATGATGTTGCTTTTGTGAGAAACCAGAGGGTGTCTCACCCGCTACTCCCTAGGGTTCTCTCACTCAGGTGGCCAGGGCACAGCCATCGCCTTTGGTTCCTGACCCCGAGGGTGGACTAGTGCGGGAGGATCACCTGGGTGAGGGGTCTTCAGAGGGGATTTGGTGGGGGGGGTGAGGCAGCCGGTGGCGAGACACAGTATTCGCCCCCCTTTTCTGTTAATCTACCCCATCCTATATTATAGAATTTTCTGAAATCCCAGCTCATCCCCCACCCCCTTTTCAAAAACACTGGGCCGAGGAAGAGGATGACTGAGAGCAACCATACTAACTCTCGCACATCATAATGGACACGTCCCGTTAAACAGGTCAGGCAAAGTCAGCCACTTTACACCAAGTACATACACCTGATACCAGTTAGCTCTCCTCACACAAATAAAAGGCAACACCTAAAGACACACTCTGAGCAAGGCGGAGCACGAGCAGAACTTCCGGGATGAGGGAACGCCTACTGGAGCACAGCAACGGACCAAGGGACGAGCGCAGCAGGCCGAAAACCCCAAGGGTTCCCTACTGGATGTTGTTGCTCTGACAGACCGCAAAAGACACTTGGAGAAGGCCAGATCCCATACGTGAAGATTGCATTGTGTTCCAAGGACAGCAGCGACCCTGCCTGGTGAATGGCAGAGTTGGGGAGCCGTGGCCAAGCCTGTGGTACTAACCTTAACTATTGAATTGAAAATGGCAAAACAAGAAAAGTGCACACAGCCAGTGAGTTGGCAAGCGACCGGAGAGAACGGTGCATGTTAAAGCGAATGAAGTAGCAACATTATATTATAAGTGAAGGCTGCGTGGGGAGGAGACGCGAAGAAAGACAGAATTGTGAGGAACTTTGAAGTAAAAAGCAGCTGTGAGATCAGCCATACTAAGTAACAGAGTGGTCCGGCAAAAGGAAGGAACCCATATGAAAGGCTCTGTTAAAAGGTATATTGTTTTGAAGTAAAAAGAAAAACAATTGGAAGTTACCGTGAATTTTGAGTCCTGCAGTGGTCTGGTAAAAGTGCCACGCACAGTCGATCGTCTTCAAAAGGGGTCCGAGCCTGATAGAGGGAGACCCGAAGTACAGGAAACTTGGGTAAGGGAGCCCCTTGCAAGTTTCTGTTGAACTGTGTGTTGTAAGGTCTGAGTCCGGCAGAGTGGGACCTTCGTGATTTGTGAACTTTACATTGGAATTACAAGTTTGGAAAGTCAAGGAAAAGACTTTAACATGGAAGGCCAGACTGGCTTGAATCCACGGTTTGGAACTGCTTAGAGTGTTAGAAACCGAGCCAGAGTGTCATCCTGCCTACAGGGACAGCCTTATTCCATGAGGTGTAACGTGAGGAGGAAGCTGGTTAAAATGCCTTTTATTCTTTTTGAAGACTGATTTTCCTTTTATATACAATTCTCCTTTTTACACTTTTTGTATTAGAGATGGGGCAGGCATTAGGTTTTATTTGCATAGGCCATTTTGATTTGACGAACGCCACTAGGACTGTTTTTGTTTATCGTTTCATGGTCGAGACTACTCCCATCTTACTTATAGGGCAAATAAGGGGTTAGGGGGCAAGGGTTGCACGGGGACCATCCAACAACAAAAAGCAAAACCATTAAATTCTCCGGTCCCCGCTCGCCCTCCTTCACCTGCAGCGTCCAAGGTTGCTCTGTGGGGGAGAGGAGTGCAGGGAGACCAGGAAACCAGCGTTCTGGTCCATGCTTGCTCTCCTTTGCCCCCTCTGGCATCCAAGGTCAGGTTCAAATCACTTACTTGGGCCAAGCACTACACTGGTCGACCAGGTGCAGTGCGACAGGGGGGAAAAAATACAGCCAGGGCACACGATCCCAATGTAGGAAAGTGCGCGTCCAATTTGTATTTATTTCCTGTAGTGAGCCATGCCCCCTTGTATTGCAGCCCCCGCAATGGGGGCCATAGTAATGCGTGGTTCTCCATTGCACATACTCAGCGAGACTATAAAAAAGGCATACGTCCCGTCCCCTTTCCTCCATCCTTATGGGACATCTCTCCATCCTGTGGGACGGGACTGGAGCACTTTTGTAAAAAGCATCCAAAAATATTTTTTTCAAAATGTGTCCTTCCTCTCTTTCTGCGCGGGGCCCGGCATGCGGCCGTAACCCTGCCCACCTAGGCTCCGCATCGCCCATCAGTCCTTTTCTCCGCTCCTTCGTGACTGGACGCACTGGCATCCTCGGAAGATTTTATTCCCTTTTTTCCTCTCTGGCTCTCGCTAGCGATCGTGTACTAGTCTGTCGTTCAAACTAGACTTTCCAGATTGTTCATCGTGTCACCGCTGTTTCGCGAGGGCGGATCCCCATCCTCTTTGTTTAGAGGTCCGGATCACGGTTGGGATTGCTGTTTTTACGACTAGAAGAAAAAATGCCCAGTAAGTTCTTTACTTTTCAGAGCACCCCGGCCGGCGGATACCTTTCCAGGTTCGTCTCGGACCGGGAGTGGCGTTGGTCGCTCTGTCACCGGGGTTCGCCCTGAGGTGCCCGTTGGGCCTCATAATTGTACCAGAGTTTTCTCCGAGGGTCTCCGTAAGGGGCCTGTGGATACCGGAGCACGCTCCGAGGCCCCTCCTTTGAGGGCTGTTTGTAGACCTAGTTCTACTGAATCGTGGGATACCGGAGCTCGCTCTGAGGCCTCTGTCGGCTTCCCTCAAAAATAAGACCGGGGTGCGCCTCGAGGCCTTGGTGGGGCTTGCTGTTAACGAACGGATGTTCGAGGCCCACGCGGAAAAGGCTGTCACCGGACGTGAGTCCGAGGTCCCTCTTTCAGAGGCTAAAGTTACCAACATTTCTGAGAGGCCTGACAAGGCCTTACCGGTGAAGGCTGTTGCTCAACATTCCCGCTCTTGCGGCGATACCAGATCTGTTGAGGGGTCAAAGAAGGAAAGCTCTTCTTTTACCGGAGTGCCGAGGTCCTTCCTGGGAAGGCTGGTTTTGCGGTTGGCATGTTGCAGAAACATTCCAGGCCTCATAGTACCGATCCCATGAGGGAATATTTCAAAGGGCTTTTCAGGGAGATATGTCCATCTGCGCCTCCGGCTCCACCTGTTCCTCCGGTGGTTCTGCCGGCGCCTCCCTTGCCTACGGTGCCTCCCCGACCCTTCCGCCTTTGCCCCCGTTGTCGCCTGTAGACAAGACAGCGCCTGACATGGTTCAGCAGCATCCTGACCTGTCGGATGAAGCGCAGGATGATCAGGACAACGAGGACCTGCCCTATTAGAGCTTTTCATGACCGGGTACTGGACATGATGTGCTTCTTAGATGTTTCCAGTGCCCGAGGCACCCGCTTCGCAAGAGGGTGTGCTTTCTGGGGCGTTCACCCTGTCTACTTCGGAGCGTACCGCCCTGTTCTTGCAGAAGGATGTTCTGGCCGAGGTCCGCAGGGTCTGGGAAAAGCCACACTGTGGACTTTGTCAGTAAGAAAATTGACGCGAGATACAGGCTGCATTCTTCGGAAGAGGTGGCCCTGTCGTCTTGTCCGCCCCCTTCCTCCACAGTGGTGGCCGCGGCCACTTTGCAATCCAGGCCTGCAGCATCCTCTTCCACGACGGCTACTCAGGTTCTGGGAAAGGAGGACAAGCTCCTTGACTCCCTTGGGAGGAAAATCTTTGCCAACTCGGCCTTGCAGCTCAGGCAGGCCAACGCCGAACTGCTGTTAGTGGGGGCTAATATACGGATGTGGAAAGGTCTGTCGGAGTTTGAGGAGTTCATCCCGGTTGAGAAGCTGGAAGACTTTAAAGAGGGGTCTATCCGATGCCATGGTCTTGGCCCAGGATCTCCTGGAGGCTGTGGCTCATCACGTAGACACCTCGGCTCGGGGCATTATGCTGGGGGTTGATACCTCACGGCAGGCGTGGTTGCATGCAACTAAATTCTCAAAAGAAGTGCAGGACAAGGTGTTGGACCTTCCTTTTGATGGGAAGGAGTTCTTTCATTCTACAACAGATGTAGAGCTCACCAAGACGAAGGATAGCACTCAGACAGCTAAGTCCTTGTCGGTCCTTAAGACTCATTTCAAAACCCAAAGACTGTTGTCGCAAAGCCGACCATCCTCTGGCTTAAGGGGCTTCCTCGACAGAAAATCTCGCAGAATGGATACCTCTGCGGGGAACAACCGACGTAGGCAGCAAAGAACTCGGTTTTTCTCCCGCTCCTCAGCCTCCTCCTCAGGTTCAGGTGGCAACGCCACCGATAAACCTACCAAATGAGGGTTTTCAGCGCTCGCACGAGACCCTGTGGGAGGACGCATTGCGTCTCATTGGGAGGCATGGCAGACCATCACAGAAGACAGATGGGTCTTTTCAGTCGCTTGGGCGAGCTTCCGCTTACCCCTACCCCACCCCTCAACCCTCCTTTTCAGCTGTTGGGCTCGCCCTCCCTCAAAGCCGAAGTTCAGAAACTTCTGGACCTCAGAGCTGTGGAACCTGTTCCCCTGGGGGAGCGAGGGGAGGGTTTCTACTCCCGGCTGTTTACGGTGCCCAAACCCAACTAGGCTGGCCTGCGCACCATCCTAGACCTTTCCCAGTTCAATCTTTTCCTACCCCAAGAGAAATTCAAGATGATCACGCCCAGCCAGATACGTTCCTCCTTGCAAATGGGCGATTGGCTCAGCATGGTGGATCTTCAGGATGCGTACATGCATATCCTGATTTGGAACCCACTCATGAGATATCTCTGTTTCTCTTTGGGAGAGGAGCACTTTCAGTTTCGAGTGCTTCCTTTCGGCCTCGGCTCGGTGCCGCGTGTCTTCACGAAGATGATGTCGGTGATTGCGGCCTATCTTCGTCTCCAGGGTATCCATGTTTATCCATATTTGGACGACTGGCTCTTGCGCAGCCTTTGTCCGCTGGCAGCAGCGGGCAATCTCCAGTCTCTCCTTCAGCTCCTGTTCCATCTTGGGCTGTCAGTGAACTGGTGGAAATCTTCCATGACGGTCTCGCAGGACCTGATTTTCCTGGGTTTTCGCTGGAACACAATCGACTGCAGAGTGTACCTGACCGGGGACAGAATGATGGATCGGTTGGCCACGTGTCAGATGTTTGTGCAGTCGGAGAGCATGTCGGCCTGATGGTTCCAGAGGCTTCTGGGCCTCATGGCCTTGTGTGTGCTGGCTCTTCCTCTTGCTCGTCTCAAGATGAGACGGACCCAGATGGCTCTTCTGAGTTCGTGGCGCCAGGCTGTGGACCCGGATTCCAAGCTGATCCGGCTTACATGAGAGTGGACCTGGAATGGTGGTCATCTCTCAGCAACCTGTCGGTGGGTGCGGGGCTTCAGGACACAGCCCCTATGGTGACGATCGCGATGGACTCCTCCCTCCTGGGGTGGGGTGCGACGTTCGATCTTCTCCAGGTCTCGGACCTCTGGTCGCCTCAGCACAAGCTCCTTCACATAAATCATCTGGAGCTTATGGTGATCTTCCTAGAGCTCGGGGCGTTCAGACCGATCATTGCCAACAAGGTGGTCCGCATACGCACGGGCAATGTGGTGTCGATGTATTACATCAACAAACAAGGGGGAACAAAGTCCCCCCCCCCCCCCCTCTCGTGGACCTGTCCATCCAGATTTGGGAGTGGGCCGTGCTTCATGGTGTCTGGCTGCTTGCAGTACACATCCCGGGCCAGCTGAATGTTACGGCGGACGCCCTCGGCCGGCGGACAGTGGTCAGCTACGAGTGGGAGTTAAAGGCGGAGGTCCTCTCATGGATCTTCTCGCATTGGGGCACACCGGAGGTGGATCTCTTCGCTACGGCGGTGAACAAGAAGCTTCCTCGGTATGCCTCCAGGGGGGCTGGGAGCCTCCTCTCTGGGGGATGCTCTCGAGATTCCATTGCACAACATGAGAGCTTATGCCTTCGCGCCTCTGCCTCTAGTCCATCGAGCAATTTGGAAGCTGAAGAACTCGGTGAACTGCTCCCTTCTACTCTTAGCCCCCTGGTGGCTGGCCAGTTTTTGGTTCTCAGAGCTTCAACACCTGTCGGTGTATCCGCCGATCGGGGGTCACTGGTAACCTGATCTTCTTCATCAAGGGGAACAGCGGATGTGGCACCCCTCCCCACAATCGCTCAGCTTGGCGGCATGGTGCCTGAGTTCAGGTCTTTAGAGCATCTTAACTTGTCTACGGATAACATGCGTATTATCCAGGCAGCCAGGAAACCCTCAACCAGATCCCAATACAGGAGTAAATGGCTCAGGTTCTGTCATTGGTGTTTGGAAAAGTAGTTGGATCCAAAGGTGGCTACGATTGACACTGTGCTGTCCTTCGTGTCCTCCCTAGCAGAGTCGGGTGTTCAGGTTCTGTCATGCAGAACTTACGTTTCAGCGGTCTCCGCTTGTCTTTCTACAGACCAATGTTCTTATTCTCGGAGTAACCCAGTGGTTGAGAGGCATTTTGCAGGCTTGACACTCTTCTACTCTCCAGTTCGTAGTCCGCACCCGCTGTGGGACCTAAATGTAGTCCTGACTGTGCTGTGCCATAAGCATTTTGAACCAATGGCCACTGTGGACCTCAAGTACCTATCCTGGAAAGTGTCCTTTCTGGTCGCCGTTACGTCAGCGAGGCGAGTGAGTGAGCTCCAGGCCTTGTCAGTGGAGCATCCCTTCTTGGTCTTTCACAAGGAAAAGGTAGTCCTACGGACAAACCCGGCCTTTCTACCGAAGGTGGTAACTGAATTCCATCTGAATCAATCGATCTCCCTGCCGGTCTTTTTTCTGAACCCTGCCTCAGAGGCTGAAAGGGTTCTGCACTGTCTTGATGCCAGAAGGGCTCTTAAATTGTACCTTGACAGGACTTCAGAGCTTAGGAGTTCTCAACTTTTTGTGACTTTCGGTAACCTTTAGGGTAAGCGGGCGTCTAAGGCGACTATTTCTTGGTGGATCGCCGCCTGCATTACTGAGTCTTTCACCATCCAAGGGCTGAAACCTCCTAAAGGTATTCATGCACACCTGGTGCGGGGCAAGGCAGCTGCGATTGCTTTTCAGAAATACGTCCCCTGGGAGTCCATCGCTAGGGCAGCTACTTGGGCCTCTCCATCCGCTTTTTGTAAGCATTATTGTCTTGACCATGAGCTCGAGAGCTGATGCTCAGTTTGGTCAGGCTGTGCTGAAGAACCTTTTTCAATAAGGGGTATTTCCATCCACCCGTAGTTCCAGTTAGGAGTGCTTGGGAATCTCCCATAAGTAAGGGGACGGGACGTAGGAGTATAACCAGGTTACTCACCATAGTGACCACCTTACTCCTAGTCCATAGTCCCCTTTCCTCCATACGTCCGCCCGCCGTCCCCTCTAATAAGGTTCCTCTGTTATTGCTAATAGGTCTCTGACCTGGCGATAGAAAAGGACTGATGGGCAATGCGTGGACGGAGCCTAGGTGGGCGGGGTTACGGCCGCGTGCCGGGCCCCGCGCAGAAAGGGAGGAAGGACACATTTTTGTAAAAAAAAATGTTTGGATGCTTTTTACAAAAGTGCTCCGGTCCCGTCGCACAGGGCGGAGAGATGTCCCATAAGTATGGAGGAAAGGGGACTATGGACTGGGAGTAAGGTGGTCACTACGGTGAGTAACCTTGTTAATAGTTTTGCCATGCCTCGCGCGCCCCCACTGGCATGTAGTCGTGCCCCAAAGATTGAAGACCTCTGGTTTACTCTATCCACACCCCTTTCTTGCAACATTTTACTGTAACTAGTATAATTTGAAGTGGTGCACGACACCCAATAGTCTATTTAGACTAATGAAAACCTCACCAAACCAGCAGTGCTCGTGAGAGGCAGTTGATGGACTCTAAAGTTAAAATCTTCCACCCACAGAATGAGCTTCAGTTAGCAAAAGCAACAATCCTTACTTCCGTCTTGCTCTGCAGGTGGACATGGATGCGTGGTCAGCCCCACTGATCCCTCATGAGTAAGGCTTGGGATCTCTGTCAGCAACGTAATGATTGCAGGATCAGCTGCCTGATCAAATATTTAATTAATCCATATGAATTCAATCTGCTTGTTGAATGATCGTGGTAAATTTGCATACCTAACTCCCAAGCCGAAACCAGGCTGTCCTTTGGTACAAGGAGAACCGTGGCCATCTATGTAAACAAGCCCTGTGGGAACTAGGAGAATCCTAACTGTGGGCCACTATTGATGGTGCTTTTGGAAGTTCCCAGCTGCTTCAACAGCAGGAAATTAAAACGAAAATACTAAAGAGAAAGAGAGCCCCTATCCAAGAGTTGACTGGGGGCCTAATCATTCACAACCCGAACAAAGGTGTCCCCTTTCGGGACTACATTATGTACAGAACTTAAAAATATGTGTTCCTACAGTTCATAGGAACACAATCAAAAACAGCCCATATTAAAACGACTATGTACTTCATCTTAGCCGACGAATACGTTTTTAAATCAGATTTTCATTTGAATCACTTCTTGCATATAAACCAAAAACAAGAGCTATGATCAAAAAGCCAAATTTAAAAATGCAAAACATCGGTGTGTGTGTATGAAGGCGTAAAAGCAATATATCTGGTCAGTGATTTGGCTCCAAGGGTTTCGTGCTTAGAGTGGCAAGTTAATTTTTAGCTCCATAAATAAGCTTATTCATAATGTTCATTTAATAACGCAGGAAGCGGTCGTTTCGACATATGTAAAACAATTAGGATAGAAGTCTTCCTCCAGACCAAAGGTCTAATGCTTGTGGCACAAATTGTGAATTAAGCCTCTATGGTATCCAGACGGTAAGTATCCTCTTCGAGGCCAGACCACTGGTGTATTTAGCTACTCAGAATATTACTTTTCACCACTCGCTGCCAAATCTAAAATGGAACTGGATAAAATGTTTCTTTTATATCAAATTTGAACTGATAACTACCTTAGCCACATACTTGTGCTTATCTGCATGTCATTAAAAATCACTCAGCTGTAATGTTTGTCAAAAGTGTCAATGAATGAGTGTCTTATTTGTATTGAAGGCTATGAAAAAGTAGTGATAATGTGTACTCCCATTAAGGATGAAGATTATCTCTTATGTAGCATGAAGAATTGAGACTTACTGAAGCACAAAATGAATAAATAGGCACTTGGTAAGGACTGACAGCAGTTTATGACCTATGAGTGTTGGTAATTAAAGTGTGTTGTCGATTCCTGCATGTTGAAGCAGAAGAGGGGTTGAGCAAGAGTAGATTTATTAATACCTGCCCCGATTTGTAGACCACAGGAGATAATCGGTGCCAGACTGATAGAATCCAATGACGTCATCTGGCCAGTACTTTCACCCTACTCCCCCCCGCAACCCCCCTAAATCTGTGGGAAAAGGATGAGCAGAGGCTAAAGAGCCTACTCAGCCCTCACACGTCTGCAAACCATGAGCCAACACAATCATAAAGTTACAACGGGCAAAGTTCAGTGAGATACCGCCTTTTGTGGTAACATGGGCAGAAGGAATGCTATAGTCTATTGGGGTGTGAATGTGAAACAGTAGCAATCCAAATGGGGAAGTACAGCTGTGAAAAAAGGCAAAATAGGCAATGTCCAATCGAGGTTCTATAAAACTATATATACTTTAAAAACGCCACATGCAGTAATAATGAACTAAAAGCACTACAAATCCTCAACCCAGTAGAAAGAGCACAGATTGTGCAATATAGCAAGATGCAGCGCTCTGGGTAATGAGACAGGAGAAAAGGCAATAAAAGCTACAATCTTCAAAAGGCTATGTCCTTAGGTTGCAAAAAAGGATTAACATGACGTAGACAGTCTCTAGGGCCCAAAATGGACTAGGAGGGTAGTAATACCTTCTGCAATGCCTTGGTGGTTCGACAAGGGCAAACTAGACTTCCCAGCGCTGTTTTAGTAATTTCGAGATGCGGCCGTCGAGTGGCAAGCAGATTTCCAGGCAGAGTTGAACTGAAGAAGGCTGTGGTTTGGAGTGTTAATCGAGGTATTACAATGATTAAGTGATGGTTGAGGTTAGACAGCGGTTGAACTGGAGACTGGATGTGCAGGCGAGTCTGTTTGATGCAAAGGCTTGAGGAACGGGATTCAGAGAGCCACCAAGAGTCTGTTTGGTAATCGACTTGATTGGCGATGAAGAGGTGGATGGTTCGAAAGTGGATTTTTTTCGAGCTATGCAAGTGGAGCAGCACTTCCTTTTTCGAGCTGAGGCACCGATGCACTTCAGCTGGTGCGGTGCAAGAGACTAACTGGTTCAAAAGGGTGGAACTGTTGTTCGAATGTCATGGAGTGTCAAAGGCAGCTCTGGAAGGTTTGTGTTGGTTTGAACTATGTCGAACAGGCTTGAATCAATGCTCAGAGGTTTAATGGTGAAATGTTAGGAACCTTACCTGTCTTGGTCCTCTCCAGCTGAGAGTCCCATTCCAGGGTCTCGAGGACTAGATTAGTCCCTTGTCTCTGGCTCCCAAACACGTGGGAAGCAGGCACACACCTTCAGGGGTCATTCATCACCATGAGGTCCTGGGCAGCAGTGTGACTGGCAGAGATGCAGGTCTTGATTCAGTAACGGGTTCACCAAGCCCCCCCCCCCCCTCCACCCCCCTGCCAGTGGTCCCTTGGGATGGTTGGGGTACAGAGCTTGCTTCTGCCTTGGAATACCCTGCATTCCTTTTACAGCTGGATGAATTTGGGGAAAGACCTGCTCTCCCATTAGTGCCCAACAAAATCTTCTTGAAGGTTTGACGTCCAAAGGTGATTCAAAGAAGTGGTGGGAGATGCCTTTTTTTTAAAGGCAGAAGTCTGCAGGTGATTGGACAAAAGCAAGCCTGCTTTAGGGGTCCATCTTTGAACAGCTGGACGTCTGACATCGCACCCAAAGGGTATTGTTCTACAGGAAGAAGGGACAGGAAGGAAAGGTAGAGGGGAAACAAGATGACGGACCTTCTTCCAGCTGTAAAGAGTGCCCGCTATCTAGATTAGACCTTCTGGTATGCCGATTCCTGGTGTGAGGCTACTCCTTTTGAGAATGGGTGTGCTCTTTGCTTCCTGTTCCCAGGACAGCTTCCTGTGGGGTGGCTGTCTCTATAGGGAGGGTGTAGCTTCCTGTGGCAGGCCCGTTTCTCTGGGGAGGGTGGTGCTTGCCCTCACAAAGGAACAGGGGCAACCCTCCAAAGCTACAGGCTTGATGGCAGCAGCAAGGGTGGCATGCCTGGGGAGAACACACATAACCCTTCCGCAGATGACCTGGCTCATGCATGTGACACATGTGTGATATCAAATTGATGTGGTGTGGATAACCAAGATATGCTGGCCACCATTCCCTAAACTTGGGTATGGCTTATATTTACAGTTGAGTGTGCCACCAAGACATTAGTCTCGTAGGTATGTAGTTTTTGTAGCGGGGGTGCATATCTTCGCTCGGACTTGGTTGTCACTGCAGCCGTCAAGAGGGCACCGGTTTCCTCTGATCCTGCTCTGTGCTACTGGCAGAGCAGGCTCTGCATATCAGGCTACCGACCCAGTAGGACACAGGTTACACTATGCTTTTGGCATGGAGCTTTCGGAAAGGGAGAGCTGGTCACCCTTTCTGAGCCGGAATTACCTGCATCAGTTTATGAATTTAAAGCAAAAAAGCCAGTCCTTGAAGCCTATCGGTTTTAATGAAGTAGGGCCACTCTTTTCAAAAGCAAAGCATTCAATGCTGCAACTGCTAGGCTTTAGAGAGGTCATCTTTAGGAGTATTGTGGGACATGTCCTAAATCCTAGGAGGTCAATTTAATCAGAGTTTTTACTCTTCAGACATTGTGCACGTTAAGTGCTGCAAAGTCATCCAGAGTGAGACAGGTGTGCGGGCCTGAACATGTTATTCTGTGTACATCTTTGCAAATGGCTTCTAGGATGGCACCAATTTTATCAACGGTAATCTTTTTGGAGTTCTCCTTTGTTGGGATTCTTTTAAGTAGTTATTCCTCTTGGAGGGTTATCACTGTTTGTAGCAGAGTCTTCTCGAGCCCTCTCGGGTGTTCCAGGAAAGGAATGGTTTGGTATGTGAGTGGCCCATATGGGAACAGGTGAGCAAAAGTTATGGCCGTGCCTGCAGCATCATTCATTCTTGCTGACCTCTTGAGGTATTGGTGATGGGATCTTTGTTGGCGTGTGCTTGTTATGCTGCCTTTTACTGAAGCCAAGGTGGCACTAAAACGGTGGCATCTTCATGACTTGTAAAAATACATTAGGTATTTGAGGCAATGTCCAAATGGGAAATACGCAATGGCTGTGTTTACATAAGCTGGCAGACTTTGAGACGCATGCATTTGTTTTCCTTATTTGAAGCTTCTATGCCCAAATGAAAGTCAGTGACTTGACGTTGGGTCAAGACCTCCAAATGGTACATTGCTTCCAAATGGCACACCTGAGCTGCTGAAACTTTCCGAAGGGGCCCTGCCTTAAGATGATCCGAGGACACCACTTTACATTGCAATATAGTTGATTTGGTTTCATAGTTGGAACAATTGTTGAGGACATTGCTTTCGTAATCATGAATGATTGGATTATGGCAGCTGTGTGGAGGATTACAGGTGAAGGAGGCACTCTCGCAAGAGCAATTTCCAGATTCCTTTCAACTAATGCGCACAACCAGAAACTCGCCTTAATGTGACACCCTCTGTGATATCACACCGTATAGTGAAGGAGCCGTGGAAGGACTCGGGTTGCCCTTTATTTGCCACATTCGGCTCTCTGTTGCCCAGTGGGTCACAAGTCGCTATTTGCTCCGTCTTTGCTCCTTCGTGTGAGTAAACGTCGATATCTTATGCTCAAATATTTGTATTCGACAAGGTTGTGCCGATAAAAGATTAAAAGCTGTCATTAGTTTGTGTTAGCTGTACTATGTGTTATAAGCGCCTGCTCGGGACCCCCGCCCCTTGCCCGGATGGGAGGCGTCAGCGGGTGAACCTGCAGCAGGCTGCTCGGCGCTGGGATGCTCTGGTGCTGTTTGCTCAGCTGGGGAGCATCACGTCTCCCTTTTTGTTCGGCATTTACTGGTGACTGAACAGCGCGTTAAAGGCATTGGAGTGCGACGTGTATCTGCACAGCTAGGCAAATATTAGAAGGTGCTAGGGAACACTCGGATTCCTTGATGCATGCGACACGTGGGTGAGAGGATTGGGTGAACGAGGCAATTAAGTCATGCGTGCTGTTAGCAGGGCAGAGCTTCTCCGAGTGGGGCCCGGAAATTGCAGTCATTCCGGGTCAGTGGGGAAGAATGTGTTCCCTGCAAAGGCCAGGGAGCCTTTGAATTGGCGTTTTCCTTGACTTTGGCTTTTTTCAATTTATCAAGAATCCTGCAGCGGACACATCTGGGGATGAAGGAGGCAAGGTGTGGTACTCCTGAGAGACCTGCACAGAGCCACCTCCATGGCTTACTCTGTTAGTGAGGAGCGTGGATAGTTTCATCTAGAGTTCGCAAGAATCTTGCGACATGCATGTGTAGAAAAGATCTTCAATGCATGAATTTCTGCCCTTGTTGCCGTGTAAGAGAGGAATTTCCCTTCCGGATAGCATAAACGCTTTCCCACCACACTGTCGGAGGATCCTGCCAAATTCCACACTCATCCTTTGCCACAGAAAGATGCTTTGTGTGGTCTCCTCAATTTGTGTTGGGGGTGGGGTGGTCGTCTAGACAGGTGTCCAAAATGTGCCCCAACCATGAAACCAGTTAAGTAGAAATGTCCAAACCATGTAGGAAATGTACTTCTTGAAAGGCTTATCTTGGATTGCAAGATTTGAATGCACACGCGCATAGCACCAGGAAAGCCCCACTTCATGCAAGTACAATCCAATAAAGAAATTGCTGGCAACCTAGCACCGCCTTTTTAATGACTGAGCCAACTCTGCGTGTGTCTGCCCCAACCCCCCCCAGCCCCTTCTCTGAGGCTATGCCAGATGAGAGGCAGGTTCTCCAAACCTACCAAATTTAAAACCTAAATGAGCACTGATGACTTTTTTTTTTAATGTGGGGATCAGAAGCGCATTAGGCCAATAGGGAAATCGAAGCACAGGGAAATAAACTAATTGCCCCAAGGAGGGAAGCCCGAATTAGCACCCAGCCCGCTGAGCAGAGAACTGGCTCCGCTGGAAATATGTAAGGGCTGCTTTCCATTCCATAATTTTTCATTCTGCCTCTGCAATTTGAGAAGGAGATCAACCACATGTAAATCACTGTTGGATTTCACTTGAAGGGAGCAGTCTAACCAAATTTTATACACTGCAAAAAATTAGGAGGAATTGAGCGATATCAACTTTAGAACCTCTGCGCCCCATTTTGTCTGTAGGTTTATTGTGGTGTTGCATGTGCGTGAAAAGAAAACGGAGAAAACCAGTTCCTCTACTCCGTGTAATATATCTCAGATTGAAGTTTTCACACAAACATATGCTCCACTTGGTATACAAGAATACTCAGAAAATGGTTGGTTGAAAAGTGTATTTAAAGTGTATTTAAAGTTTTAATTGTGTGTTATTACGTAAAAGTTTCAGAAAGGGTATAACTTTTACGTGATAACAAACGCACAATTAAAACTTTAAATACGCTTTTCAACCAACTTTTTTCTGAGTATTCTTGTAAACCAAGTGGCGCATAAGTTTGTGTGAAAGCTTCAATCTCAAATTTTACACTGCACAGGCCCACAAACAATCTTGGGCCACATCAGCGGACCCTCTTGTCTTGAACCTTTTACCGGGGCAAAGCCCCCAATGTCACCTGAGACACCCCCTTACCTGCTCTCCTTGCAGGCATCAACGTGCTTCTGGGATCAACCATGGATAATGTCCCAAACCCCCCCCCCCAAAAAATAAATATATATATATATATATATAATGTTTAAATTCTTGGTCTGCCTCATTGCACGTATTTGTGCTTCATTAAGTACAAACTGCAATGTTCTCGCTCCATCCAGCCAACCAGGGATACAATAGACCAATTACAATTATGTTCTACTTCCTCATTCCGTTGATTGATGACCGTCCATGCAAGATTGGTATGGGATTGGTTCAAAGTTACCGTAGCTGGACCTAAAAATGTGTTGGTTTCATGTGGACTCCATGAAACTCGTGGTAGGTATTGGAAATAGAACAAGGTACTTTGTTATCACTGAAATAATGACTCTTTTGAAAAGGCCTCGAGAAGAAAGTTGAGTTGAGGCTATTTACTTCCAGGGGCCTTGTAGCGTGGTTTATAAGCCACGTCTTTAGGTGTAGTAAGTGGTTTAGTGGGCAAACCTAAATCATGTAGTATACCACCACTATGTACAAAATGTGTTTTTACATTTTGAAATGTTTCAATTATGTTCTATGACTGACTGGGTGATGTCCGAACCTAGGCCGTGTCAGAAAAAGGTAGATTTACTTTTGGCTCTGACTATCCTGGGGCACTTTCTAAGGACCAGACTCGCAGCAGTTAAGGCACAGAATAAAGAATTCAGTGTCCACCTGCAACATACTTCATTAACATAAAAATGTATTAAATCATTTGAGAGGTTTGAGGTAGGTCGTGGCAGTAGTCCAGCCCAAAAGTATTGGACTCTAATACGAGATGACACACTCGCATTAGCCAGAGATGTGGGACATCCTGGCGTCTTAATCCTTGGACCGCCGGCTTTGCTGAACCAACTACCCATCGGCCAATCACGCTTTGCCCACTTCAAACGCACAAAGCACACCACTGAAGAAGGGCTTTGGTATGTAGCCTTGTTCTTTTTGCAGGGATAGCCAGCTAGGCCTACATTGGCCCTACTCCCTCCCATTTCCTCTGTGGCTTGGCCCCAAGATCTCTTGCCATTGGGGGATGTTTAATAGCGGGGAATCGTATTGGCTAGGCCGCTTGGCTTTAGATTGCTATTTACCGCGGGGAGGGAGGGGGCGTTTAACTGTAATTTCCTGAAGGGTAATTATGGGGCGATAAATGGCTAAATCTTCTTCCACTAGTCCACTACCGCCTGTACTGCCCTACCCTTCCTAGTCCATACCCCAAGGGCGTGGCAATGGCAGGTGTGAAACTCTTCCAGGATAATTCCTTGCATCACTCTAGTTGCAGCTCACAGATGCTGAGAATCTGGACACTGCCTTCTGTATTACCCTTCCACCCCTCATTCCGGCTCCTGGGCACCATGTGACAGAATCCATGGTCTGCCCTCACCCACCCTGTTCAGGTTGTCTGCATTTATTTCTAGAACCTGGAGTAAGCAGCAATGTTGCAACCCCAACGCTCGGTGGTAGGAGTGTGGGTGTGATACCCTGGAGGAGGACAGATCTCTAGTTTTCAAGCTCTGCTAATTCTGCAGACTTTAGCACTGACATGCACATAAGTACCCTGTTGAGCCATTGAGTCTTCTGGAAGCTAGAAATGTAACTGGCAAGTACTTATAAGCTATCGATTTTTCCAACTGGCAAAATGAGATTTTCATTTTGCACACAGCTGCTTGCCAGTCTAAAATTGAAGCCTTGCTGGAGTATGCCATGAGAGCTGTTGTGGCAGCATACGATCACTCATCGGATTAGAGCGTCTTGAAAATCTTGTGGGCCCCACCACCTGCCATGCAGAGCAGCAGTGATTGCTTTGCTGCGTCTTCAGTCTCCTTCACAGCCAAGAAATACATTTCTAAACTTTAGCACCACAAGGCCATTGTTGGACCGTGTGTATAGGGAGCTCCTGTGATGTCCAACTTCTTCATGGGATTAACATGAAAGCTAGTGTGTGGTCTGCTGACAGGAGCCTGTTGACCGGCCGCAGTGGAAGGGTCCAGTGCCATGCAATCATTATCAGTCTTAGTAGGCTGCTGGGGGACAGTGATGGTGAAATCAAGCAGCGGATCAGTGTTTCTCACTGGCAGCATGAGCACCTTTGAACGAGATACACGAGCCTGAATTCTGAGGACTGTCTGTGAAGACTTTACACAGCACTCCTCAGTTACATGCAGCACTCCTCAGTTACATGCAGTAAGGAAGCGAGGCACAAGAGCACCCCACTAGGCTTTTAGCCACTTAGCCAGATGGCGCCCCCTTTAGGATGAAATGGTGCGAAATGCTTTCATGTGGGTGGGCAGCGGCTTGCTAACTCATCTGTGATGCCTGAAGGTACCAGATCAGCAGGGCTGACGCTTTCTTTTTTTGTGTGGAGGTGCCACCTGCCTGGGCGCAGGTTGATGCTCACTGGATAGCACACTGTCAGCGGTGCAACAGCAACATGCATTGTCCCAACGGTCATCACTAGATGTACAAGCCCTAATAGACCTGTGAGCTATGTCGCAGGAGATGCACTCACAGCGAACAGCACAAACTCTGTAATTGCATGGTAATGGCACTGGCCGTGCGAAGCTTCAGACCTTAGTCCACTTGCGTGATGATGCTGAGACTGATTCAGACCTGGCATCAGTAAGGATTCGATGTATGCAGCAGGAGACTTTTTCTCTTTGTTGGAAGTTTAAGATGCAAACCTCGTGCCAAATGGTACCTGAGTGCCACGCAAGGTGCATAAAACCCATCATTAAATGGCAAGAACATTTCCCAGTGCAAGAATATACATTTAAATGCACCAATATACAAGCAATGAAAGCCATTTGTGGAGAAGATTTTATGTAGATCAGTGGAACACAACTCTGGGCATTGAGCCTACAGATCTACTGGGTTTATAAGATCACCACCGACCGCGTGACTGTTTTAGCATTTGGATTGGTTGAATGCATATTTGTTTCACAACTATTCATGGTTTATATCCGGAACAATTGACCCATTTGCATCCCTCGATGACTGGAGTTGTGCACCCCTGACGTAGATCGAAACAGCAAGCTGCTATCCTAAAATACTCTTGAATGCATAGAAGTGTAATGGCTTTCTAAAAACCAGAAGAAGTCGAATGTTCAGCTTAACATAAGTTTAGAGCGAGTAGCAAATTTTACAAATGTTATGTTGATTTATACCGCGCACCGATGCCACCGAAGGATGGTCTCCAGGTGCTCACGTGGCTCTTCAAGAAACAGGACAGGGTTAGTGAGAGTCAAATGATAGGATAGGTCCAGGAGAAACTGGCGTCTGTGTGTGTTGGCTTCCACATGGTAGGTTGTGTGCACTGGTTTCTATCCGTGCGGGTAAAGTCCAATGCCTGGGATGTTTCTATGTGACTGTTGTGTTGGGGTCTGTATGTGTTTTATGTGTAGATTTCAAGGTGTTAGGTTGTGCAGACTGGCCTTTCTGTCCGAGTAAGGTCCAGTGTCCTGGTTTGTTGTGTGTGTTGCTTGTGTTTGGTGTGTGTGTGGGTAAAGGTTGACTAGCGCAGTGGGCGTGTATAGCGTTTGGGTGGTGTGTTTGAGTAAGTGGAAGCGTGGTGTTAGTGCTATGCCTACTCGCTAAATTTCTTCACTGTCTTATCTGTTGCGACAAATGACTCCTCTCCATAATTCGAAGTGTGACGCATAGCTAAACTTCACCTGGCCAGAGGGTGAACTCCTAAATTGGGGGCACAACAGTAAATGCAAAACATCTAGATTTGAGCTATCTGGATAGAGGGAAAACACATATGTCTGGGACACAACAGTAAAATAAAACCACCTAAAGGTTGGTACACAGCAGTGACAGAAATAATATTTACTAGCTGCCTAGTTTTGGTATGCTATGTTATGTAGGTAAGAAGCGTGTCATGGCTTTTGGAATACAGTGATTGCTGTACTCCTCACCCAGACTAGACTTACCTGGTCAGT
Source organism: Ambystoma mexicanum (assembly GCF_040938575.1). Taxonomy (NCBI): domain Eukaryota; kingdom Metazoa; phylum Chordata; class Amphibia; order Caudata; family Ambystomatidae; genus Ambystoma; species Ambystoma mexicanum. Next base: position 174,706,486 of record NC_090941.1, on the reverse strand, counting down.
CGCTGCAGGTTGACGGCTGGCTACTGGCTTCCCAGGCGAACATGGGCAAACGCGGGCAAAAAGAACATGTTCCATACTTTCAGAGAATCTTCCGATTAGCAGAGAGAAAGGTAGGTCACTTGTCCGTGGCCTGGCTTTTAATAAACTAGCCTTGAATGACGGGCATAACTCTACAGGGAGCCAAATGGAGAGCTATTAAAAGCTGTATACTTAGTGCCCCGTGGCTGGTGTGCCTGTTCCTATTACATTTTTATTGGTCTCTGTAATAGCAGCTCAAATTTTTACATGTCTTCAGAATCCAAGAACTTGTTAAAACGTAGCAGACAAACTGAACAATGACTGCAAAGTCTCTCGGGCAACCAGGCACACCATTGCTCGAATTTGAAGGACCTGCCCGGTATTTAACAGTCAATCCCTGTGTTTTTGAAATGAACTACATTTTCCCGAGACTTGATACAATTGAACTGCAACTTTTAAAAATGGCTGAAATATTTATTTTGCAATTAATAGTTGTTTTGTTTGAACTGCCACATTTGCAGGTGCATTCTGGGTTATCAATTTTGGATAACCTGTCATTCAGCCAGGAGTGCAAAGTCACACTCTGTGTAGTTATGTGAAGGGTCTGAAATTGAAGTCTAGGTTGGACCCTCCTGTCCATAGATGATCGGATTCATACAAGTGCTAGTGAGTGCAGCCACAGGCAGTAGGAGATGCACATTTCCCTTGTGCGCACACAAACTCTTGAAGGTACCATTTATTTCAAGAACCCGCTTTAATACAAAATGTATAATTGAAGAGGCAAACCAACATTAGCTGATAAAGCACCTGAGAATTCAAAAGGACTACACACCCAGCAAATGCCTTGGTTTACCAAGACCACGAATACAATAAGACTCATGCATGTCAGTAAAGACATCCAGTCCCTTCTTTGGTCCACCGGGTACATGACCACACTCTTTCTACAACCTCTAAAATAAATAGGCATTGATTTTTCTTCATAAACATTGTGGATTTTTATTTTTAGAATACAAAGTGTTTACAGATGAGCTACAATCAGTATACCAAAATGTACAACATGTACACGCTCGTAATAGTAGGAGCTCCATGGCAATATGCGATTTTAGCTGGGGGGGGGGAAATCTGGATAGACAGTCAGACCTTTCATCTGGGGCACATGAATATACATTAGAAGGAGCTGTATCGTTGGGGTCATTATCGGATACACTGGATATTTTTGATACACAGAGAGCAGAATCAAATGACATTTCATTTCCATCTACTTCTTTGTCATAAAGGAGTGATTATGAATCGCCTAAATTGGAAGCCATTAAAGAACTGAGTGCCCCATTCATGGCTGTGCTTAATTTTGTCTTGAACTCCCTGGTTAAGCGTTATGATTTGATTATAGTATAAGTGAAAACACACAGGATACAGGGAACTCGATACAGGATAAATTGTTTCCTGAGACTACCACTTTGGGATAAAGGTGAGGGTAGGGTTTAACAGCCCACAAATCCTCATAGTCGTGAACAAACGCCACCTGTTTGGACCACTCGTATGGTTGAAGCTGTGCGGCTAGATAGTCCTGCCCCCTTCTCTTTGGTAAATTCCTTCCAGAGACATTGACATTGAAATGGTGATGTTTATTAGTGATACAAGAACCGACCTAGTAGTGATTTGATATTCCTTCACGTATTATTTATGGGATTCTATTGGCTGCTATGGATGAACGGAGACTGAGATTACGATCTGGCCCCATATAATGAGCAATATAGAAAACTCAAGTGATGCAAGGGGGGGACATTGAGGCAAATGACATGAGGGCATACACGTCTCCTGTCTAACAAGTTCCAATATGTGCCAAAAGGTCTAATTAGTGGAGCACAAAACTACTCCTTTTTAATGTCTGGATTGGTCATGGGTTTTTAACATTACATGTTTGTTGCTGGTAATCTCTTGGAACTCAAAAGGGTTTAATAATCTAAGACAGGATGTAATTATAATACAGAAAATGTGGCTATTGCAGTCACACTGGATGATTATTTGACACGGATACAACAAGCCAAATCTGGATCTGCTGGTAGGCCCTTTGGGGGGTCTGTTAATAGCAATTAATTCAAGTTGGGCCTCAGATGTTACTATCTTTTTATGATTCAACATTTGGAATTTCTGCCTCTTGTGCAAAATGCCTTTTTACAAACCATGATTGGTTACTTAACATATATTGGTCTAACTTCCCTGACTTTTAAGGTTTTTGATGTAATGTAGCTGATATTTTCACTAGATGCAAAGAATGTTTTTCAAAAGGTTACATTATGATTGTGAGAAACCTTAATTCCAATTGTCTTTCAGAACATCAGCCTCATAATAAGAAACCTCATTAGGCCAGACAACTGGCAATGGGCCAACTTTGGGTACAGTTATTCTTAGAGTGGAATATGCACAGTATAGCGGAATCTGCACAGTTTAAATGGGAATATAATTGGGGACGTAGTCCCAAAAAATACTGGTCATAGTGGCAGCCCACTTCCCGGGAGGATAGCTCAGCGGCAACATGCTCGCCTTGGAAACAAGACGACGCGAAACGGCACAGGTTCGATCGCTGGGTCCGCGCTTAGAAACCTGGGTATTAAGTGGGTTATAAATACTAAGACCTATTCCTGTAACAGCGCCTCAATGCTGTGCGAGTGCTTTAAAAATGAAAATAAATGTATTTACTTATGTTTTTTTGTTTTTGAAGTGCTTTTCCATAAATGTGAGAATTTCACAATTTTAGATGTTATTTATAGCAAACATTTTTTGTGTGCATCCTTCTAAGATTTCCAGGGTATGAATGTTTGTGGGAGGGGGGGAGGGCTAGGGAGACCAGTAGAGGTGGGGGTGGGGGCGGGGGATGGGTTGGGAGACCGGTAGAAGTTAATATTGCAGGAAGGAGTAACTATTTGTTTCAAGGATATTTGATGCAACTTGTTTTGAATGGAAACATTTCATTTTTCACCTATAACATATTCAGCATTTTTTACCGAGAGACTATGGATAAAATATTGATAATTTACATCAAACATATCGACTCATGCAATCCTATTCCAACTAAAATCTGAAACCATTTGTCTTGTACATCAAAATTACAAGACTACAGTTAAATGTTTGCGGAATAATCTAGTTCAGAAGGATGGGGTAAACGTTTCTGGAAGTTGGTGAATAATTTGGAAAAATAAGGAAAATCCGATCCTGGAAATAAAGTGGGTCAACCATTTTGTAAATATGTATTCAGCATCTGAGGTGGAAGCTATTGAAGTATTCAATAATGACAATTGGTCATTTCATTTTCACTTGGAAGATATTGGAGTAATTTTCAAAGGCAGCAATTTACACGCCCCGGGACCAAATAGGTCATGTAACAGGGTTTTTAACAAAGACTGTATTTCTGGGCTAATATCTTAAACATTGAATTAAAAAAAAAAAAGTGATGCCTAAATCTCGGAAAACGTCACATATGGTTACATTGTTTTAAAAGGTTACATTGTTTTGCATCCTACAAATTATAGACATATTGCCCCACTAGATGCTGGTTCGAATATTTTCACTACAAATTTTTAATTAATGTGAACGCTCAGCATATTCGTATGGGTGCTTAATTAAAAATCACACAGGTTTTCATAGGGGTGTCGGCACTTTGCTGAATGGCAACGTGATGGATCAGATTTAAAAAGCTGCTTGGATTAAGAATGCACCCCCAATATTTATGCCGCGTATCGATCTCTAGCTTGCATTTTATCGGGTATATCATACCATGCTCTGGACGAAACTAAAACAATTGGGACTCCCAAGTGGATTGAGCATCATAATCTATGTATACAGGGACACGTTGATAAGAGTAAGACTAAATAGGCAAGGGCAGATCTCTGGGCAATAGATGGACAACGAGGGCTCAAACTAGGTGCATCTCGTCACTGTGCCTTTTTAATTTATATACTTCAGACATGGTTGAGGTGTTAGAAAAAATCTGTTTTTATTTCCCATAGAATTAATGGAGTCATGGTATGTTGGTTGTCATATGCCGATGACCTTATCCGGTTGGATAATACAAAAGTAGGATTACCAAGATTGCTCTTGGTTCTGGCAGCTTTCATTATATTTCCTCTTCTCGCATACACCCCCAGCGCACACTTATTTCTCAAACTCCATGTCACTGCTTCTACATCCCTCTATCTTACTATTGCTCTTTGGAATATGTTTGTCTCTAATAAAACGTCCTTTACCTCAGACCTCTTTCTTTTCTCTTTTTCTTGACCTCATTCTACTTCAGGAAACCTGGATCATTCCCTCCGATTCTGCAACCCTTGCTGCCCTATAAGACCCTGCCTCACTGTCCACCATTCTCCCCGCCTCACAGGCAGGGGTGGTGGTGTTGGGACTGTTTTCACCTTCCAAACTTTGTATTTCTCCTGCTCTGCTTTCTCCACAATTGCCGCCCCCTATGGGCATACATGTTCTCTCTATCGGCCACCTGGTCGGGTAGGTCAGTTCATGAACCACCTCTCCCAACTAATTGACTCACTGCCTCCCGAACACCACCTCCTTGTCATTGTTGACTTAACGCCTCCTCTCTCTCCTGCTCAAACCACTGGCTTTAACTCTTCTCCTTAACTACCAATTCTCGTCTGTCCACTCTCTGCTCACCCATTCAAATGTAAACTCTCCCAGTCTTATTCTCATCTCCTCTCAACCCCTAATGTCTCCCCTGCTCCCTCCAGTCTTTCATATTTGCCTCAGTCTCCACTCCAACTTTGTCCTCACTCTCTACATCTAATACTACTCTTACTAAGTGCCTGTTTCCCTCCTCCAAACTCCCAGACCTCAGACCTACACCACTCCCTCCTCCTATGCAGAACTCAACTTTCCATCCACAGGGAGCCTTCACTAACTTTAAAACTGCTCTCTATGCTCCCTTCTCCTCTCACTAACCTCTTTATACATTTACACCAAAATCGTCCACTCCACGGCCCTAGATTAAACCTCATCCTTACCCTGAAAATAGCAATGCGTATAAAGCATTGCACTTGGCAAACAGCAACACTCCTCAGATCTCTAACTCTATCTCACTGCTCTTCAACAATACTCCTTCACTCATGACTGCCAAACATAACTTCTACCTTTCTCTTTTTGTCTCAATCCTCCCAACCCAGGCACCGCCAAAAATCCCTCAACTCAATTCTCGCCTCCTAAACCCTCTTCCATCTCCTCCGCTCTTTCTGCAAATGATCTTGCTCTCTACTTTGCTACTAAAATGTCTACCATTCGCATGACCCTCGCTACATACCCCCACCAGATAACATAACCAAAGACAAACAATGGTGCACCAGCGCCAAAACGCCCTAAACAACAAAATGAAAACTCTCCAAACAAAAATCGCCCTAAAAAAAGACTCCATAACCACCAACGACTCATCACCCAGCATCCCTGCCAAAGCAACTAACCCACTAGGCCCAAATCTCTTCAGATTCGATAAAATCTCCATTCCAGAAACAGAAAGGATCATCGCCTCCCTCAAACCCTCCAATTGCAAAGGCGACAACTGCCCACCCCAGATAATAAAGGATGCAGCCAGGGACCTAGCTCCCTTTATAACCAAATTGATCAACGCATCCTTCTCCTGCAATACCATACCAAGCAACCTCAAACAATCCTGGGTTCTGCCGCTCCTCAAGAAGCAAACCATAGACACCGCTATCCCCACCAACTACAAGCCCATTACCACAGTACGTTTCCTGCTAAAAATAATAGACAGAGTAGCATACCTACAAATCCAGCAATATCTAGAAACCAACAAACTCTTAGGTGCCCGCCAATCCGGATTCAGACCCCAACACGGCACAGAAACCGCCCTAATCGACCTCAAAACCCAAATTAATGAGATTAACGACAAAGGAAACACCGCCATGCTCCTCCTCCATCTGTCGGCGGCCTTCGACCTGGTAGATCACACAATCCTGTGCGAACACCTGGCCTCTGCTGCCCACTTCTCAAAAGAGGCGATAGCCTGGATCCAATCATTTTTGGACAATCGCACCATGAGTCTTCTCATTAGCCTCAGCAGACCCCATCAAAATAACCTGCGGCGTCCCCCAAGGATCCTGCGTCTCCCCCACCCTCTACAATATCTTTACCAAGCCCTTATTTGACAAGTTGGACAAACTGGGTGTCTCGTACACTAACTATGCAGATGACACCCAGATTCTCATACCCCTTTCGGGCAACTTCGACTCAGATACGGCCTTGGTAAACAAAATATACCTCATCATTCAGGCATGGATGGCCAATCGCGGCCTATGCCTGAATGATGAGAAAACCGAAATGCTGCTCCTTGGATCCAACTTCAACCTAAAAAAACTCAGTCCTGACTACAAGGCCTTCAACATAGATGGCAACACTATCACTGTCGCCAATACAGTGAAAACCCTAGGCTTTCACCTTGACTCAAGCCATGTCACTAAAAAAACAAGTGAACTCTCTAGCATCATCTACCTCTTACACTTGCAAGCTTATCAGGGCAAGTAGAGCATTCCTCTCCCAAGCTAGCTGCATTACCATCGCCAATGCCCTAATACTATCCAGACCCGACTATTGCAATGCCATGTATCTAGGAGCCAACAAATACATACAGACAAGCTCCAAACTCTGCAAAATAATGCACTCAGGACAGCCCTTAACTTACCACACAAGGAACACACATCCAACAAAAGAAGAGTACACAAATGGCTCAAAATTTGCGACCGCATCTCACTCAAAACAGCATCACTCACCTTCAAATGCTTAAACAACGCTGCCCCCCCCCCATACCTGGCAACCAGAATAGTAAAAAGAACCTCCACCAGACCCACCAGGACGACCAACACTTACTGCCTACAGGTACCCAAATTCAGACAGCATAAAACGGGCGGTAGCAGCTTCCCTGTCTTGGCAGCCCAACACTGGAATGCCCTCCCTCTCAACGTTAGAACTGACCAATCCTATTACAGTTTTAGGTGAAACGCCCTCACCTGGTTACGTACCAACGATCCCAATGTCTGAACAGTGCCGCTGCACCCGTATCCAAACCTTACTGTATATATATACATAAACGGACCCGCCAAAATGTATAATATTGTATGTATACTTGTATATATGTCTACTCAACAGACCATTGTAAGAAATGCTATGCTCTGCCTACCTTCCACTGTTTTCCCACCCTGTAACCAAGTCTTTATGTATACTTACTTTCTGTTCTCTGTTGTGCCCTGTTACCTCTAGGTTCTGCGTGCCATATCAAATGAATAAACAAACAAACTTCTCTTCCATCTGCTCACTTTTCTCCACCACTCATACCCTCTTCCTGCTACTAGGTCTTCCTTTGTGTGTAGGCACATTATAAATGCCATATCATCAACCCTGATGAGATTCTTGCCTTACTCCTCAGGGCTAACCCTTCCTGTGTCCCCACTGTCCCCACACATTGTGAAGCACATAGCTCCCAGTGTTGCTCCACATCTTAGTTCCCTCTACAACTCCTCTCTTAATAATGCTACTTTTCACTCATCCTACAAGTCGGCTATTGTGATCCCTCTCCTTAAGAAACCTGGTCTCGATCCCAAATGTCCTGTCAACTTTCGTCCTGCATCTCTTCTACTACTCTATTCCAACATCTTAGAGTGAGCACTATTCAATCGACACAAGAGTTACTTGATCTAGTTCCACACTCCCTCTTTTCTGCTCTGTATTTCATCATGAAGAATCTCCTGCAGGGTTGCAGCATCACGGATACCGAAGGTCTGGTACAATTTTCAAAACCTAGTGAGTTTGTGTCTGTTGGTGGTAGTGTTATGAGGGATTTTCTTTTTGGACTTAGAAGAATTTGGGGCTTGAGGGAGACGGCAAGGTAAACCTCTGGGCGAAATGAGCAGGGATTGTAGCCCCTGCCCAGACCAATGCTCGACTAACGCCTGACAAACGCGTTCTTGCTCTGCCCTGATGGGTGGAATTCCCAGCAGGCCACCGAGCACAGCTCCTGAGCATGGCAGTTTGAGCTTGAGGCATCTCTCAGCCTTCAAACCAACATGCTAAGCAAGGCAAAATGGGTGACTGTGGCCCCCAATTTCAAGTAGCCCCTTCTCTGAACCAAAGGTTCTTTCCTCGCTTAAACCGTAGCTGCTTTTGCTAATTGACCGGAGTCTTCAGGCTGCCCAACCCTTCCCTCTCATCTGCCAACTCAGATGCTTGTTTTTCTGTACTTGCTATTCAATGTATAATGGAGAGAAATGGAGAATGAGTGTCAATCACAAAGCTCTGCTGGATTTTTATGTTTTTAATTGGTCATCACTGCTGGTAGTTGAAAAGTCACCTAATTCGATTTTGCTAGTCGCATGCAATGTAATGCTTATTTACATACTTGCACAGACTGCATTCTTCCGAAATGCCTTCCACCCCACAGCGCTTCGAAGCCATTAACAATGGCAGTAGGCGCTATACAAATATCCAATAACATAACAAGTGTACAAACTGAATTAGTTTGTGATTACTCAAAAATCCCAAAAAGACTTTCATTCACGAATGGAAACAAACGAGTTGACTTTACGTGTATCAATAATAAATATGGAAAATTCCCTCTTCTTCCTGTGATTGTTTTATGAAGATTAAAGTGGTCAGTTCGCTCATTTACGGATTGGAAATCCACCATCTGTTGGATGAGGTGGATCTGACTGTTATGGAGAGATTAATTTGTAGGAAAGTTCTGGCACTAGCGAACTGGCTACCTGTGACTACGATCCGAATGGCTCCAGTGTTGTGTCATTAAATGGGACATTAACATGGAGAAGATTCATCCATGTAGGAACATTTTACTACGTCCCACAAACTTGTGTGGAGATTTTAAACCCTGTATCTTGGTTTTTGGAAACATTTATCTAAGTGCAAGAGGATCATCTGAAATGTGAGTTAAAATCTTGGAGTGAGAGCCCCATACCGAATCCAGTTGCAGGTGCCCAGTATGATTGCTTCGAGGGGATTGGGTCCTCCGACGTATTCCATATCTATGACATGTAATCACCACAGCTGTGCTGCTTCGGAAACTTTTTTCGGCGTCTGCGTCCTCCTCCGACGTCATCCGATGTGATAAGTAGGACGCATGACGCCCGTAGCCTCAGTTCCGTTTTTTCCGCGAACGTGTTGCTTCGTGTTTCTCGGTTCTACGCCTCGACTCTTTGGAGTTCTGTTCTTCTCGGTTCTTCGAACCTGTTGGTTTTGTGAAAATCCTTTGTGTGAAGATGTCTTCTACTTCGTCTTCGACCCCGCGTCCGGGCTTCAAGAAGTGCGGGGAGTGTGGGTCCAAGATGTCGGTGACGGACTCGCACAACGCCTGCCTCTGGTGCCTCAGGGAGGCCCACGACACGGATTACTGTATCGACTGCCAGTCGCTCCCGTCCAAAGTCTTACGCGAACGTACGAAGAAGTTGTCGGTAGGTCGGGTGTCCAAGCCCCGGAAGTCGAAGTCTGTGGGGCTTTCGATGGATGATTCGAGGGGTGACTCTCCGCGTTATCGTCGGAAGTCTCGTGGGTCTCCTTCTAGGAGTCGGTCTCGCCACTCCTCAGCCTCTTAGAGGCATTCTCGGAAGCGCCGTCATCGGTCATCTTCTGGGTCCTCTTCGGAGGACTCTGCCCGGCACGTCGCTTATCCCACCAGCCGTGCGACGCCGGAGGAATGGGCTTCCTTCGGGAAGAAAATGCTGGCGATTCTTGAGTCGCAGGGTACTAAGCCGTCTGCGCCCCCGAGTGGTGCCGGCCGTGAGAGGTCGAGAGACGCCGCTCGCAAGAGTGGTCGGCGCGAGTCACGGGAGAGGTCCCGTTCGGACAAGGAGACTCGTTCTCGACGTACCCGTTCCAGGTCCCGGTCCTCGACGCGTTCGAGACCGTGTGCACCGGTGAGGTCTTCTAGGAAGACATCGACGTCTGAGGCGTCGAGGGCGTCGACAGGCTTTCTCGAGGCTCCGAGGAAGTCGTCGAGGCCGTCGACGCCCAGGTCATCGAGGGACACGCTCGGGGCTCTGGCTTCGAGGGCTGTGTCGACGCCGCCAATGCTGGAGGCGCTGCGTCTGACGTCGACGCCGGTTTCCTCGACGCCGATCCTCTCGGCGCCGATGCCGGTTCTCTCGACGCCGATTCGCTCGACGCCATCGACGCCTTTCGTGTCGGAGGTACCCCGTGGCACGGGAGTACCCCCTAGGAAGGCTCTGGTTAAGAGCAAGCACTCTCGGGTGCCTTCTTTTCGCCACCTGGAGTATATCTCAGAGGCGGATGAGGATTCTGATGGCCTGGTTCCTAGTCAGGTTCCAGATGACATTGTCTCGGGCCATAGTCAGTTTGACGATTTGAGGCAGTCACTGCATGATGCCAGTGGACTGGACACCTCTCTGGAGGTGGAGTTTTGTAGGCCTGAGCCTGGCTCTCATGCCGATTCCTCGTACCGGCGCCTTATGGCTAGGGTTTCTGAGTACTTGGGATGGTCTGCTCCCCCAGGGGAATTTGTGCAGGATGATCTGACAGACATTCTTGATGTTGGTCCCCCAACTGACCCGGTACTGCCGTTCCATATGGCTTTACAGAGAAGGGTGGCGGCGGCTTGGACTGCTCCGGAGAGTCTCCCGGCGGTGGGCAGATCCTGGTCGCGAAAATACCGTCCAGCCAGTAGCGACCCCTTCTACTTGACCAGGCACCCCACTCCAGAGAGTTTGGTGGTGCAGGCGGCCACGGCCCCGGCAAAGCAGGCGTCGTACCCTACCATCCCTCCTGATAGGGACGACAAACGTTTTGATGGCTGGGCGAAGAAAGTGTTTTTCTTCTGGTGGTATGGCGCTTCAGGCGGCCAACTCCATTTGTGCCTTGTCTCGTTTCACGCACACTCTGTGGAACTGTGTTGCGTTAGCGGCTGAACATATTCCCGAAGGGGACGAACGGGATGGTTTCCTTGCTATGGTCCAGGATGGTAAGGATGCCATGTGTGAGTCCGTTCAGTCGGGTTTGGACTTAGCTGAATGCATCAGTAGGTCCATGGCGGCGAGCACCGTGATACTCAGGTTTGCGTGGTTGCGGAAGTCGGGTTTGCTCCTGATGTGCAGTCCCGGCTCCTCAACATGCCCTTTGACGGTGAACACCTTTTTGGCAGCAAGGCTGACGAGAGCCTTGAGAGGTTGCAGACCTCAAAAGCTGCAGCGAAGTCGTTGGGCGCTGCAGTTCGCCAACCTCTGCCTTTTCGTCCTAGGGGACAGCAGTGGAGGGGTGGTTCCTTTCGCTATTACTCGTCCTTCAGTAAAGCGAGAGGAGCTGGCAGTCAAAGAGGCCAACGCAGGGGTACCAGAGGTGGACGACAGGGTACCCGTGGTGCCAAGGCCGCTCGGGCAGTTGCCTCTTTGCCCTCAGGTAACGCCGCTCCCACTCAGTCATGAGGCCATGTCCCATGGTTCGCCGGTTGGGGGAAGGCTGGCGCAGCATCTTGTAGAGTGGCAAGCCATTACTTCAGATGTGTGGGTTCTGGAGATCATAGCCCACGGCTACTGTCTTCCCTTTCAGCACAGGCCTCGCGGCAATCCACCGGGGAACCTCTCTTTGCAGAGTCCGGATCCGCTCCTTGCGCAGGAAATTCAAGCCCTGCTGGAGAAAGGCGCCATAGAACTGGTGCCTGTAGCGGAGAGGAACAAGGGATGGTATTCCCCTTATTTTTTGATTTCCAAGAAAGACGGGGGATTGAGACCCATCATGGACTTGCGCGGTTTGAACAAACTCCTCAGGAAGGACAAGTTCAAGATGGTTACTCTCTCTCAAGTCCTCCAGGCCCTTCAGCTTCAGGACTGGTTGGTGTCACTCGACCTCAAGGATGCTTACTTCCATGTGCCGATCCATCCCAGGCACAAGAAGTACCTGAGGTTCGCGGTTGGCGACTCGCACTTTCAGTTTCGGGTCCTGCCGTTCGGATTGACCTCCGCCCCGAGGGTTTTCACCAAGCTCATGGTGGTGGTGGCAGCGCATCTCAGGCAAGGGGGATTCACGTCTACCCCTACCTGGAAGATTGGTTGATCAGGGGGAGCTCTCCCGAGCAAGTCCTGGATCATCTATTCGTCACCTGCCACTCCCTTCACAGGCTGGGCTTCTCCCTCAATTTAAAGAAGTCCCATTTGACGCCAACACAGCGGCTCTAGTACATCGTAGCAGTGCTCGACACTTCCCTGGGGCAGTGTTTTCCTCCCCAGGTGAGGGCTCTTCACATTCAGCAGATGGTGCACAAGTTTCAGCATGCCCAGACGCTCCCAGCGTTCGAGTTCTTGAGGTTGCTCGGCCTCATGGCATCCTGCATTCTTCTGGTGCCAGAGGCTCGCCTGCGGATGAGATCTTTGCAGTGGGCACTCAAGACGCAATGGTCGCAGTCCTCCGGCAGGATGTCGGCCCCGGCTCAGGTGCCGCCCTCGGTCGCCCAGGACCTTCTGTGGTGGGCCGTCGAAGGCAACCTGATGAAGGGGGCTCCATTTTGGCTTCCCTGGCCGGAGGTGTCGATCGTGTCGGATGCTTCCCTCACGTGATGGGGAGCTCATGCCAACGGGCTGACAGTCAGCGGTCGTTGGTCTCCGTCGGAGTCCAGACTCCATATCAATCTGTTGGAGCTGAGGGCCGTCAGGCTAGCCCCGAAGGCTTTTCTGCCGACTGTGCGGGGAAAGAATGTCCTGATCCTGACGGACAACAGTGGCCATGCACTACCTCAACAAAAAGGGGGGGGGGCAGGGTCACTTCCTCTGTGCAGGGAGGCGATGCAGCTCGAGTTCTGGGCCATCCAGCAGGAAGTTTCGATCTCAGCAGTTCATCTGGCCGGAGACGAAAACGTGACGGCGGACGCTCTGAGCAGGCAGAGCGCGATCTCTCACGACTGGGAGTTGGCTCAGGAGATTCTCCTGGAGATTCTCCTGGAGATCTTCGCCCTTTGGGGTACCCCTCAAGTGGATCTCTTCGCGTCCAGTGTCAACCGGAAGGGCGAAAGGTTTTGCTTGCGGGAATTTCCTCCAAAAGGAGCCTTAGGAGACGCGTTCGTGGTGGAGTGGTCATTCCCGCTGCTGTACGTTTCCTCCAGTCCCCGTCATCCCGCAAGTGCTGCGGAGGTTACGGAAGTTTGGTTCCCGTATGATCCTCATTGCTCCGGCGTGGGCTCGGAGGACGTGGTACCCGGACCTTCTCGACTTGTCCATCTGCCCTCCATGTCGTCTTCCCTACCGAGACGATCTGCTCTCACGGGAGGGGGGGGTCAGGTTCTCCATCCAGAGGTCAGATCCCTCAACCTTCACGCTTGGCTTCTGAAAGGTTGAGGTATAAGGACTGGGACCTCCCTGAAGACGTGATGGAGGTGTTGATTTCGGCCCGAAGGCCAGCAACAAAGTCTCTGTACCGTTGGCATAAGTTCTGCGACTGGTGCAGGGTTCAGAATGTGGATCCTTTTGCATGTGACATCCCCATGGTTCTGTCCTTTTTACTTTCTTTGGCCCACAGGGGCTTGCAAGTGGGTACCATTAAAGGTTACCTGGCGGCGCTGTCCATCTTTAAGCGCTCGTCTGAGGATTGTTCTTACTTTTAAAATCCCTTTAATTTCACAGTTTCTGAAAGGGCTCACTAATGTGTTCCCTCCGTCGCCTTTCCTGGTTCCCTGTTGGGATTTAAACCTTGATCTTCGGTTTCTTATGGGTGCTCCGTTTGAGCCTTTACATTCTTGCCCTTTGAGGCTGTTAACTCTGAAAACTGTTTTTAGTTGCGGTTACTTCCGCTCGCAGAGTGAGTGAGTTACAGGCACTTTCAGTTAAGCCACCCTTCACTGTTTTTCACAAGGATAGGGTTGTCCTTCGTGTTCGTCCTTCTTTTCTTCCGAAGGTAGTGACGGAATTTCATTTGGCCCAGAAGGTTGTTCTTCCGGCATTCTAACCTCCTCCGCATCCTGGTAAGGAAGAGGAGAGGCTCCATAGGCTTGATCCTAGGAGAGCTTTAAGCTTTTATGTTTCACGCATGTCCCGGGTCAGAGTGGACGATCAACTCTTTATTGGTTACGCTGGAAAGCGTTTGGGGCAAGCTGTGACGAAACAGACTTTGTCTCGTTGGGTTATTTTAGCCATTTCGGAGCCACCGGCTGGCTTGCGGGCCCATTCTACCAGGGGTGTGGCTGCATCTACTGCCCTGCGGAGGGGTGTTCCTATTCGCAACATCTGTGTTGCAGCCACCTGGGCTTCAGTACATACATTTGTACGCCACTATTCCCTCGATTCCATCCGAGGGCAGGATCTGGCCTTTGGCAAGGCGGTCCTTTGTTCTGCTATTTGATTAGAATAAAAATTTAGAATAGCCAAATTCTTTCCCTCCTCCTTGCTCTGGTACTGCTTTGGGAGTCTGTCATAGATATGGAATACGTCGGAGGACCCAATCCCCTCGAAGAACAAGTTACTTTCTTACCTGGTAACGTTCTTTCGATGGGATGGTCCGACGACGTATTCCATATCGCTCCCGCCCTGCCTTCCCCGCTGCAGAATTTCTTTTGCGATTGCAGCTTACGTTCCGCAAGGCTTTGTGTCTGACTGGCAGTTGACTTATGTCACACGTTCTGGGGGAAAAATCTACAACTGAGGCTACGGGCGTCGTGCGTCCTACTTATCACATCGGATGACGTCGGACGTCGGAGGAGGTCCTCGATGACGGCGCATCGACGTCATCGACGCAGGACGCAGACGCCGAAAAAAGTTTCAGAAGCAGCACAGCTGTGGTGATTACATGTCATAGATATGGAATACGTCGTCGGACCATCCCATCGAAAGAACGTTACCAGGTAAGAAAGTAACTTGTTCATTTATTAAAATGTAGGTTTAATATTCTCTTGACGATAGAAATAATTTGTATTCGGGAGAAGTTGGACACATCTCGGGCAGCATGCAGGTCTGCGCTCATACATCAGAAAATGTGAAGGACCTTGTACTAGACTGCTTAGTTTGCAATATACTCATATGGCACTTTAGGTCTTTTTAGACCTGATCCTTCATATTCCTTTCCAAAATGACTTGGGCAAGATAAATAAAGTGGGTCCTTAAGATCATTACACCCCCACTCCATCAAAATAGCCAGGGTATGGCGCCTGGAGGAGTCTTTGGGGCATCCAGTCCTTGGAAGACCTTCGAAAGTGGGACGGGTATTGCACCTGCATGGATTTGTGGGTGGGCAATGTGTCACACCTAGATGGCTTTTGGGGTTGGACTATGTTGCATTCAGATTGTCTAGGGGTGGGCAATGTATTACTCTTCAGTACATTTTGAGGGTGGGCTTTCTCTCTGCACTAGAACTGCCTTGATGGGTGGGCAGGGAGGTAATGATATAATATGATTTGGTATTTATAACGTGCCTGTACACAAGCGTTTCTAGGCACCACAAGACTAGGAGGAGGGACAGAGGGAGAACAGGACAACGCTCCTAGTAGGCATTGTCATTTGGATCATGCAAGTGCGACAACAAAAGTGAAAAGGGGGGGGGGGGAAGTGCATTCAGGGCAGAGGGCAGTAGGAGTTAGTTACAGCCCCCAAGTGAGCAGTAGGCCCGGAGGCAGTGCAGGAAGACTGGTCATGGAGGGGCATGGTACCCTGATTAGACTGAGGGTACCTGGAGACTGGTCAGGGCGGCAGACCGGAAGGTTAGCAGGTAAGAGGGAGAGAGAAGGCAGAGGAGAAAAGGAAGGTCTTGAGCAGTTTCTGGAACTTCAGGTGGTCCGGCTCAAGTTTGAGGGGGGCAGGAAAGCCATTCTGGAGGGAGACACCTGCAGAGGAGAGAGATATATATCCCCCCCTCTCAGCTTGGAGAAACATCTGACCCTCCCAGTTCGAGGTAGCTGAGCAAAGGGGTCTAGAAGGAAGGTATTTGGGCAGAGCGAGTTGGATATAGTGCTGGCCCTGGCCTCAGAAGGTCTTGTGGACAATGCAGAGGGTTTTGAACTTGATCCTTGTAGCCACCGGAAGCCAGTGCAGAGATTTCGGAGCTGGAGAGATGCGGTCCCTGGGCTTGAGGCCAAGCGTAAGTCTTGCAGGCAGATTGAGAAAGAGGCTGTTGCAGTGGTCCATCCTGGAGGGAACCAGTGCTCTGGAGTCAGTGAGCTTCTGGGGGAAGGTGAGAAAAGGTAGAACACCTCTGAAGAGGAGCAGCTGTAAGTGGGCCTTCTTGGCAAGGTCTGTGATGTAAGGAGAGAGTGGAGTCAAAGATGACTTAAAGGTTTTTTGCCTCTGAGAAGAGTGAGGGTAGAGGATCCAAGGAGGGTGGCCATAGTGAGCAGGGGTCTCAATGAGCAGAATCTCGTTGAGGCAGAGATCCTTGGAGCCACTCCATTTCTAAATTGCGGATAGACGGTTGGGAATGGGCGAGGAAGGCAGGAAGTTGAGGGAAGCCTGAAAGAGAGCTGTCTCATCCGCATAACACGAACTTGGAAGAGAAGGTGGAAATCAGGTGGGCCAAAAAAGGCGAAGTAGACATTGAAGAGCAAGGGTGGTGTCCCCCAGGGCTCTCTCCTCTCATGTGGAGAGAGGTGGTGGAGAGAAAGGACCCAGGTTGGACCTGGGAGGGTCGGTCCAAGATGAGGGTGGTCTGATACAACAGATCCTAATCCGTGATGTCCAGGTTCTCGTGGACACGAATAACGAGGATGGAGTGTTTGACCATATAAAAGGCAGATGAAAGGTCAAGGAGGATGAGGACAGTGGGAGAGCTGAAGCCGAGGTTTAGAGAGCAGATCTTCACAGGTGTTCAGAAGAGCAGTTTTCCTTGCCTGATTGCGCTTAAGCCAGACTGATGGTCCTGTAGACAACCAACAGATTCAGTGTGGAAGGGTTAGCTGGGAGATGGCCAACTTTCCCAGGAGCTTGCCCAGGAAAGGAATGATGGAGATCTGGTGATCGTTTGCTGGACATGAAGGACCACAGAATCCTTTTATTTTTATTTTTATTTTTTTTTTAGGTTTTTTTTTTTTTTTGTTAGGGTGTGCTTGAGGAGAGAGGGGGTGGAATACCAAAATCGACCAAGGTTTGGAGGAGCACCTGTTTGGAAGACACAGTGAGAGTGAGAATCTCATTCAAGAAAGATCAGGGCCACTTTGCATCCTGGACGATTGGTTTTGGCTCAGAGAGGGTCCTCTAGCCCTCAGGGAGGAGTGTCAAAGCTTGTGATCGAGCTGGCCGTGGACCACATTTCTGTGAGAATGAGGACATCAAGGTGTTAAGGTCTTTGAGGAGGTGGAAGCTGTCAGAGGAGTGTTTACAGCCGAGCGAGAGTTGAGTAGCTACAAGAAGCAGGTTGCTATTTTTGAAATACTTCCAGGGTGGGGTAGAGGGGCAAGAGGGTGGGCAGAGGCAGTCGCTGGAGGTGGCATAGTGACCAAAGAGGAGCGTGCTGAGAAGGAAGGAAGGAGGTGGCAAGGGGGGGGAAGAGAGCAAGTAGGAGTAGCAGGAGAAGGGAGGAAGTTGATAAGACGCAGGAGACGCTTATCCAGGAGGAGGTTGGGCTGAGAGCCCTGGACAATGACGGTACCATTTTGATAGACCTTAATGATGGCTATGGATGAGTGGAAGGAGGCCATGAGTACCTCCCATCGGGTGCTGCCATTAATGGGAGTGGGGGGAGAAAGGAGAAGTGTATTGCAGTTGGTCATAATTGAGAGTGGGCAGCATATCACACTTAGTTGAACACTGAGGATGGTCAATATATTACACTTAAATTGGTACTGAGAGTGGGCAGTTTCCCCACTTGGATGGAGTCGCTGGTGATAGCCTTTGCATGGCACTTGGAAGGGTTGTGCAGTTGACCAGGGTGCTGCATTTAGGGCTACCAAACTACGGTTTCTAGGCGATTGCAGAATGTGAACTAATACATGTAATGCCGGTGTTGGCAGAATGCGGCCTTTACGGTTAACAGGGTCTTCATTGTAGCCACCTAATGATAATGCATGAAGAATGCACCCACCATAATTTATCAACCTAAATGTATTCTAATTTTGCAGAATTGACAGATTATAGATTTTCAATTGATGATTACCAATGCTTTTTGTTTCCACTCGCAATCCGCACGTTTGGAATTGGCCAAAGGCACAGCCTCGCTCTGCTCGCATCTGTTTTCACCTACAACTCGAATGAAGCTCTGCACAGCACTACTGCCATAAGAACGTAGCTACTTTTCACGACAAATTAGAACTGTAGCTACACACATTGACTATCTTCTTACACACACACACACACCCCTGCTTATTTCCCTAGTGTACTTCATGCCATCCATACACATCTCCATTAGAATTGGGTGGCTACTAGGGACTTGGCCAAGCCCTTATAACCTTTAATGGCCATTATGCACACACACATACTAGCACCTCCTAATTTTCCCTGACTTCGGTTCCTCTGAGGGTGTT
This sequence comes from Ambystoma mexicanum, assembly GCF_040938575.1. NCBI lineage: Eukaryota > Metazoa > Chordata > Amphibia > Caudata > Ambystomatidae > Ambystoma > Ambystoma mexicanum. The sequence continues at coordinate 174,688,005 of NC_090941.1, read as the reverse complement.
CAACCTACAGCACGTTGGGACCATACCTGGGCTGTGGGCAATGCAGGACTCACCCCAACACCACCGGAGGCCCTCTTTCGATCTGCCTGAGGCTGTCTGCAGAGGTCGGGAGACTAAAAAGAAGCATCCAGGGTTGATTTAGGGACTATCCCCGTGACCTCTGACAAAGTTACTTCCGAGTTACTTTGGGTATATAAACATCTGTCCTTCGGGTATCCATTAGCCTGCATGTCCAGAGCAAAGGGAAGACCGAGCTATAGGTTGCTAATTTATCCTTCTCCATTTCGTTCTGTTCCCTGTTAGCCCGTTTGCCACAGGTTGCCACAAAATCGCCTTGCATACAGCGCAAACCTTCAAATCCAACTCAAAAACTCCACTAAAACAACTATTTGCAAACACCTGCACCTTTGAGTACCCTATGCTTCCTATTTACTGCACTGTCGCTACACACTGTGCTACTCACCTATAATGCTTTCACTCCTGCTCTGCCTACTCGCCTCTCCCTATGCTTTGTCCAATCACGCTAAAACGTCCTCCTTTCCTATCCATATTATAAAACTCACAACTTGAAACGCCCACTAGTCCATCCCTCTCCCGCCGCCTTCCAACAAAGTCGACAAGCTAGCCATTCCTCCTCAAACACCTATCTACCTCGCCTCTCAGCCCCAGAGACAACTTCTTTTCTCTTCCTTACCTCTTCAACTGAACATTGCACTCTGGAATGCTCAGTCTGTATGCAACAAAACTTCCTTTATCACTGCCTTTCACTCCAGCTCTCCTTTCCTAGACCACCTTGCTATCACTGAAACCTGGGTTTCTCCATCTGACACAGCACTCTGGTGGTCCTACACACCTCCAAATTATCCTTCATTCACGCTCCTTGACTGACTGACTGGCAGAGGTGGAGGCGTCGGACACCTACTTTCTTCCTGCCTCAATGCCTCACAAATCTCCAATGCCACGTCCTCTCCTACCTCTTTTGAATTCACCATCTCTACTATTGCTCTGCTTACTCAGTTTAAATCTCCATCCATAACCCTCCTGGTCCCACGGGCACATTCTTTGATGATCTTGGACAACTCCTTACTTTCTCTTTCCACTAAACATCACCTCATTCTCTTAGGTGACTTTAACCTTCCCTCGCGAACCACTTCTCAGAAAACTGAAGTTCAGTCTTTTCTTGGTGACCACGCTCTCCGCTCTATACATAACCTACCAACTCACACATTGGTTAACTCTTTGGACCTCTTATTCATTGCCGCCTCTCTCTCAGCCATTAGTACTACTGTTAGACCATGAATATCTGATCACTTAATTGTTTCCACCATCTCCTTTCCACCCTCTGTTTCCTCACCATTTGCTTCACCCATTACTAAAAGGAAATGTAAACCACCTGCTGCCACCATCCCCTTTCTCTCCGACCTACACGCCCAATGTTCCTTCACCGACACTGCCTTCTCCAGCTTCCAATACCACCGATTCATTTTCCTCTCTCCCACTGCTTACTTTCACCCCTAATTCTCAGCATCCTTTGCTATGAGTCACCCTATTCGTACGCTCTCTCTGCATAAACATTTCAGTTGCACTGGTGCTCCAGGTAAGATTTTGAGGTGGCAGTATTTTACTCCCCGTTTTTAAACTTTGAGAGTAATTACAATTTTCAGGGAGTCAAAAATTAGTGTTCTCCTTCGCAAGAGAGTAAAAAGTATGACAGCCAGCTGATGCGTGCAAAAATGTTGCTGTATAGAAATTGTCAGCAGTCCAGATTGACAGAAAAGCAGGCTACTCTCACAATTCACAGATAAAGCACAGAGTGAAGCAGCACCCTCTCACCCGTGTAACAGATGTGCACAAACTGTGCTTTGCTTGCATGCACAGAATCTCATGGTCAAATGTTTGCCGGACAGTTAGGAAGTCGGTAAATTATCGAATAAGGCAATAAATTCAGTGCTTAGAAGTTGATGGAAGTCTGCATGAACCACTACATAAAAATGTAATATTTATCTGGATTACCTCCACAGGGACATGTCTTTCTTAGTTTCTATTTCAGTTACAAATTGAACTATTTCATTTTTTTGTTTTGTACAACACTTGCACTGGCTCTATTGTTAGGTTCTGAATGTTATAATTGTTGTCTCGAAGACTGAAAGATGCTGTGAAACCTGCGATTGGTGTAATGGCAATCGCTCAACTACGAGCAAAGGCCTTGCCGAGGCTAACCAATTAGCACATTGGCTCCAAGTTAAGATTAGTGGGTGTTTAAACTAGACATTCTATACTCAATCCGTGCCTCATATATATAGTTTTGAGATGCAAGTATTTTACACCCTTTTTATAATTAGTGTTACATTGTTAGAATACAAATGATTTGCCTACACAAGTGTAAAATGTATGCGACAGGCAACCAAAACATGATCAAACTTGAAAATGTATAGAGCACATTAGCAGTAAAACAATTGTGTAATAAAGATGTCCGGCTTAAAATAATATTCTACATTTGTAGAAATCCTTCTCCTACACAGTAATATGAAAGAACACACCACATATATGCATCTTGATGATAAATGCACACAATGCAGGAACTTCGAACAATACTTGTGTAATTCAACCATGCATTCACTTAAAGAATCATTTGTTTGCTACAAAGGATTCTTCCCAATGGTAAATACGTTTTCCATCGTATTACTGATACCACTATAACATGCTAGAAAAACAAATATGCATGCATAATGCTCCTCTCCATGCATCTGCAGACATAAAACACAGCTGAGCAAAAGAAGCTTTTCATTATCACATTGTGGGTGCTGTTTCTTTCTGAACGTTTAAATTCAGACAGATCCGAGAGCAAATGTCTTGTTTTCAGACTGCTTTTCTATGGCATCAAATTTCATCAAGCCAGATAGAAATGTGTTCTGGTTTCTATCCAGTGACCTGACCTTTGCACTGCCCTATGCTCTCAACTAGTGTAGATAAAACACACGGAACAATAAAAGGTGTCATTTGCAATCTTTTATTGCAAAAAGGGCCTAGTACGACAGTTATCTGGAGGCCTGGCTGCTATGCAAATGGAGATGTACCCACTCGCATGAGGACCTGCAACTCTACATCTCTGCCCTGAACACTCTCCTCTACTCTTGATGCAGCGAAAAGGGAATTCTACCTAAACCTCATTGACTCTCACTCCAACCATCCTCACTGACTACAGGACACCCCAAACTCACGTCTCACTCCTAATAAGTCTATCAACTCCACTCTCTCAGCCAATGACCTAGCTGAATACTTTGCTGCTAAAATTTCTAAAATCGAGACTCTCTCCTCACCCTCCCTTCTCTTACATTTCATACTCTGCCATCATCCTCTGCCTTGATATCCCATTTTAGTCACCCTAATATTGACAAGTGCTTTCCCTACCGATGAAGGCGAACCCCTCTTGTGCCCCATCAGACCCTCTTCTTGCCCCTTTAGTGGCCTCTAGCCTAGCCTAACTCTTCAATCTATCCTTCGGCTCCACTTGCTTTACCTCTGTTTTCAAAACAGCCACGGTCCTGCCTCTCCTAAAAAAGCAAGGTGCTGCCCGAATCTACCAGCTAACGTTCATTCACCCTTTCTCTCTCCTTTCATACTACTCTAAAGTGCTCAAAAGTGTTGTTGAACCGTTTTACCAATTTCTTAGACATCCACAATTTTCGAGAACCCCTTACAAGCGTGTTTCCACTCATGTCACTCCACAGAAACTGCCCTCGTGAATGTGTCCAACTTCGACTCTGTTAAGAACTCCAATCTATCCTAATTGTCCTTGACCTGTCTGCTGCCTTTCACACTGTCAATCACTCTGATCTCTTTAATACTCTTTCTTCTTGGGATTCGCAATTGAGCCCTTACCTATCTTGCACCTCACCAGTTCTGTCTTCTGGAGCAACAACACCTCTCAACTCACTCCTCTGTTATTGTTCCACAAGGCTCTGTCTTGGGTCCACTCTTCTCTGACATCAAAAGAGCGTTGTTCCTCCTGTATATAAAATAAATACAATATGCACTGTCTTCATAGAATACATTTTATACAGGTATAATCTAATTAGTATTCCTTAGTGGATTAATGTTACCATCTTAATCAACCCTCTGCATACACCTCTCGCATACATTGAAGTAAAACAACCAGAACTCCTTAGCACAGCAAACAGTACACACTTCACAACACCGCAACAAGACATAGCACACACAACCTTGCACAACAACACATGACGTCTGCCTCTCGAATCTCGCACCCAAACTCAGTGAACGGTACATCCGAATGGAAGCTGCCAATGGCACATCACAGCCCCCTTACTCTGTCCCGCTCCTCCCACTAACCTACCCCGCCCCTTTTATTTTAATTTTATTTTTTTATTTTTTTATTTTTTTTTATTTTTTTTACAGACCCGCCAGATCGCAGAGTGACCACACAAGTGGCTCCTTTGTGCGGTATAAAAACCTTTAGCATTAATCTAGTCATATGGCTAAGTCATTGGCCTGTATTCTTTTGAGTTGGGTACAAATCAGGAATGTTAACATAATTGAAACATTTTAAATTGATTATGTGCATTTTATTTGGAGTATTTTGAATTTGAATATTTGTAAGGAATGGGTTTTGCTAACCTTGGTTATCAACCTTTTTATCAACTGTAAATAAGCATGTATTTTGTGTAAGTTTTGACACAAACCATGAGCACAATTGATTTGATTTTAAAACCAAAAAAGTATCTGATTAATAGAGAAAGCCAGCTAAGGATATCCAGCCTTCCGGCCTTTGGTCACCAGTCTTGTCCACTGGACGTTAGTCTAAGGCAGAGGTCTGGAACCTGTGGCTCTCCAGATGTTTGGAGCTGTGAATCACATGATCCCCCGCCAATCACTTTTAGCTAGGGCTGATGAGTTGTAGTCTAAAACATCTGGAGAGTCAATGGTTGCAGACCACTGGTCTAAAGTTACCAAAATGGGCAGGCTGCAGCTTTGGCTCGCTGGCCTTGGGAGTCCAGAATGGGTGAGGGCGGCCAGGAGGACAGGTTGGGCCAGGTTTTGGATGTGGTCGGTCATTAAGTGAATGGGCATTCGGTTTCTCTGTGGCAAGGCAAGAGAACTGTTGGTCCAGGCAACCTTGACATCTGTTCCCTGCACAAGTAGCGAACTACTTTTCAAGTGGCAATTACAACAAAGTTGTACGTTTTTTCCAGATAACCGCTAACTAATTAAATTCACTTAAATGGAACTTGATCCTGAACTATTTTTGTGCTATAGTTGCCCTTTTCCCCCCTCTATGCGCCTTGCCTGGATGCGGGCTTCGTGTGTTTTGACCTTCGGAGGTGATCGTTCCAGGAAATCAAACTTCCTTCCCCACTCTTTGGTGGCTCTAACTTCAGGTACAGCTTTTTGGGTTAGGACTTTTGTGGGGCCCTTCAGGCTCCTCTGATGTGGACTTATCTTATAGAGCATTTTTGCCCTGAATCTTCATGCAGGAAGGCATGGTCTTGGAATAATGATTGACAGCAGCACATATCGCTGAGCTATTTACACTGAGATTATTTTCTTCAAAAGCCAAAAAGAGGCCCCTAAGGGGTTTTAAAGGAAGCAACTCCAGCTAATCTATTTTTGCTAGTTTTTCCTGCCCCCACCTTTTGAAGGCACTCTTTGGAAACCGTGCAGCTACTTCTTGTGTGCGAACTATAGTGCATTTATACCATAAGATTATGTTGGAATATGTTTACAGAGAGAAAGAAACATGCTATGGGAGTGTGAACTGCCTTTTAGGTGGCTTTGTTTTGAGTATTTTCTCTCCAACAACATCATAGAACAAGGAAACTGCTGTTTTTAGACCGGAGACGTTGTGTATGATGTAACGCATAACATTGGACGCTATCAATTATTGAACGACAGATACTTGCTGAACTATCAAAAGACCCCTAAGAGCTTCTATTGTGTGGCCTGTCTTTTTAGTGCGATACATTTAACCGGCCATGAAAAACAAACTGTCAAATGGGCTTCCAGCCTTCCACTCATTGCAACCAGCAAGCTAGTAAAATGTTTACAAATGGACATGCCCCTAATCCAAATCAATTTCCTAGTAGTCTGGGACAGAGTAATGTTAGTGGCCTACTTCCCCTTATAACAGGGTGCCCTTGAGTGCCTGTTTGTTTCCCGGATACCCATGCACAATGAATTGTAAATCTATTGAATCTAAATGTGGGAGTCATTAACATAGTCAAGGGTTATCCTGTGAAGTCAAGGGTTATCCTGTGAACCTTTTGTGGTTGGGGTTCCTCCAGGGCTGGAGTAGCAGAGCCAGGTTGTAAAGTATACCTGCCAAGTACTAGTAGAGTGGTGACCGACTGGCAAGTGTGGGCAGGTTGGAGGGCAGTGTTAATGCCCAACATTAGCAGTGAAGGGTTGCTGAAGTTGTGTTCATTCCTTTACCCCTTGGTGCCAGTGACCTGCACTGCAAGTTGTGGTGTCATAGGTATGTTTACTCTCCGTGCCTTTCCATGAAGGTAAATCTGGAGTTGTCCGGGTGGGAGAACTTGGACTTGGGACGCTTGACTCCTGTGGACCTGGCACGTAAAGCAGTGCCAGGCAACTGATTGGAATTACAGAGGTGCTTTCTTCCAGGGCAGCGAGTAGGCACTGTTGTGAGCCAAGGAAGGTGTTGACGTGGCTTATGGTTTTCAGTAGGACACATCGGCTTGGTCACTAGCAATCCCGGGGGAGAGGAGGAGGAGGGGGGTGGGGTGGTCCATCCTGATTTATGAATGTGATTTTAATGAACACAAGGTCTGCCGTCCGTGTGAAGTGACTGGAGAAGGGTTGGAGAGCCAGGTTATCTCAAAAGGCAAAATTAATTACGTTCTCCCCACTGTATCGCAAGAGAACATATTGCACACTGATTTCAGTTGATCTTCCGGTCTCTTTACTAATTCCTCTACGCTTTTTTTTTTTTTTTTCCAGCCATAGGTAGAAGAGCGTTTTGCCAAAATGGGGGAGTCTGAGCCAAGGGCGACTCCGGGATCCCGTCTAGGAGTGCAGGAGAGCGGAGGGATAAGTACCTTGGAGCATGGACAAAAGCCCCCTGGCTCGCCGCCTGGGAGACTTGTTCCCTTCAAGGTCTTGATGCTGGACGAGACTCAGGAGGTGATCGAAGTTCCGGTAAGTGTTGACCTGTCGCTTCTTTTCCCTGCATATGTGTTTTAAATGATGTGGGAATTCCAAATGCATGTTGGTCCTAGACTGCTGCCTGTGACCTGATCTAGTCACCCGCGAACCCATGCAAGCTTAATTTTGTGAACCAGGTTGGAGGTGGTTTCCAGATTAAAGAAATCACCTGTGCGCAATTACTATATCTATCTATCTATCTATCTATCTATCTATCTATCTATCTATCTATCTATCTATCTATCTATCTATCTATCTATCTATCTATCTATCTATCTATCTATCTATCTATCTATCTATCTATCTATCTATCTATCTATCTATCTATCTATCTATCTATCTATCTATCTATCTATCTATCTATCTATCTATCTATCTATCTATCTATCTATCTATCTATCTATCTATCTATCTATCTATCTATCTATCTATCTATCTATCTATCTATCTATCTATCTATCTATCTATCTATCTATCTATCTATCTATCTATCTATCTATCTATCTATCTATCTATCTATCTATCTATCTATCTATCTATCTATCTATCTATCTATCTATCTATCTATCTATCTATCTATCTATCTATCTATCTATCTATCTATCTATCTATCTATCTATCTATCTATCTATCTATCTATCTATCTATCTATCTATCTATCTATCTATCTATCTATCTATCTATCTATCTATCTATCTATCTATCTATCTATCTATCTATCTATCTATCTATCTATCTATCTATCTATCTATCTATCTATCTATCTATCTATCTATCTATCTATCTATCTATCTATCTATCTATCTATCTATCTATCTATCTATCTATCTATCTATCTATCTATCTATCTATCTATCTATCTATCTATCTATCTATCTATCTATCTATCTATCTATCTATCTATCTATCTATCTATCTATCTATCTATCTATCTATCTATCTATCTATCTATCTATCTATCTATCTATCTATCTATCTATCTATCTATCTATCTATCTATCTATCTATCTATCTATCTATCTATCTATCTATCTATCTATCTATCTATCTATCTATCTATCTATCTATCTATCTATCTATCTATCTATCTATCTATCTATCTATCTATCTATCTATCTATCTATCTATCTATCTATCTATCTATCTATCTATCTATCTATCTATCTATCTATCTATCTATCTATCTATCTATCTATCTATCTATCTATCTATCTATCTATCTATCTATCTATCTATCTATCTATCTATCTATCTATCTATCTATCTATCTATCTATCTATCTATCTATCTATCTATCTATCTATCTATCTATCTATCTATCTATCTATCTATCTATCTATCTATCTATCTATCTATCTATCTATCTATCTATCTATCTATCTATCTATCTATCTATCTATCTATCTATCTATCTATCTATCTATCTATCTATCTATCTATCTATCTATCTATCTATCTATCTATCTATCTATCTATCGCCGAGCTGGGAGTGAGCGTGGAAGGGCCCTGGTCGCTGCTAGTCATTGTGTCATGGAAGCCAGTTATCTAAATGTGTTTGGCAAGCAGTAGCCACAGGTGTCTGTTCTTTTTCGTGGTATCGGTCTATTTGGCAACGCCGCCATATTCTTGAGTCGGGTTTGCACACATTCATGAGGGGGAGTAGTTTTTGCCTTTTCACTGATGCTGGGCTGACCCCTCCATTTAAAGTGGTTACGACCGTCACGTGACACCTCCAATCAGCCCTGGTATTGCAGCCATTGGCACCTGGCATGCTGGAGCTTGTAGGGAAATATTTAGACGTGATGCCTTGCAGCAAAACGTATATTTTCTACAAACAGCATGCAGCGTGTCGGCGAAAGTGGAAGGGGGCCACTTGGCAGGACTGCTCGGCAAGGGAGGGCGCCGCATGCAGTAGATGGGTTTTAGTGCACAGCGGTAGAGATAGAGCATGTGTCGGGGCCAGAGGTACTCTCAGGCCTAAACCAAGGCTTTTAATTAGCTGCAATGAAAAGCGTCGCTGTGGAGCCAGCAGCCGCCGTCCTGCTCCAAACCCGCTTAGCGCTTTTGTTGGCTTTTCCTATTGTGGTCCTTTGTGGTCAGACCAGTTTTCCGAGGTATTTTATTACAGCGTTAAACGTGCATAAAAGAAACTTGCTGCTCGCTGCGATTAGGCGCGGTTAATGGGCTGTGCCAGGGTCCTGCAGTCTAGTGTGGCCGTTTTGCGCAATGTGTGACGTTCCCAGTCTTGGAACTGTGCGCCTAATACAACAGACTCCATAAACCAGGTAGGTCGCCTTTGCGTTAGTCTGCTCACTGCGCTGCAAGGGCTTGCTTCACCAAAATCTGCAGTCGAGAAAATTGGGAGAGTTCTGTGAGTCTCTGATTTACATCTCCTACCTTCTTATATTCTCAAAGCTAAATGCAAAAGTGAATCTGGAGATGCCTGCAGCTTTTGCGACGTGCTCACGCGCAATTGCAATTCACAAACATTTGCTCCAGGGTGTTTCGGAGATGCTCCCGCCATCGCCAAATGTGGCGATGTTTTGGGCACAGCAGCCATAGCCAACACTTAGTGGCGCCATCTCCAACTAAGACCTCACAACTTCCATCCGCCCTAAAACCTTGCAGCCACCCCCTTTGTGCCCTATCATGCAGTCAATAACGGGAGACACTTTCTTTGTGGATAGGAAAGGCGAGGCCGTAGCTGCTTTATTAGGCAGGAGGTAACATACAGGTGATCGGGTTGTACCATGCATACTCGGAGTTCTACACCGAGTATGGGGTCCTTACAATTACTGTACCACCCACCCTAGGTTATCTGCACTTCTGCCTGGCTGCCCCCTTCCTCCGTTTCCCAGGCCACCCGTCCTCTTATGTCCTTGCTAGTTTCCCGGATCTCCCACCCCCTAATGATCTTAGTTTTCCCTAGTCCCTCCCCACCTCTACGTTCTTGCTTATTTCCCAGGTCTTACACCCCTTACGCCATTGCTTAGTACTCCCAGGGATCCCGACCTGTTACATCATACCCAGTTACATAAGCCTCCCAGCCGCTTACAAACGACTAGGTTTCTGAGGCGTCTGGCCCTCTTACCCAAGTTCTTGGTTTCCAATATCATGCCACCTTATATTCCATTACTTAGATTCCCAGGTCTCCTTACCACTCATACCCTCTTTGTTTCCCCGACCTAATTTGCGCTCTACTAGTTTCCCAACTGCTCAAGTTTAACAATTTGTATTTTACCAGCCCCTCTGAACTCCACCATCCCCAACTCCCCTCCCCATGCCCTTTCCTTCGTTTTCTAGATTTCCTGCCCTCTTCCCCAATTTGTTTTCCCTGATTACCCCAGGCCCAACTCCCCATAATCCTTTTTTTCTCCCCACTTTACTTGCCCTCCCACCCCGATACTGCTACTATCTTTTCCACCCCCTTCTTTTTCTCCTTTCCGTATGCCCAGTGGCTTCCAGAGGTTGAGCCCCCAGAGCCGTTGCTTTAACATCGTGACTACACAGTCCCTTGTGGCCCCTGGCAGCACTTCCAGCCTGGACACAGCATGTACCGCCACTGCGACGGCTCTGTAAACGTATGACAAAACACATCTGCATTATTGCAAACATTATAACATCTCTTCCTGGTGTGGGCAGGCCGGTTTCATTCCTCTCAGCCTTACACCCACGAAAAGTGGATCACTGTCTGCAGTGAACCCTATAGAAGCCCTCCCTAGCCCTGCCCTTTCCGTATCAACCCTGCCGCCCACAAAACATCCAATTTCCTGCCCTGTGGCTTCACGCCTTCCCCACCCTGCTCCTTGCAACCGCGTTGCTGTTGGCCCCCAGGGCATCCCCATGTCCTCAGAGCTGGACCCCCCAGGGGTGGTGTGCATCGCTGCTAACGCAGCGTACACCAAAACCTTGCACTGCTCCGCACATCGACCGGTAGTAGTCCGGTACAGGGCAGCATGTTTATAACAGAGTGAAATAATTCAAAGATTCATCTAAGGGAGTTGCAGATGTTAGGGTGCCCCGAGGCGTACTCAATTTTTAGTCTTTGGCCGTGCTTTATTAGTAAGAAAATAAGTGCCAGGTCCCACATTTTCTTGTATGGGGGAGCGGAAGCTCCCTGCTCTGTTCGATATGGGTCTTTTCACTGAGTTTTACCCGTTGTTGGGCCTGTAGGCTGGTGACTGTCATGGTGTTGTCAACCCACCATGCTGCCTATTAAACTAGAGAACTTGCAGCAATGTCATGCAGGCTGAGTGGAGCACTGTGTGGACATGGCCAGGATCAGTCCACAAGATTGTCGCCTTGCATCTCATTGTTTCTCATGAAAATGGATAAATAATCGTGCCCTGCCAACCTGGGTCATCAGGTTTGTGAATAACAATCAGCCAGCCCAGGATGCAGAGACCCTGGCCAGTGCACACTGCTGTTGATTTGTTATGTTACTGTGACCAACTGACAGTTAAAATAATAAAGTTGCCAAAACACCACAAAATCAATCTGCGCTTAAAAATAAGTGCTGGGGCTCAGAAATAAGTGCTGGGCTGAGCCCTGGCTTGCCCACCCACAAATTAAGCAGTAGGCTTGGGGAAATAGAGTTCAAATCCGAGATACTCATATGCATCCCCTGATGCATGCTAGTGAAAATCTTTCCTAACCTGGCTAAAAATGCCTTTTAATAAAACAAAGTTCATGCCTGCAGAAGTAAGTGTGATGCTTGTTGTTTCTCGCACATTCGTCCCCCCCCCAACCCTTCACACAGGCCCCATCCCTATTTCCCATGCAGCCATTTCCTTGGCTCGGCTCCTATTTGTCCCCAAGAGCCAGGCCAAACCCCCAGGCTTGGCCCTTCCCATTAATTCCTTGGCCTTCTAGGTCCCAGCAGTTGGAAACAATACACTGTTTAAAAAGATGCTTGCATTTGTCTAATTAAAGCAGTACAGTCTTTTGTGCTGTCCCACACCTGTGGCAAATGGTTTTTTAAATGAGCATTGGCAATGCCAACAGTTTAGACTTTTGTGTAGGAAAGACACTTGCTGGCTATTGCTGGTAGCAGGTGCCAAATGGTGCAAGTACCTGGGCATCTAATAGCAGTGCCTGGCAAATTCCCAACCCTTGTAGACAAGCCAAAAGTGTTGGCTTTGCCAATGCTTGTTTTTAACAGGACTTCAGTAAAGGACACGGAGTGCTTATAAATCGAATGGCTGAAGGCAACTTGCTTAAGATGTTTTTATTAGCGAGCTCAGAGTTCCCATGAGGTGGGGGTGTGGGCGTGGGCAGGGAAGGGCAGGAGCTGCTTGGGAATGACCGTAGAGATCAGCAAGGCCATGGGCAGTCAATGGGTGTGCAAATTACCACACGCCACCTATAAGCTGTGTCCCTCCATTTTTATCTTCCCAAAATGCATTTTTAGTTTATGCAAAGCAACCTGCTTAGGTGTAATTTGTCACCCTAATCTTTCTCATAGGTGATGTATTTACTGAATGAGGTGAATTGTTAAAATAGTGAATGGACAGTGATGATTTATAGACTCGACTTGTTGACAAACCGAGCCAGACATCCATTTACAATGTGCCGACTGGCTGCAAACGAGAGCCCCTTAGACTGTGCTCAGTGACCCAGAGTACATATTTGAGGGTCTCCTGTTTTATTGTTTGGGGCTGGCAGCACTTGCCAAAGCCGATCAGCACACACCCTCTCTTATCTCCCAAGTTAGATTTTTTATCCCACCTAAAGCACTGGTTGTATATTATTGAAGCATTGAGTATATCACTTTAGTTTATTTTAAAGGAATAGTGTGCTCAAAAATGTTATTGGCTAAAAAGATGGCCCATAATCAAAAATATATATATAAAAAATATTTTTAAACAAATTCCCTATGTAAAGTTGTGCGCAAATGAAGCTCAAACTCGAAAATGTGAAGCACTAGGCGGCATCCATTTTGTGAATTGGATGAGCCTCATGTGCTTCTTTTTCGGCACTAATGAAGCGAAAGCCAGCCAGCTGTAATAAACAAAAGCTACCACTGGGTGGCTTTTGCTTCATTGGTGCCGGAAGCCAGAGAATGCAGGCAGGAAAGCTGCATCTAGGTAAGTGCTAATTTCTTTTTCAAAATAAGCACTGCAAATATAAAAGCCGCGGTTTTCTTTGTAAGTTTTCCGGGCTGGAGGAGCCCGTAAAACTTGGAAAAAAAAAATGCAGCTTTTAAAACGTATTTATGCTTGCGGTGGCTTCAGCTTGGAGTCCCCTGAGCTCCAAGCTGAAGCTACCGCAAACATAAATACAACGTTGTTGTTGGCTTTAAAAACGCTGGGGTTTTCTTTCTAAGTTTCTCACGCTCCTCCAAGTCGGAGGAGCCAGAGACACTTAGAAAACCAGTGTTTTTAAATACAACTGTGTTGTATTTCTGCCTGCAGCGGCTTTCACTTTGAGTCTCCTGGGCTCCCCGAGGGCCCAGAGCCCAGGAGACTCAAAGTGAAAGCCACTGCAGGCAGAAACACAAGACGGTTGCGTTTCGAAATTCAGCGGTGTTTCTCACTACGGCGGCTTTCACTTGGAGTCTCCTGAGCTCCCCCAACCCTGAGGGAGCCCAGGAGACTCCAAGCGAAAGCTGCCGCAGTGAGAAATACAACGTTGTATTTGTAAATGCTGCGGTATTTACAATTACAAGAATGTTGTTATTCTGAAGGCAGCGGCTTTCGCTTGGAGTCTCCTGGGCTCCCCTGGGTTGGGGGAGCCCAGGAGACTCCACGCGAAAGCCGCCGCAGTCAGAAATATAATATTCTTGTATTTATGATTTCCATGGTTTTCCAATTGCTGCGCCTTTGCTTTTTGCCTTCATTTTGTTTTCTGTGCTTCCCTGGGCTTTGGGAGCACCGAAAACGTAAAATGAAAGTGAAGGCAGCCTCAGCTCATGTTGAGCTCTGCTCTGGCTGCAGTAAGCAAAGCTCCCAGTAGGGGGCTTTTGCTGCTTGTTTAGTGCTGTCAGGGCAGAGCTTAGGAGGCTGCCTGAAATGGCAAAATGGATGCTCCCATGTAAACGCTTTGAGCCTAGTTTGCTCAAAAGTTTACATAGGAACTTTCATTAAAAATGTTTAATGTATGTTTTTAGATTATTGGCCATCTTTTTAAGGCAATAATATTTTGGAGCGCCTTATTCCTTTAAGTTGTAACAGAGGTTAGCACCAAGTAACCCAGCTCCTTCTACTGCATAATTTGTGCTTGCTAATGTTTGTTTATTACCTCTGTTCCTTTTGTTATGAAAACACTCGCATTGCTAGGAGGAAATGCAAAGTTCAGCCATGGCTTCAGTGATTCTGCATAGCCCACCTGTACCCAGCGCTGTCGCTTTGCCTAGTGGTGATCTGTGCATACAAATCATTGAAACCTCTCCTGCGAAGAGGGCTTTTGCAAGGATCGGGGAAAGCGCAGTTCTTTTTTGCAAGGAAAGAGCGCATGAGTCACCTGCGCCTGAACTCATGCATTACATTATTCGTGCTTTTTACATTGATTTTTAAGAATTAAGAACATGCAACTACAAACCATGTACTACTCTCTTCCCCAGCTCATGTATGTCCAGGTCACCGCATAAAGTTTTCTTTCTGCCGCATTGCCCGAAGCTTCACTCCTGTGACGATATAACCGCATTGAAGGAACGTTGGATAACTCTTAGATGAGATGAGAAAAACACCACAAGCTGCATAATTGCTCAATCACAAATGTAATGAATTTGACCAACAGGGAAAAAAGTAATACTGGACATACCTCAGTCGGTGGGCCCTAAGCGCAATTGCATGTCGAAGGTTGGACTGGGCCATAAAACTGGCCCTGGCACAAGTGTCCCACAGTCGCAAATGGTAATTCGTACCTTTTTGTGATATTGCTTTAGACCACAAGGAGGAAATTTCAGGTAAAACTGGTTGCAAACTAAATTTTAAAGAATATTTCTAAATTAACGCTGAGTTACCAAACTGGCCCACACTAGCAAGTTGGGCCTGCATTTCGGCATTGACCTATTGCTCTGTAGGGCAATCCGAGCCTGCATGGCAATGAAACATAACAAAGGCGCACACAGCCTCCTGGGTGTTCTTCTGGCCAAATCTCAGAACAGAGAAAACCTGTAAGGATATGCACGGTCATCCGCCTTTAAGTAAATCTAAACCTTTTATTCGTGAGATTGAAGAGGATTGTAAACATCAAATGCGCAAGGACTATACCAGGGTTGCCCAACTCCAGTTGGGTTGCCCAACTCGAGAGCCGGAAACATGTCACATTTTCAGGATACCCCTCATTAATTTGCATACAATGATTCTAAACGTATGCACATTTTTTCTTATGAATATTAATGAGCGATATCCTGAAAACCTGCCAGGATTCTGGCCCTCGAGGACCGAAATTGGACAACCCTGTTATACTTCATCGCAGCGGTGCGTGTTGGGGTTCTGTTGCTCAATGTTCATATGGCACAATGTCTGTGATTTGCATCCCCTTCTTGGTGCTAAACTCTTACTTTTTTTGTTATTCGTGTTCTCCGCCTTTCTTCTTCCGTGTGGGGGGAAACTCAGAGTTTTTAAGTGTTTGAGTCAGAAGCGTGGTGTTCTTTGGCAGGCGCCCACAGCGTTGGTTGCTTAACTGGGTTATCTGCCACTTTCCCAAACGCCTCTCTATGGGTGATAGTCATACCAGTTAACGCAAGTGATGAGATCCTCTCTCAGCAGTGGGCATCTCCAAATAGTGGCCCAGCAGAGGACTTGGGCATGCAACTTTCCCCCAAACATATGGGTGTGTATGTGGTAGAAGAGCCCTCGGTTCATTAGGAAAGAATCCGCCACTAGTTGTGGGTTTCTCCCTTGAGTTGCAATGTGACCATCCCCACTGTGTGAGGGTGTGTCAGATTAAAGAGCCCCATATTGTTTTACCAAGTGTCCGCTGTGAGGATCTGCATTGTTTCCTGGGCAGAGGTTTGCGATTCCTGTTTGACATTTGTATTCATCCCGAGTAGGTGGGCAGTGGAATTACTTGTACTTGTATTTGTATGACGGGGTGTTATGTCATGTTGGTAGAGGGCTTCCTATGAGAGTAGTCTCTTACAGGGCTTGCGGCTCCTTGTCAGTATCTGGTCGGTGGAAGGTGAGCACTTTACTCTGCTCGTGGGCGATAGGCCTGTTGCTGGGAGTAGGATACCACGTCTGTTTCATTCACATCTGTTTCATTCAAGTGGAGCCAAGGCACGGGTTGTTGATCTAGCTCTGGGGTCTGCAACTATTGGCCCTCCAGATGTTTTAGAATACGATTCCCTTTATCCAACACCATTGACTATGATATCCAGGGATGATGGAAATAGTTGTCCACAACATCTGAAGACACAAGGGTTGCTGACCATTGATCTACCGCCTCATCTGTGAGTGGGTGGAAAGTAATGAGCACTGTGTCCTCTACGGGTGGCAGAATTGCATACGGATTTCTAAAATGGCGTTCTGTCTTTGTGAATGCAATTTTTGTTTCTAGAAGGGAATGCATTGTTCGTAAACCGCATTTCTTTTCGAGTGCAAACTAATTTGTTCCATGCTTAAGCAGGCCAGGCCTCCCGTGGAAGCTTGCCTGCAGTTACGTGTGGCCGTGTTTCTTGTACACCCACTCACCAGCAGGATTCATCCAGAGAACAGATTTCTTGCTTTTATTCAACACTTGGAGCTCGTAATTATCCTTTCACAGATAGGTTGCATAAGTAAAAAAAAACATTTCTTAAAGGCCCATTACATTACAGGAAAGGTTGCTTAATATCAAAACCTATTTGTGTTTCAGAATATGATCTGAATGCATCATGAACAGTATGTTTCAGCGTTTCCCCGCCGTATTTTAAGCAGTCAAGTTAATCTCTTGCATGATTGCTTTGGGGACATCTAGACCAGTGCCAACAGATCAGTCAACACTGGTTCCGGTTCTGTTTGCCCCCCCCCTCTTCTACTGTTGTGCTGCGGTCCACTTTAGGCACAATAACCTTTGAATTCAACTGAGTGCTGTGCCCAGCCATCATTTCAGCTTCATAGTGGTCAGTGCTTAGATGATTCAGCGTGATGTTTGGGCGCTCTGGGCCTGCATGACACGTTTGCTCCGAGCATTTTATTTCAGTACATGGTTACCTTTACCTGTGTACAGCTCAGGAAATGGCCCGGAACAAGACGGAGCACTGCCTGAACTCTACCCTGTCACCCGGCCCAGGGGCTTGTCCACGACAATCACAGATATGCTCTGAAGCCTTATTAATGCATGGAGGTGCAACCCGCGCTTAAAAAGCAGGAAGCTTTCAGAAGACTGCAGCGCTGCAGAGTCTTTTGAAAGTGGTCTGCTCGCTGAAGCATGGGTTGCTTGCGCGTGTTGTTTCAGGACAGGATCTGTCCTGAAGCAGAGATCATGCATGAGCAACCCATTCTCCAAATCCATCTGGTGCATGGCATCTAAGCCCCTCCTGCAGCACTTCGCATTACAGGAGGAGTCTGATGCAGAGAATTCATTGAAACCTTGGAGCACTTGCTCCTCTTGAAGATGGCTTCCCACCGTGCCATCCACCATAGAGACTGCCTTGATGCCGTCCGCAGCACTCTATACCACTTGCTATGATATGATGATGGGTTATTTATAACGTGCTTAATACCCAGAGGTTTCTAAGCGCACACCCGGGGATCGAGCATGTGGTGCTCTGTCGTCTTGCTTCCAAGGTGAGCATGTTGCCCCTGAGCTATCCTCCTGAGATACCTATCCTCCTGCTCTATGGCAACCCTCTTGTGCCTCCGGCATGGCTGAACCCTGTAAGAAAATGCTGCAATGGGTTCATGCTGGCAGGGCCGGCGTCCCCCACCGAAGGCCCCCTTTTAAGGCCCATCACCTGTCGGGGGCATGTCGGCGGCTCGGCACGTTACACCTGTCTGGGCCTGTCGGCGGCTCGGCACGTTACTCTTTATTTCTACCCTTTTTTTAATTTCTGCTGCATTCCCGCTTCACCCATGGCTTGCCTCTTGATGTGTCGATATGCCATTCCACACTACACACAAGGTAATCCAGGACGGATCCCATTCCTGCCAGTTCCATCCTTTGTGGTCTGTTACCGGTACCACCTTGTTTTTAACATAACACTTCTGCAGTGTTGGCTGCTCTTGAACGCACTTTATCCTGATCTGAGCTTTCTACCGTATATACCACTAACTTTAACTTTGGACACCTTGACACCTTCTGATTGCACATGATCCACTGCTGTTTTTTATTTTTTTTTATTTTTTTTTCTCTGAGCCACCTACTGTATTATGCTGCGCAAGGCCTTGCTACTAGACATGTGCTTGCCTCCTGGAAATATGCACCCCTCTGTTGCACGCATCATACCCATGTTGTGTGCATCTACCACCTTATTTGATATCTTGCCTTTTGTCCGCTTGTAAATCAAGGTAGCTCCTCCGTTTATGAGGCCTGCCACTGTAAGCTCCCTCCATACTGTGCCTGGTGACTCTTCATTCTCTCCTATTACAATCTTCTGACTCTTCTGTCATTTGGGCTGCTTTGTCTTCTCTCGTACCGTCAGCCACTGAACTTGTTTCTTACTGTATTCCCCCACCTTCCTGCTTGTACTGCCTTCCACATGCCTGATGTAGCCCCCTCATTCATGAGGCATGGCTTTTCCAGTTTGTATTCGCACATACCAGATTGTTGTAATGCACGTCTGCATGCCTGATGTAGCCCTTCATACCTGAGGGGTGTTTTTCAGTTTAAAGTCGCTCCTACCTATTTGTCTTAATTGCATTTGTTTTTCCTTAATGCAGTTTACCTATGTATTCCTGCACTTTTTTTGTAACTTGTTAATGTACCTGCCATCTCTCCCCCTCCTGCACTCCCCTACCTCCCTCAACCCCCCTTTTTTACACGTTTTAGCACTTGCACGTTCTAAATATTCTCCTAACCTAGTCAGAATTTTTGTTCTTCTTCCCTCCTCCCCGCACTTCCCCTCCAACCCTTCTCCCCTGTTCTCATGTCATAGCACTTGCACGTTCTGAATGTTTCAAGACCTTTTTTAAGAACGTTTTTGTTTGATAACTTTTTCCTCTTCTCTTGATGCGCCTTGAAACACATTTGCTGTATAAGGCCATCATAAATGACCATACATAAAATAAAAAGCCACGTTTCAACAAGCAGACGCTTTCAGTAGACTTCGCATGGGTAACAGAATACAGAAACGGCCAAAGCCTCACGTACTTGTTGGAGCTGTCCAAACTGCTGTATATGTCCTGTAATATTCAGAGATTTTTTTTCTTAGGTTTATGACGTATCAAAACCGCAGAGGCCAACTTCCATAATTTGCTCAAAAGGGTTTCTTACTGAATCACTAAGACATGTTTCAAATTTAAAATTGTGGACATTCTTATGTTCCCATGATGCTCTTTGCTTTCATGCAAATCACCAGGATTGAGTTCTATGAAGAGTGTATTGCACCTGGTCTGGGGCCCGACCCATCAATGATGAGAGGGTTCCCCCCAGTAAATGTGTTCCATTTCCAGTTCTGCCCGTATATTTATTTTATGCGTTCATTTTGTATCGTGATGGAGCTTTTTTTTTAGCTGCTCCTTCAAAGTACTTTCAGGAGAAGGAGTCAGTAAGCGGAATCCAGGAAGGAGACGGTGAACAATAGTCGGCAGCTTGGGCCTTACACTTCATGGAATGCGTTTTATGCCCTTCGTCGTTTTTCAAGAAGTCCGTTATAAGCAAAAGGTTTAGTTGGAGGAAGACGCTGAAACCTGGTGCTCTCCAGATGTTTTGGACTACGATTCCCATGATACCCCTCAATTGACAATGCTGGCTAGGGCTGATGAGTGGTTGAACAAAATATGTGGCAAGTGAATGGTTGTAGAGCAATGAGTAAGACAGTTAAAGAGGGCGAAGCCTTGCAAATTAAGATCTTAACTATGTCTGCAACTCCTCTGTCAAATGCAGATAGATTAACGAATATATTTTGTAATGTGGGTTTGCTTAGTGTCTTTTGTATGGCCTAACTGTGATCGAATCTGTTTCATACGATGAAGCACTTTGTTTAAGATCAGAAGAACATATTTGTGTCATAAATAAAACAGATTGGTTCACATTCAGAATATACTTTTTCAGTGCGACAGTACGTATTTTTTTTTTAATTATTATTTTTTTTTTTAACTGGCTGGGAGTTATATGGTAATACTGTTATCTATTGGGGCAACCTGCATGGACATGTGTGGCCTAGCCAGCATGAAAATGTTTATTACATTGGAACGTTGTCTCCTGTGCATTGTTGTTTTTTTTTCCAAGTGCTACATAAAAAATCACTTGCAAACATTAATTTTTACCCAATTGTTCACAGAAAGTGCTGTAAAATGTCCCCCTTGACAAAGAAACAATGGTGGGCTGGTTTGCGCTCCCTTGCCACACTCCATCGCTAACACGCATTCCCAGCAAAAATGTACACACCTCCAATTTAAACATTAACGAGGTGGCACCGCACGAAACGGGGAGGATCAAGCGTTGTTACCTAGCAGTCTAGTTTTCTGCTCGTTGCGTCTCGTAAGAAGTTTCATTGTGCATACATCCCTTTCTCCACACAGCATGAATTTCCCCAGAGTCTTTATGCAAAGCGTGATCGTGCCAGAATGAAGATGGATGTGTTTTTGTTTATATACATCTCTTGAGCTGCTTTGCTGGACTGGCACATTTTTGGAGGCCCCCTCCGTGCATAAAGCGCGGCAGTGGTGGGAATGGGCCTGGGACCGTTGCCCACCTCGGCCTGGGGGTCACACTGCTCCCCTGCCAGGCTTGGCTTCCTGTCCAGGAAGCTGACCTGGGAAAAATCGCTTCCTGAATGGCCACACTGAAAGGACGACATTGATGTTGAAAGGCGCGCAAGTCCCCTGGCTGCCTGCAACCTACAATGAACAGAAAGTGAGAAGCTGGCTTAGCTTGCCTTCTCTCCACAGCCCTTCACAAAGCTGCTACAGTGTAGAGTGGCGAGGTCACAGGGGCACCGTTCACTAGTGACTTTTGTGGTTGGCTTTAAATAAGACGTTGCCTTTTCACTCCGCTGTTTAAAAAAAAAAAAAAAAAATTAAATGTCCTTCCCCTCTGCTTGAATCACACATTGTTCTGGAAGCAGACTTACTTTTAATGCACCATTTCAAATTACATGTAATAATGTACTTGCCGCTGCTAGGCGTGTGTGCTTACCCTGGGTGTATGGGCGCCCACTGTTCTACTTTCAGGAGGCCTCTGCAACTTTCGGACATATTTGTTTGCTGTGTCCTGTCTCGTTGTAATGCCTTAGTCGCAAGGAAGGAGGTGAAAGTAATTGATTAAGTCTTCTCATAAGATCCAAGTGCCATGGGCTTGTATGTTCGACCTGAATTCCCATAGGAAATCATTGTAGGCTCCTCCCACCCCGCAGTTAAACGTTCCAGTTACTTGTAATTAATTACATAGTTGGATGAAACTACCCGCACCCATCGTCCAGGATTACGAGCTCCAACTCGCACTTGTGGAGCCCTGGCGAACACTACCCGTGATTTCGCACCGCCCCTCAATCTTTGCACATTCACACACACACATTCAGCAGGCATTCAGCGGTGGAGGTGGGGGAAAGGAGACAAAATACTGCACTCTTTTGAACATGGACAGCTCCAAGGCATTTTCTGAAGGGGTAGGGGGATAGCCAGCCTCCGGCGTGAGAGTGGAGTAATTTCAGTTTTGGTTCGTTGGCATGAGATGTAGGGACTCTGGCTCTTCTGCGCTTCACGGGAATTGGGAAGCTCTTCCTGGTTTCTGTCTGCGTGGAGCGCGGCCAAGTGCTGGGACGCCTACCTACAGAGAAGACTGATTTGGCAAGGTAACTAAAAAAAAAATGTCTTTTTGTAAATGCGTGTGCATGAGAGGATGTTGCATATTCAGAATGTATGTTTGTATGGGTGCGTCTGTGCAAGGGTGTGTATGTATTATGTAATGTGTGTGCCAATGAGGGAGTATGATGTATGGGTGGCTGGATATACGTTATGTTATCTTATTTTGCATTTATATAGCGCCTTATATACCATTGGTATGGTCTGAAGGCGCTGGTAGGTTGAACGCCCTTGGGAACCGAAGTCCGGGGTTAGTAGAGAGAGTCTAAAGGTGCTTGTGCGCACCAGGTATGTGTGCAGCTGGTGCGGAATTCGAGAGGTAGCTGCTTCTTAGCGGTAGGTGTGGTGGATGAGTGATCAGGAGTATGTGTTTGCTCTGGCAGGATTTATCCAGACCGATTGTGGCTGCGCCAGGCCTGAGGAGAACGCCTGGCTGTGGGGTGTGAAACCAGCAATGTTTACTTGGAGTGATGGGGAGTGAGCGGGAGATGTTGATATGAGAACAGTTATACTGAATGGTGTCATAGTATCCCTGTGTTCTATTTGAGTGGTGGTGCAAAGAAAAGAGTAAGCGTGGGGTGTGGTCCATTCTATGCATTTTTATCCATTTCGGCGTTCAAGATTGTCCTACACACTCCCTTTCTGCTCACGCGCTTTGGTTAATCTTGCTTGCTCCAGTCTATCCCTCATTCTCCAGTGTGCCCCACGCATGCTCTCATGTATTCCATACGCATGCACTCCTGTCCTCCCCGCGCATGCACTCCAGTCTACCCCGCGTGTGTACTCCTGTCTACCTACGCACTCATCCGCTCTGTATACTCGTCCGCTCTGTATACTCGTCAGATCTACACACTCATCTGGTCCATCCTCTCATCCGGTCCACACACTCATCCGCTCAACATACTATTTATCCGCTCTACGTACTCGTCCGTTCCACTCATCCGTTCGATATACTCATCTGCTCCACCCACTCATCTGCTCCACCCACTCATCTGCTCCACCCACTCATCTGTTTTACTAGTTTATCCGCCCCACGTACTCACCCGCTCCATACACTTATCGGCACCACACACTCATCCGCACCACGGACTCATCCTTTCCACCTACTCATCCGCTCCACGCACTCATCCGCTCCACGCACTCATCTGTTCCACCTACTGTTCCGCTCCGCGTACTCGTCCGTTCTGCTCTGCGTACTCGTCCGTTCCACACACTCAGCCGGTCTCCACATTCATCTGCTCCACTCACTCATCTGCTCTCCCCACCCTCGTCCGCTCCCCACCCTCGTCCGCTCCCCACCCTCGTCCGCTCGTTCGCTCTTACACGTTCGTCCGGTCTAAACGTTCATCCAATCTATACGTTCGTCCGTTCAGTATAGTCATCAGTTCTACGCTCTTCTGCGTTCTATTCGCTTCTCTGTATTTACGTACTCATCAACTCTACACGTACTCATCAACTCTACACGCTCGTCCGCTCTGTCATTCACTACGTTCCCTCCTCATTCATTATGTCCTTTTCATCAGTTTAGATCTCCTACTTTCTCAATGATTTATTCCTAATTATCCAATTCACTGTTTTGATCTACATTACTTGTTTAGTTCTGTTGGTCTTTCTAGTTTACATTCAAGTTTATTAGCTGTCAATTTCTCGCTTCAGGTAGTTTGTTGGGTCGGTGTTATTGTGATGATGCTAGTTTGGAAACCGGTTGGTTTTAGGGGAAGAGCCAGGTTTTCAGTAGTTTGCGGAAGGACGTTAAATCCTCAGTTAGGCGGATGTGGGGTGGGAGCAAGTTCCACAGGGTTGGGGCTAGGGCTGAGAATGATGATCCGCCTAACCTGACTGAGTTTGTCTTAGGAATTACTAGGGGGCCCGCTGAGCTTGATTTTAGGGTGCGAGTGGGATGATAAGGTATTAGCTTGTCTTGAAGATATTGAGGTCCAGTTTTATGGAGTGCTCGATGGGAGAGGCATAAGGTTTTGAAAGCTACCCTACGGGCTACTGGAAGCCAGTGCAGTGTCTTAAGGGCTGGGGATACGTGGTCTCTTGGACCGAACACAAGTAGCATTTTGGCCGCCGCGTTTTGTGCCCTTTGTACGTGTGTATGAGCGAGTGAAAGGTGTGTGTGTGTGTGTGTGTGTGTGTGTTAGTATTTAATGCTTGCCTGGTGACCTGATTTTGTCAGGTGGGGCTTCGGGGAAAGGTGGATGAAGGGAGAGGGGGCTGTTTGGGGGTGTGCACTAAAACAGCATTTTATAAAGGGCGTCTGACCAAGCAAGCATGTTGGGTGTATTAGGTGGCTAGATTGCCATTTTGGTGTAGCTAGTCTACCCATTACATTACATGACTAAATCAGCCTACATTTTGCAGCCTGTTTGGACAAGTTTTCTTATTCTGGCTTTGCATTTTTAATGGCAAAACCAACCGGAGTATGTCCTTGCATGAGGCTACTGCCATACATTTGCATAGCCAAAATGGACTTGTTTTCTTATAGTATAATTACAGGCATTATGCGCAAAGCAAACAGGAGTATGTTCTTATATAGGAATACTGGCATATATTAGTACAGCCCGAATCTAAATGTATGGGTACAGCCAGTGTGAACATGTTTTATGCTGGCAGATATTGTGGGCAAAAGGCATCATGAAAATGCGTTGGAGAAATGTTCCTAGGCACTGTTGGCGACTTGCATGTATTGAACTGGAATTACCCTACAAAGCCAATTGTAAACTTTCTTGCTTTTTACCTAATTTTCTGTGTGCTGTATATTGCACCATTTTAACCCATTCTAAAAAGAATTTGTTGGTGTGGGGGGATTCCCCTTGACTCCCCTTTGGTTGCGAGCTAAAGACATTTTTGATGCAATCTGTCCATTTAATGTGTGAATAAGCATTAAGCTTTTTAGTTAACCTGTTTGAAAAGTGACATTTTAAAGATATATTGTGTGTTAAATGTTGATTGTGTGTGTGGTATAGTGTAAAAGGTTGCCATTACAACTATATGCACTTAATGTTTTCATGAATCTGGGACCTTCAATTTACCAGAATTAATTCCTTAGACACCCTCCTCTTTCTGGATAAGAAACACACTGGGTTGCAGAGAAGACCTGTTTTAAGAATAATCAATTTAAAGATAAATAATTCTACTTCCACGCTATTCGTCTCTGTTGTCTATGCTACAATTGGAGACTTTTATAACCCACACATCACCGCTTACGTTTTGTTTACACTGGGTGCGCAGTCACCATTGGTTAAAAATGCATGCGTATCAAGAATAAGACTTTTTTTGTTTGTTTAAAAATTGAAATGGAAATTTAAATAAAACATCCCTGCCTCTCCAATTCTCTCTACTTTTCCTTTACTGCAAATAGATACCACCTTCCATACCCAATGGACATGACAGAATTTCAATAGCGTTTTAAAAACTAAATTGCAACAAACTACTGGACCTTCCTGCATGTAAAAGGCTCGTAAAAAAGAAAATTGATGTTCCACATGTATATAGGCTAGATTCCCTTTTCTATTGTTTCCATTTAATTCGCGTGTAAAAGCGTGCAGCTCTCAATTTCAATGGGCAACTTAAAAATGCGAAAAGGGGAAGCGATGAATCACCCTTTCCCTTTTGTCTGGAACAGCATACCATTACCAACAAGGTTGTGCTTGATGGTATACCCAGAAATTACTTAAATTAGATTATTTTTCAAGGTGTTGTGACGAATCGAGGGAATTTGCCCCTTCTCCACAAGGGGGAAACGGCCCCACCCTCTGTGAGGCTAAGGAGGTGAGCCTGCTCTGCAACACCCTCCCTCGGGGTCGAGGCAAGTGAGACCTCACTGGGAGAGACACAGAGGAACTCCCAAAACCATTACACATAATGGCATACATGGGACTCTCTAAAATACCAAGGACTTACAAGTCCCAATGCTTGGGTGAAGAAAACGTTCAGCAATACCACTATCAAGAAGAAAGATAACCTGTCCCTTTTTTTAAATACAAGTCTCAAATCAACTGGGACGAGTACATTGAATAGCGAGTACCTGCAGAACAATGGAGAAAGATAGGAACATAGGCACAGGCAAGGGAGGCCCCCTTCCTGTGTAACACTTGAAGGAGGTGGAGCAGAAGTGAGCGGCAATGCCTTCAGCACTGAGGTAAAGAGGCTTGCACTGAGGTAAAGAGATGTACACTAATTGAGCTTTTCACATATAACCTCCGGAGAATTTACCTAATTTAAAAGGTCAATTAAAACATATGCGAGGGGAAACCCCCTAGATCTCCCCTCATCCAATCCAAAAAACCCTGCAACCGCCCACCCAATCCCCTTATATTATTTATAATCCAAAACCAAACCCAATAGATATATAAAATAATATAAAGGTCAATTAGGACAAAAGGTCAATTGTAAAAGGTAAATTTGGGTAGTACCGAGGTGAAGAGCGAGACTCAAGAGATGCAAGAAGAGAGAGCTGGAGCCCAAAACCAAGGTGGTGTTGACCACGGACTCAAATTCCTGCACCTCTTGGAACAGTTCAGGGGGTCTGGCAGATTTGAAATACACACTGTTTTTCCAGGTATCTTTTTACATCCTTCAGGAAAATCTTGAGATTGACATAGCAGATTGGACAAAACCGATCCATGCCATAAAAAAGCCCCTTTGGAATTAATTGCCAATTCGCCTTTCTGTGACCTATTGCCAAAGACAGTATTTAACCTTATTGCTGAGTTTCAAATTCCTACTCATTGATAAAGTGAAAGGCAAATCAGTTCTGGTTTATTACTGAGGGTTGGTGGATTGAACAGAATGCCAGCTGTTGTAGTTCAGCCCTGGTTTAATTTAATTTGGTTCCTCCCCAATTTCATCCTTTAAATATACATTTTCCTGTTCCCCTTGATTTGTACATTTTCCATGAACACAACATTTAGCCATTGTATTGGTTTATCAAACTCCTATTAAAGGACCTCATTTTTTAACATCTGTAGGTTTCCTAATCCTAACAATTTATTTTTGTAAAGGAAAATGGAACCAACAGCAGCGGAAAATGCAATTTAGTTTTTCTCCATCACTTTACAGCGCAGTGATTTTTCACCTCTGATTGAGCAAGTCTGCGTTTTAATAAAAGTTGCAGAGTGCTTTCTTTGTCCTTGGAAATGCTTATTTCGAGCCTGATCACTATATTTTAGGGCACTTGAAAATTATTCACATTCTGCTTGCACGCGTTTTCCAAATGCTGTGCGCATGCCGAAGTTTACATGTTTGTTTTTAATATGGCGCCTTGATATGCACCTTTTCTTTAAAGTAGATTTCCCTACAATAGGAAGGGCGAAGGCCCTTGTGCAGTCGGTTGTACTGGCAGTTCAACAATGAACACATTTTATAATGAAATTGTTACCGTGCTTAATATTACTAGCCACGCACAGGCTTGGCAGGTACATTTGTGTGCCTGGTGCAAGGCACCACCCCCTCTTGTTTCTGCGCTAGGTGAAAGATTTTAAGTTCTGATTGAAACACATATTGCTGTCTTTCACCAAGTGCAGTGCGCAGCATGCCCCTCCAGCAGCATGATAATCTTGTGTATTGCGCATGTGTGGTCCCGGCCAAGAGTGTGATGTGGCCCGTGCTTTGGTGCCGAGCTTTTGAGGTGACTGGGTGGGCAGGACCCTCTGCGTGGCTTGCAGGACTTTTTTTTTATTTTTTATTTTTTTATTTTTTTTTATTTTGTTTTTGTTTTTTTGTTATGCCACTGATCAATGCATGTCCTCCACTGTAAAGTTCGGATGGTCTGTAAAGCTCAGCACTGCTTTCTTTTCTTTGTGAGTAGTCCACTTGAAAATAAAGTTTGCTCAAAAGAACATTTTAATACCAAGTTAAAATCGTCACAGGGAATGCTAATTTTAGCAGGCTCTGGTTAGAAAATAAAATTTGTGTACATTTCATTTCAATTACAGACCTATTCCTTTTCCCTGCAAGTGATATTGGATTTTTTCTTTGTGTTTAGAGTGATTTTATGTGCAAAGCAAGCAATAATTCACCAAGTGTGCATGTGTGTTTTACGTGGTAATGTGTAAAGTACAGCAGTGCTGCATATTTTTTGTTCTAATGAATTGCTGCAATTACCTTCCATGGGGCACAAGCTCTAGAGTTGGGCTCGCTGGTTGGCATATATGAGAAGCTTGTGTACATGTATGACAGACTGTAGGGAGGCTGACCGCCTCTGAAGCCCTTTTCGGTTCTCACGAGCAGCTATCATGAGAAACAGCGTGTGCAAAACTGGTAAAGAGAAAGCATTTGTAGTGTGGTTCGATCAAATTCTTTTTGCATTTCAGTATTGAGTAGTAAGTTAATGGGATCAAAAAGAACACTTTCAAAGAAGGGGCATAGATATGTTGGGTGCTAGGACCATAGGGAAGCAGTATGTGGGGTCTTTGCTGATGTTCTCGTTACATGCATCGCTAGAGTTAAATTGGCATTTTGCACAACATCAGGGTGACCAGTCAATGTGAAATACTCAAGAAAAGGGCTGCAGGTGTGAAATGACTAAAGATCAAGGGTTATGGACTTAAATGAATGACCAGTTACAGCCGTTTATGGGAGGCTGTTGATAGTGAGAGCAAGCATTTTTCTAATGGTTTGTGTCCTCCTACAGATTCCTCACCTTTTATTTACCAGCATCTTAAAGTTTTCGACAGTAGAGGGCGCTATGTGCCATCTGGTTCATGTCCTTTGACGGCTTCCATTCCCGCGCTCGGACGCGACGATGGTAAAAATAGCACACACTGCCTCAGTTCCGTTTTGCTTTGTAAGGGTTCGACTTGCCTCAGGGATTCTCTTCTATTGTGTAGTTCTAAATTCTTTCAGTAGGTCTACTCTCAAAACCAGTTTCCAAAGGTGTGCGGACTGGCTAGAAGATGTCTAGCACAGTATATGCTTCTGTTGTCTCGTGAAGAGCACATGGTTGACAACTGTGGTTCTTGTCGGGCCATGACTAGCAAGGCCTTGAAGGAGGGGGTGGGGGGTTGAGGGAGTCCAAACTCACCCTGGGTCAGTCGGTGTCAGAATCCCCATCCTCTGCTCCTCTGAAGAAGAAATCTTCGGAAGACAGGAGATTGAGGGATAAGCATTCCAAACCTTCAATGCCGAATAGAAGATGCCATCTCTTTGTCATTGGCTTCCTCACCCGATGGGGGGAAAAAAAGAAGTTTCCCAGACAAGTCGGCCTCAAATGCAGATTGGAAAGAGTTCCGTCGGAAAAGCATGACTTTTTTTTACAAAGGCGGTGCCTCCTGGTCCCTCAAAAGAGCTGAAAAAGGCTATCCAACCCCATTGCGCCTCCTAAAGCTGGCACGGAGTAATTGAAAGCCTTGACTCGCATGCCCAAGAGCCTGGGTTAAAAGCCTGAGATGCCTACTCGAGTGGCGTCGACACTGTCAACCATACAAGAACCATTGAAGCCTAAGGCTTCCACTTCTTTGTTATCGAAGGACTCAACCTCAAGGTCTTTTGACGGCAAAGCAGTCCCTCATCCTCCGACCCATCTTGGGTTTTAAACCCATGGCAAATAAGTCTATTGGGTCAATTTTTGAAGAGGAGGAAGACGACGTTTACCCTTTGGGTTTGAACGTTTTAGCACGCCCAATGCCCCTGAGGAACTAGTCTCGGCGGAATCCCAAATTGAGGATTTAGCTGCACACCGAATGGAAGCCAGTGGATTGGTCACTTCTCCAGAAGTGGATTTTGCCGCGCCAGATTCAGCTGCCCATCCCAGTGCAGTGTACGGGTCAGTGATGAATACGGTCACTGAATATTTGCGCTGGGGACGTCCTGCAAAGGATATTGTACAGGATGATCTCACTGATATCCTGGAAAAGGGACCCCTCCCTGCGCCCAAAGAACCTGTTCTGCCTTTTCACTCTGCACTGAAGAACAATATCTTGGACCATTGGCAGAACCCGGATACCACTCCTGTCAACAAGGAGTTAAGGAAATACAAGCCATCAGCTATTGATCCTGAATACCTTTCCAAGCACCCTACCCCGCAAAGCTTGGTGATATAAGCAGCTACTTCTACATCGAAAGCAGTTGCCTACCCAGCCATCCCACCTGATGGGATGATACAAAATATGTGCTAGGGAAAAGGGTGTTCTCCGCTGGGAGTATGGCGCTTAAAGCCTTTAATGCGTCTTGCGCTTTAGCCAAATACACCTACACCCTGTGGGATG
This sequence comes from Ambystoma mexicanum, assembly GCF_040938575.1. Lineage (NCBI taxonomy): Eukaryota > Metazoa > Chordata > Amphibia > Caudata > Ambystomatidae > Ambystoma > Ambystoma mexicanum. The sequence continues at coordinate 174,657,722 of NC_090941.1, read as the reverse complement.
TTGTCTCCCAAGCGGCTGAGAATATTCTTGAGGGGGAAATGAGAGATGGCTTTCGGCACATTATTCAGGATGGTAAGGATGCTGCATGTCAATCTCTCCAGTCAGCACTGTGTGTATTGGCCGCTCTATGGCTGCAATTGCAATCACAAGAAGGTTTGCATGGCTGCGCAAATCAGGATTTGCTCTTGGATGTCCAATCCTGACTTTTGGACATGCCTTTCAATGGGACAAACCTCTTTGGGGCAAAGGCCGATTAAAGGCTAGCGAAGCTACACGCTTCTAAGACGGATGCGAAATATTTAGGTGTAGCCATCCTTCAACACCCATCAGCCGTCTTCCCGGAGTTGGAGAGGACCTTCCTTTCGTTTCTACTCCTAATTTGGACAGAAAAGTAGAGGACCGGCTGATCTTAGAGGCCAATGGCGGTTTCCGCGTGGCACAAGAGGCTGTGTAGGAAGAGCAGCACAGGCAGTTGCTTCCACATTACCCTCTGCCGCAGCTCTAAAACCACTGAGTGCTTTACTCACAAGTCTGCAGTGGGAGGCAGGCTAACCCAGCATCTCAAATAATGGTACCACGTTACTTCGGATGCTTGGGCACTACAGACCATAGCTCAAGGGTGCGGTCTCCAATTTTCTTTAAAGGCCAGATTGTTCTCTGAGCGAGCAATCCCTTCGAGAACCAGACCTGCACCTTTTGCAAGAGATGCTCCCCCCCTGTTGTAGAATGGTGCCATGGAAAGGTACTGTAAGGAACTCATGCTGGCAATAGTAAAGACGGACACAAGTGATCTCAGTTCAAGGATGTTTATTAAACACCTAATCTAAACCTGAATCTAAGATGGGAGCAAGTGTCGACCATCAAATGAAAATAAGGCAGTCCTAGTGGCGTTGTCAAAATAAAAGGGGCCTATACTAAGAAACCTATTGCCAAACCTTACAACGAATACAAAAAGAGTGTGGGATAGTTTTCAAGAAAAAGTAGTGTTCACAAATAATGTACCAGGATGCGGTAGCCTGGTCTTCCTTCCCCATGTTTTGATCACCGGGTCAGGTGGGATCTTGGAGCACAGCGCGCACTTGCGCTTTCCCAGCATGAGTCGACAGTTCTGTTTCAGCTTGTCTGGAGCCTTGATGGCCAAGTCTTTTACCAAAACGTCTCTTGCCTGCGAGGGTCGAAAAAGAATAAACAAAAATAAGCAGTTGCAAATGTCCTTCGGGTGATTCTCTCACCCCTGGGTTCCTCTCTTCTGGGTTTGATTTCTCTAAACAGTTCCTATCAGTATCAAGGTGTTCAGTGGTTGCGTCCCCTGGTTCCGAGGGCTTGATAGGTTTTCAAATAACAAAACAAAAGGTTCCTTCAACAAAATGAAAGTTTGTTTCCTGGTGTCTTAGGGTGAAGATTCTTCACCCCTGGATCCCCCTCTTGACTTTCAGCCTCCCTCCAATGGGTTCCACTATGGCTTTCTCTTCAGCGGGATTTACTTCCCTTGGTTTCTCAATGTCTTTTCAAAAGTTCATAGTGGACATCCCTCGCCCGGGTTCACCTTTTTCAACAGTTTGTTGGGACTTTAAACTTTGCCCCTCTTCTCTGGCATTCCTCCTTTGGGTTCACTCTTGCCATTTCAGTACTTTCAATATTGGCTTGATTCACTTCCCTTTTTACTTTCACCATGAGGGATTCACTTCCCTTTTCCTTCCTTTTGTAGAACAGTCTTTCGATTGTACAGTCAATTTGCTCGACCTCCTGTATGACCACTTTGACCTCTTTTGGAGGCTCCCCTACAACCTTCTGGTATCTGGTCGATCCCATAATAAGTTAAACTACAGAGTCTCTCTAGTTAGCACCCACGTAGTGCTGGTTCCCTCTGCAGCTCGTCTTTCTGTCACACATGTACGGTTCTTGAACTTCTTTCAACTTGTCACTTTGCGACTTTCATTCAACACTGCCTGGTTCTTATTGGTTGTTCCTTCGACTCACCAGCTGTGATGAACAGCATGGCGTTTTTCTTCACTGGAGTCGAGGCTGGTACCATGGTCACGGGAGCTTCCCTCACTCCTGCTTATCGACATGCTGTGTCTACTGCTGGCATCTGCTGCAACACACTGTCTATTGTCCTTGGTCTTACGATTCCTTCAGTGGAGGTTTCGCAGGTTTGCGTTGAAAGGGTCAAGGTCATATCTCTCCTTGTTAGCCTCTTGATATTCACTGACTTTCTCCTCCTTCTGGATAGCCGTCTCGTCGTGCTGTATGCCTCGCTCGTACTGTGCTCTCTTGCTCCACCTTTTATCCCTGTGGGGAAAAGGAAGAACTGTCGGATGTATGTGATTTAAGTCAATTGCCTGACTTTGCCTGACCCTGGGAGGACATCGGGACATGTCAGGTAAACCGTTTTATTACAAGTGTGTTGTCTTTCATGAGGTAATACAGGGTTTGTGTTGGAAATGGGAGGGGTTGGAGTGTCCGAGTATCCTCCGGGACGGGATTGGTAGGGTTTGCGTGGCAAACGGGAATAGCTGGGATCGTAAAATAAACAGGGGGATTGTGGGAACTATAGTATTTTATCTGAGCAGGTTGGGAGTGTGGAAAATAATAATCGGAGGACGTGGAGAAGAATGTCCGGGCATGTTTGTGTCGGAAAAGGGGGGGTGGAGGGGCAGTGTTTTTGAATATTCTACGGAAGAGTATGGGGGGAAAAGTAGTTGAAGGAAGGGGGATACCATATCTCACCCTTCGGTCTCCCACTCCCTGAGAACCCCCCCATCCAGTTGATCCTCCCTTACTGGTCCATCCCCAGGAACTGGATCCAATGGTGATGGCCGTGTCCTGGGCTCCTGGATGACAGATTCACAGGGTTTAGCCAGGGAGACACCTTCAGGTTTCTCAAAGTACTTGTATTGGAACAATACCAGGGTTGGTAATCCACTTTGCTTCTGGTTCCCAAGAAGCACAGAGGACTGCGACTTCTCTTTGCCTGACCCTGGGAGGACATCGGGACATGTCAGGTAAACCGTTTTATTACAAGTGTGTTGTCTTTCATGAGGTAATACAGGGTTTGTGTTGGAAATGGGAGGGGTTGGAGTGTCCGAGTATCCTCCGGGACGGGATTGGTAGGGTTTGCGTGGCAAACGGGAATAGCTGGGATCGTAAAATAAACAGGGGGATTGTGGGAACTATAGTATTTTATCTGAGCAGGTTGGGAGTGTGGAAAATAATAATCGGAGGACGTGGAGAAGAATGTCCGGGCATGTTTGTGTCGGAAAAGGGGGGGTGGAGGGGCAGTGTTTTTTGAATATTCTACGGAAGAGTATGGGGGGAAAAGTAGTTGAAGGAAGGGGGATACCATATCTCACCCTTCGGTCTCCCACTCCCTGAGAACCCCCCCATCCAGTTGATCCTCCCTTACTGGTCCATCCCCAGGAACTGGATCCAATGGTGATGGCCGTGTCCTGGGCTCCTGGATGACAGATTCACAGGGTTTAGCCAGGGAGACACCTTCAGGTTTCTCAAAGTACTTGTATTGGAACAATACCAGGGTTGGTAATCCACTTTGCTTCTGGTTCCCAAGAAGCACAGAGGACTGCGACTTCTCTTTTGACATGAGACGCTTGAAAAAGTTCCTCAGGAAGGACAGATTGAAGAGTGTCACTCTGATATGTGCAACTGCAGGAGGATTGAGCCAGCTGTGAATCCGAAGTCCAGTGGGAAGTAGGGATCTCATTTGCGTTATGATCTGGTGGCGGTAATTTGCATTCTCCAGAAACATTTCTTTCAGTTACAGGCATTGCCCTGTATGCTTACCCAATGCCTGTTTTTAATTCGAGGTTTTGCCACAATAAGATATCGCCCAACTCAAGAAGTGAAAATCGCTTTAAAATATTCCTTGATAAATGGCGATAAACCCGGCCCCTTGGTTCTTTGCTCATAGCGTGCCAGGGGTTCTTACCAATGCATTCCAAACGGCCTGACCACTTGTGACTGTAGGTCATTTGTGTTCTGCTTTATCCAAAGTAGTTGAGGTTGTTGTTTTTGTGTAGTTTTGTCCTTTAATGTGTAGCTGGTAGATCAGGAGTACATTGGCCAATGCACGCCCTGGGGGGGTTGCACATCTTTAAAGACGGTTTCAATTGCATGCCTTCTGGAAAATCTGTGCCGGATTAGCAATTTATAGCTATTTTCATCCATGGAAGATTCCTTTGGGACCGGTACATTTGCTAGCATTTGCTGAACATGCACGGCCCCTTTTGTCTGGCATATGTGTTGAATATTATTTCATGTTTTCGCGAGTTTGGCTTTTGCTTCCATCCATCTGGCCACATCAATAGACACAAATGCGTTTGCTCCAGACATTCCCAATGTTCAGGCCTGGTCCTGGAATTCGAACTGCTTTTTCAATTGAGGTGTGCAGAAATATTAAGGTAAACGTAGGCCACGTCATCATGAAGGATACTTGGTCTTGCGGAAAGAATGCACACTGCGAGGGACACCCGCTGTACCCATACTTGACTGCAAAGAGATGTTTTTGGCCTCCCGGTATTCTGACAAATTTAGCTCCTGAGAGATTCTTCCAGCACGTGCACAAACAGATTTATCTCCGAGGATCAGTTTGCTAGATCACTGGCACCTAAACTCTTAAGACTCTCAACCTATAAGCAACCCCTCCAAACCAAATCATCACCAGACAACCTGTAAAGCTCACCGGGAGCAGGGGTGATCTGGGAACCAAAAGGGGCCCTGGAAATATATATCACACATTTTTCAACAAACCCAACCTATGGGAACATTTGGAAATGCCATACGAGATCCAGTGTGCAGACGCCCACCAGGCAGTCTCTAGAGTTCCCTATAGACCAGTCCACTCCTGCCGGGAGCACTATAGTTTCCCTAGGAGTTTCTTTAGTTTCTTGGATAGGACAGCACCACTGTGTCAAATCTTTGAAGAGAAGTTGTGTAGAGGGAAAACCTCAGTGTTTACAAAGTTGGCATACCTCCTGTGATCTGGCACACGTTATCTTGTCCCCGGTACCAGAGTTATGTTTCTTAGAAGTTTGCCTTTCGCAGACATGCAATTCACTTTCTAGATCCTCTTTTATGCAGTTTGACTGTCATGAGTTGCGATAGTCCATGCACACCCAGGTTGGTCTCACGATCGGGATTCAACGCAAAGTGTTTTACAAATAAATGGCTTTGCAGTGTTTATATGACCGGTTCTTCGACAGCATGCATTTGTGTTCACGACTGTGAAAGAGCGGAGCAAAAGTGTTAGACCAGAGCTCCTTCCGAGTGGTTTGGTGCTCCTTAATGCAACCTTTGATGTGCTTTTTGTTATGAGGTGAAAACGGGACAGCCTGAGATTGTATGACTTCTAAAATGATGGAGCTAATTCTGTTTCTGAAAGGGAGATATGCTAATCAGACTCCACTTTCGTAATGCTTCAGTGATGTACAGGGCAGGTTTAAAGGCCACATGCACATTCCCAAACACAGCTGCTGGAACCCAAAGTTCCAATAGGCAGAGGTGGCTTTTTAACTTTGTTCACCTCTGGGTCAAAATAGCCGTGCCTCTGCAGCTTGGTAACAGTCGATAAAAACTAAATGAAAGAATGTCTCCTTGTGACATGGCGACTACTGGGGTTATACAAGTATAGCCACCAACAACTGATGTCATTTTATTGTCAGTTTGGTGAAAAATTACTAATTTACCTGATGTTTGTAGATTTTAAAACCACATTTGATTCCGTGGATAGAAGTATACTTTGGAAGATATGAACCAACCTCAAAATACCCACAGATTTTCTTGCCCCAACAGAAGCTCTATGTAAATAATTCAGCGGTTGTCAGATTTGGGCAAAGTTAAAGAAAACAAAACTCTTCCCAGTGAGGAGTAGAGTACCCCAGGGATACGTCCTTGCGCCTCTCCTTTTCTTTTTATATATTGGTGATGATCTGTGACTAAAAATCACAGATGCCGAAGTAATCCCCCCCATGGTTTCTGAAACAGAAAATCTGCATGAAACCGTATGCTGACAGTGTAGTCTTGATATCCAAGATGAGAATTGGCTCTGAAAAGCATCGGGCATTGAAAACGATGATTGGGACTTGCCAACCCATACGTCAAACTAAAGAAAACATTGGATTAGAAGGCAAACCACTTCAGGAGGTGCACATCGACGATTACTTAAGGATCCGAATCAGGAAAGGGGTGAAATGGGGTCCCAACGCAATAAAAGCGCATGTATACTTATGAGGCACTAATGTACTTGGCGAGTTGAACCACCACTCGGGCAATCGTCTCCCGCTGACATAGCTCTGTGGCACAAGCATTGTCTGCGGCCCTATATGGCAGCGAATTATGGGGATTTGAACATAGACGACCGAACTACAGTGAAAAATTGTGAAGCAAACTCTGGATTCACCGATCATCACTACTAAAATCTCTTTGCTCCTGGAAACAGGATTGAAATCAATCCAGTTTGAAGCAAGCTTCATTTATATTTTCTGGATTTACCCAGATGTGACAGTTTAGAACATTATAAAGGCATGTGCACTCCACAGGGACTATCCCTGATGTGCGCTGAGGTTTATTACAATGGCAGCTCCTGCAAACATTAGTTGGTGCCATCTCCCTAGACCCTCTCGCTTGCTTACTTCTCTGCCATTTTGCTAGGGCATGGCAGGGTTGAGACGCACTGCTTGTAGGCAAGCTCCTTGAAGCGGCAGTCTGTTTCTTCTGCACAAAGGTGCAAATTGTGTATTTTGCAAATAGTCACATTGTAGCAGCTTCCTTTTTTCTAGCTGTCCACCGGCGCTCCGTGTAAATGTGCATGGTAGTTAGACGCATGATAGTGTGGTGAGGGGATGGCAAATTAAAATGTGCCCACCTCCAAAGCATGCCGCATGCTCTCTGCTTGCGTGCCACCGAGCCTGATTGATGCAGTTTGCTACCTAGAGTGCAAAGTTACTTGGTGCATCTGCGTGGTCAATGACTCGCCTTAGCCTCCATAAAAACTGAGAGGAGGGATACAATCCGTTTTGCACAATGGTAAATCCAGTGCAGAAACTGTGAGATGTGTGTGCTGCTGCTTAACGATTCTAACCATCTCTGTAAGAGCATTGATGATTTGGTTAAATATCAATAAAGCCAATCTAACGTCCTCAAGTGGAGTCTTGGGCCTTTGCAATGCTAAGTTCCAGGTAGTCGGAAATATCTATTTTAACTAACATTTCAATAGTACATTGCTCTAGCGAGGTATTCAATTTTTTCTTATGGTTCATTTCTTGAGTTGTGTTTCTCCCCCCACACTCTTAACCACAGCCTGACAGGCATGGGTTCATTTGTAACTTTTATGGTGGACCATGTTGCATGGAAAATCTGCTTCTTTGAAGTTAGCTGTACTTAGATTTTTAACCAGTATTTGTAAACTTTTTTTTAAAGGGTCTTATGTTTTTATCAGAGGGTTTTATGAGAAGGTTTTAAACTGCCTTACTTGTTTTGTGATGAATTACTGAAATGGTTATATTTAAGTTTTGTTGACTTGAAGCTTCTAAAGGTTTGTTTTAAACCAACTCAAATAAATAAAATCTCCCTCACGCCCCTTACCTCAGCCCCCTTTTAGCTGAATCTCGCCCGACTAACTTTTAGCCAGATGTCGTCCTTCTTGCCCCTCTCAGCTGCAGTTCATTCCACCACCCCTCCCCCTTTTTAGCAGAAGCCCCCCTCCTCCCAACTTTTAGCCAGACCCCTTTCCTCCGCACCCAGCTTATTTTAGCTTGAATCCTTTCCCTTCCCTCCCCCGACATCCTCGACCAAGGTGCGAACTCTGCTGTTAACTGCGGTTATTTTAGAACTGCTAAAACGCCTAATCTTACTGTCAATGCATTACAGCATTGATGCGAGGCGCTGCTCTGAACCCGGATGTACATATATGTATACACTATTGCCGTTTACGGACCGAATACTTTGTGTGTATGTATTGCATGGTTCAAAGTAGACGGCCTGTTTTTATTTTTTTATTTTTAATTGTCGGGCAAGATGAGGGCCTGTGAATAGCGCTCCCGGGCGGCATAATTGACATTATCCTTCATACCTGCTTTAACCAGGGCGACTAAGAAGTATCATTGAATTGCTGCGGGATTGATGGGGCTGGCATTTAATACACCGCAGGTAAAATGAGTGCGGCTCAGATCGAGGTGGAGGTTTACTAAATGCCAGGGCTGTTCTTCGTTACCCTGCAGGCGGTCGCAGGCTCCACACTGCTGGCTATAATAGGCGCAGATTGTGTATGTATTTTACAAAAATCCGCCAATTAACCTTCGACCTCCCGTTTCATGGCTTAGAGACTACAGCGTTTGTTTATAGATTCCCAACTGGTTCTTGCTTGGGTTTGTGTAAATTGATAGAGCAATTTCAAATGTAAACAACTTTATCTCTCAGCTATGACAGAAGTGTGTGTTTGTGTAAGAGAATGGGCACAGTGGACGGGCTTGTTATTACTTAATAAAACATGAAATAAAATGTTATCTGCCGAATGTAACCACTGTGTTGCTGCGCGGGTTTTGTGCCCTTAATTCTGTAGGGTGGGGGGGGGGGTGGGGGGCGGAGGGGGTGGGGGGCGGTGAAGGGAATCGATACATTGGGGAACGTTCAGAGTGATTTCTTGTGTAGTATGGGTTTGCATTCTTCCATTCAATTTAGATGTTTTTTTTTTTATAGACTGCAAACTCTTTTCCTCTCTGGTGCGGTTTGGTCTGAGATCACTGGTCTCCATTGTAAGGGTTTTCAACAGTGATTTCTTGTTAGTTTGGGCTATTAGGTTGCGCTTATAAGTGGAAGCTATTGCATGAGAGTACTGATGGGGACACATGGAATATGAGAAGGGACACAAAGCTTGTAGGTGTTTGGCTATTTTCCTACCCATTTACTTTCCATGGTCATAATCCATATGGCCATTCCTAGCCAGTTCCTGACCCTCCCCACCCAAAACACATCCTCCTGGGAACTCTTTGAGCTCGCTTTAATCCAGCCTTACCATCAAACGTTGTACTCAAAGTGCCTGACAGTGTTATTTCAAAGCAGTCTTCTGAGAGTTAATGACTTCATTGGAGTTGGAAACCTGCTATGGTGTAATAAAAAAATGCCTTAACCAGTTCTGGCGCCAGGTCTGCCTTCAGCCACTCACTTTATTATCACTGTGTCCTCCCTGAAATGCTGTTCAAAAGAGGCATTGGTAAAGCTAACGGGTTTGGCTTGTGTATAATCAGTATTAGGCATTTGCCAGGCACGGCTATTAGATGCCCAGGTACTGACACCATTTTGCTTCTGCTACAATCAATGGACAGTTAATACCACTATGTCAGGTCCTGACAAGAGCCTACACAAAAGCCCAAATTGTCGGCATTGTAAGTGCCTCATTTTTCTTCTTTCACCAGTGCTTCCAAGCAGCAGAGGCTCCAATGAGTATTTTTGCTTTTAGTTCTGGGCGTCTGGAACATCTGGCAATCCAGTTGTAGAGGAGCAGTTGCATGCCTCGGCAGGAAATCCCACCCCCCTACCTCCTGTATGTTGGAAGCATGAGATTGTGCCATGCTTGACACAAGCAATTACCTTACCACTGTGAGTATTCGAAAGAAGGTACCAACTGGGAAAGCCCTATCAAATGTATCCCTGAAGAGACTACACTCTGAGGGAGGAACTCCCTAACGGAATATGAAAAAGAGTGGAAGAGGAGCTGGTGACGTCACAAAACACAAGCCTGACGCCCTGAGAAAACTGGCTGAAGAGAATGCATGGTTGTTATAGAAACTGATGACTGAGTTAAGAATAGAGTACATTTTCATGTGCGAAAAGCTGTTCAATAACTGTACAGATGCTGAAATGCAAGTAGACTAAGTGATCTTAGAAGCTGGCTATATGCAGTGAATAGACTGCAGGCGAACCCACCATTGTATAGAAACTGCACATCTGTGTCATGAATTTAGTAAGCCAGGACCCATGGAGAGAAAAGGTGAGAACTGTGTCGCAGCAAGAATAAGCAGATATCGTGGAGATAAATGGCGAGGCTGTCTGGCCTGGTGTCAAAACTGAGGCAGCCAAGGTTGATGGTCGGTTCTTGAAGGCGGTGAATGTGAGAAGCTGAACCATCCCTTGTTAAGGTGCAAAGAAAACACCCAAGTGTGCCAAGTTTTAGTCATTTAAGACACTTAAATGCTGCAAAATGGACCAAATCGTGGTCTCCTGTTACACGCGCCAAGGATGGAAATAGAGTTGAGCGTGTAGTTCTAGAACAATAATAGTGAAAGCCTGTACTCCCTTATATTCCCAGAGACAGGAATACTCTGCAAGGCCAAGTTCAAAGACAATCTTCATGGCAGAGGCATCATTGATGAGAGATGATGGGCTAATTGGGTGGAGAGGTAAGGTCAAGTCCACCTCCTGGCACCTTGGTCTGAGCTTAGGTGCTGTGAAACGAATGTTCCAGACATGGCACGGGCGTGCCAACCAATTATAGAGGACAGTATAACGAAGGGCCTTACAGTTGAGGGCCAATGATCTACCGTGTACTTAATAGTGTTGAAGATGGCATGCTTTAGAGGTAGGCATAAGTTGTCCACCTGACGGTAGACATCCATTCACAACCCTAGCCCGTATAGAAAAGATGTTCCCCATGAACCTATCGCAATCCCTCGTAGGTTTTTATTATTTGCCACGTAGTATGACATCGCATCTGATGTTTTTTTGCACAAAAGAATGTTTTTCTGAGAAATATATTGAGAGCTTGTGCGAACATCTGTTGATGTCGGTTGTAACTCCCTGTTTTAGACAATTAATAGAACAGCACCTTTGCCTTCTTTTTGAACTGGTTTGATTTTTTTTGGTGTCAGTTATTCTGCATCCCCATCCATTGCATGCACGATACCCAAAGGGCCATATGCTCAGTTGTTTTGCACTATAACTCCCATCGTGCTACCTAACATAGCCAGTGGTGAGGGATCATGGGAGTTGTAGTGCAGAACATTTGGAGAGCATACTTTTTGCCTAGATGAAGGCAATTTGTCAACACTGGACAAGGAGCAAACTAGGAACAGGGCATAACTGGGTAGGGAAACCCTGGTGCAGCTGTCTGTAAACAGTTGCTTCAGCTGTTTTGGACTACAACTCGCATATGCCATAGCCAGCATGAGAATTGTAGTCCACAACATGTGGGGAGCTACAGGTTGCAGACTCCTGATATCGGTCATTGTACTCCTGCAGGAAAGCAAACCAATTGGAACGAAGCAACCAATAACACTGATCCTAGACGGCAGAAGCTGCTAATTCAACTAAGAGCAATAACCTATATCGTCCTTGCACTTTCCACTAGTCCCATGTAAGGAGATAGGGACTTGTGCAGGAAACTGAGGGGGTTCTCTCAGAACAACATCCTGAAAGCTGATTTATGAAAAATTTGAGCTGGGTCACAAAATGAGTTCTAGCAATAGTGGACTCAATCGGGAACCAAGTGATTCTGTGAGTAGTGCAGAACCGTGAAAGAAGACGCACCGCAAAATGGAACTGGCTCAGGAAACAAAATGGTTATCAACCCATGTACTTCCAGGAAGAAAACGCAGCAAACTCGAAGTACAGTATTGTCAGGCACTTGAAACAAGAATATCCACAGCAGGAACGTCAAGTCAATAACCAATGCTGAAATGAAGCGAGCTGAAGCTTAAAAAAAAAAAAGTGCGCTAATATTCACCGGCCTCAAATTTCAAGCATTGATGGGGACATCCCGAGAGATCTTTTGAAGCGTTGGACCTACACAAAAATGGTGTCAATTTTATCTTTAGTTTTTTTATTAGGTGTTTCGTATAGTGCTATGTTGCTTTGCTGCTACTTCAAAGCACTTGTCCATTTTGTGGATTGCGCCCAAGTGCATGTTGATTGACTGCTGTGATGGCCTCCTCAGTTTATGGGTTATTTCATCTAGAGTTTAGGAACACGACCAGACTGTTCGATTGGTTCGAAGGAGGTCTGAGGGGGCGAGGGGGGATTCCAGTGCCACGGCAGGCCCTAGGTGGTGGTTCTGATCCCCAGACTGCTATGGGGTGAAAGCTATGCTTCGTTTCCCTTTACTTCAAACACTAGGGACGCTTGGACAGAGTGATGGTAGTCCAAGCAGAACGAGGAAACCTGGAAGCCCTCTTTTCCTCACCATACTGAGTCATGAGTCTCGCACCAACTCATTCTGGTGAAAATGGGTAGCGCTTAGATAGTAGGTTGCATACCTTCATACTTGCTTTACGGCAAGAGCATACTTTGTTGTTTGATAACTGAGAAAAAGCCACCCCATACCCACAACCAAGTCTTTGTGCTTTATGACTAGATATTGGGACCATGTGAGAGAGTAAGTTGAGAATAATTCCCAAATTAAATGTTTGCTCTGCTCTAAATCCCTATGTACAGACTTCAGACTTCCTTTAGGATGTACTTAAAAAGTGGTCACGTTTTGACCCAAGGAAGTTTATAATCTGCATATTTGGGTGGTGCTATAAGCTATGCACCTGCTTACTCTTCCCGCCCCCCTCACCCCCCAACCCTGCGGGCTTCTCTGGGCTCATGGGCCAACCTGCGCTCAAATGGCTTAGTTTAAAAAATGGGGGTTCGTAGCTAAAATCTTCCTCCTGCAACTTTCTGTTGGGGGCTTTTTCCTGTAATTGCACCTAGAGCTGGGCGAGTCTGGTGCGGCTCGGGCTGGGACTCTGGCCTGATTTCCCCCCCCCCCCTTTGGTGCAGGGGCTGGCCACAATCCCTACCTGGTCGTTAAGTTTTTTTTAAAAATATATATATAAAAAGTTGCGCTCCTGGTGTGCCGACAGCAAATACAGGAGCACGTCTGCCTGTCTTGTGATCCTGGCTGCCTGACTACTGGTCCCTCCCCAGCCACTCATTGATTGGCTGGGGCAGGACAGGAAGTCAGGCGGCTGGCCCAGGAAGTCCAGTAGACCTGCTCCTGCAAGTGCTACCGGCACACCAGGAGCATCGTCTTTTTATTTTTTTTCGTTCCCACTAATTGATTGGCTGGGGTAGGACTGGAACACTTCCTGATGGTACTGTGAGGCAACACCGAATTCAAAAATCAAGTGAGACCCTTTGTTGCCCACTAGCTAATTTTCTTGCCTCTCGAAAGGTATCCCCTTTTGTTGCCAGGCACGTTTTTCACCTTTTCTTGACCCAAGCCCCATTTAGCCCATTTTGGTGCCCCTAGCCCAAAGCCCCTTTTCTTGCCCCAGTTCATTTGAGCCGTTTCTTGTGCAATTTTTGTTGCCTCCCCGACCTAAAAAACAGTTGCTGTACTATTAATGTTCATCCCGAAAGCATGCTTTTGACTCCACTTTCTCAAACGTGTGACGTTCCAATAGAACATAAGACTTCCTCTGAATTGCTGTTCCCCAAAAACACATTGCATACATTAAAGGCTGCCTAACTGTTTCAGATGTCAACAAGGTGATTGGGGAAACCAACAGTTTTATATGGAAATACTACTAGGCGTCTAAAGGTTTTGGGGGGCAAATGGGAAACTAGGTTTTAAAGCAACGGTCTAAGGACCTGCATCACACGGTAGTAGATTTAGCATGATAAATGGAGCAACATGCAGCATTGGGAGCGAGATTACCAACTAACCTGGGCTGTTGTCCACCACTGTCGTGCCATGCCGTGTGGTGTGGACCCAACCTTTGGCTCGTGACTGCTCCTTGAAGCAAACGTAGGGACCCGTGCCATGTTATGCGATAAATGTAACTTAATTCTGTTATTTGCATCTTTCACTTTCCTACTCTTGAGTTATAGCCACCCTTACCTGTGTCCTTATCTTTGCACAACATACATAACACAAATCAAGCGCTTAATTGCCAGCTACATCTCGACACCTGCCACTAACTTTTACAAACCTCGTCATGCATGCTACACTAACCAGCCCAAAGGGTATGTGCTTTGGAACGCCTAAGGGAACTACATTGGTTACCTATCCCTGCCAGGATTTCTTGCAGGTAGCCGGCCTTGCACACAAGGCAACTTTCGCCCAGATGCCTCCTGCCTCGCTACAATACTCACCGGCTCAGGTGGCACAGGCACCACTAGGAGTCGCACCATCACAAGGTTCTAGACAAGTGGTGCTCCAAGAAACGTGTTGGGGTGAGGGGTGAGGTTAGTTTTTGCGACGCACCAGCCTACTGCAATACTAACCTATTTGCAATGGCGATAGGGGCCCCAACGCTCTTACACTTTAAGAACCCCAAGAGCCTTCCCTTCAGGTAGTACCAAGGGAACACCTAGGCCCCTCCCTTGTCATATCAGTCAAATATTTGGGTTAATAATATCCAGTGACATCTGACTTCCTCGGAAGTGAAATGCATGATCATCCTCCCCTGTATTCCCCCCGTGATTAGCATAAGTGGCATAGCAGACTGTTGTGATTGATGCAGTGTTAGCAAGTAGATCAAAGGATCCCTAAACGTCTACACATAATGGCATCAACATCTTGCAAGGTAAGGAAAGGCAGGAAGGATGACATGGCACCCATACCCTCACTTATAGGGCCACAGTATTGCCCGTCTATCGGTTCCTTGGCAGATGTTCAGGCAGTCTAAGGCTCCCAAGAGGGCCGGTGCCTCTGCTCACATGGCAGCTAACAACTCAGGCAGTGTCTCCTCTGATTGCTGTCAGCATGTGTGAAATTCAAGTAGGGGGTCGTGGCATGGTTGATATTGTACAGAAGTGCAATCACTTTCATGACTATACCTTGGAGCGACACTTGAGTACTGTGCACCCAAACTAATGTAAGGAATATCTTGCAACATGCAGATCTCCGACAGTGAGCCATTGCCTGAAAGCAGCCTGGTAAGATTATTTTGGGTGTCCTGGCATTTTCTTACCCGGAGGCTCCTTCCATTGTCTAGTCCAGAAGAAATGCACTTTTTTGATTGGGTGGTACAGGCTGCTTCTGAAGCAGTCTGGCCCCTCTCAGGACGAACCGGGACTTTCCTGCCATTATGCAAGGAATCTGGTTTTATCATTTTCGATTGGACAACCTATTTCGGTAATGAAAACGTTGTTCCCTCAGCATAGCATATTTGCATAAGAATGTTATGATGCTGTGAAGCTAAACTCTTTCCAGAGAGTGCCGAGGCTTGAAAAGGCCGACCGCAGATTAGCATTCACATGATGATAGATCTGCCAAATATGTCTCCGTTCCAGTTTGGATCTTACATTTCCATTTTCATTAGTTGTGGTATTGTTTTGTGTGTCATTTTTGCCACTGCTTAATGTTTCGGAAGACTTTCCGAGAGGATATGTGGGTGCAGCAGGGCCTGCTTTTTACGGCGCCGATCGATCAGTTGCTTTACGCTCGAAGAATGCAACAGGATGGGATTCCCGGATCCATCTCTGGTTACTTCCGGCTGCGGCTCTTCAGAGTGTTTACCCACACAGCCCTTGTCATGAGCTGCACTCTTCGGCTTGTTTGTTCTGTGGTTGGACTGTCTCTTGCTCTGTGTTGTACCACGCTGCTTCTTTTGTCGGCAGGGGTGTGTACAGGTTGCACGAGTTATCGCGTTGTCAAGTCTGATGCTTTCGGAAGAGTAAACTGGGCACAAGCTTCCAGATGAGATTGTTGATCTACTAGCAGTGCTTTAAGTGGGGTATGAATTTGAGATGTGGGCCCTCATTTGGGGGCGTGGCTTGCCTTCTGGTCATGGTCTAAGTCGGACTTGATGGACAGGCGTGGCCTAAAGAACATGTAATAATGCACAGGGCTGGTCTGGCCTACATAACTAAGTGCATATCGCAACACCACCTGCTTGTTATAACCAGGGGCAAGGACTTCAGGTTGTGCCGGCACCCAAAGAAGAAAAGTCAAGTTTTTTTTTTTAAAGTAAAAGGACTTTCATGCAGATGGACTTTCTGTGTGGGGGTGGGGGGGTGCCCGAGCCCCGGAGCACCCGCGTACTCGGCGCTCCTGGGTATAACCAAAGTGTGTGATCCTGGGCAAATAATTTATTTGAGGTGTCTTATCTGCAGCTCTGTGCGATTCTGTTTCCGTTCATAGTTTATGTTGCAGATATTTGTAAATCTGCTTTGGTTATCTGCATCAGAGAGAGCCCTACATGTTTCCCAACAGACCCTAAAGTGCCTAGAAGCAAGTTAGCTTTTGGGCTATACAAGTCTCCTCACTCACCTACTGGTTGCAGGTGGAGATGGTAGAATTGGAGAATGCTTATATACTCTTCGCCCAGCATGATTCCAAGAAAAAATCAAACTCCCAGGGAACCCCGCAACAGGAAGCACGTACCCTGCAGATGTGCGTGTGCTATGCCAAACACCCCTTGCTCTCTGCCTGCCCTTCTCCACGCACATCATCCCATGTGAATTTGCACAACCTTGTTTAATAAAAACATTTCCGGATCTACAACTTTTCAGCGCAGTCATTAGTACTCATTTTGTCCCCTCCGTTGCTATGCACAATGCCATTTTAAATGTTGCCTCCTGGTACTTTTTTATTAAAAAAAAAAAAAAAAAAAGACAAAAAAAGAAAATGTAATCTCCCAACATCTTGAACAAACAGGCCACCACAATCCCTCTCCCAAAGCTGCCGGTGCCCCCATTTTCTAGATCCCCACTCGCTGCCTCTCGAAACTGCAGCCCAGCCCGTGACTCTGCACGTTTCCCTTGATCAACTACTCCTCGGCCCAAGCTCTTGTGTCCCTGCATCCCTGACACAATACTCTCAGGGTCCAGTCCCATTCACAAATCTCTGCGCATTCTCTCCCCGCCCTCTCCTTCCTGCCGCTCCCAAGGTGCAGGCTTCACTTGAAAACCTTGTACGGCTCATCACGTCTGGTGAAATATAGCCCCTGAATGCCGAAATAAAGAGGCCCGAGTGATTTGTGAAGCCTCGTTGAAGTATAAGGCCAGCACAGAAATGGTGATGTCAGACATGAGGCCTATTGAACCAAAGACAGGTCAAAATCTCAAACAAAGGAGACATATGCTGGGAAGTGCAAAAGTGCGAAGATAATCTCCATGCATTTCAGCAAGGAAAAGAAAGACATGTGGCTGACAATGCTGTTTTACTAAATCCATGGAGAGCTACACTTTCTACTTAAAGAGACGGATAGCAGCATGTACAATATCTTTATGCAACACAAGACTGTGATCCCAAAATCTTAATTGAAATCAAGCTTATTGCAAATATAAGAAATAAAAACGTCCTTTTTTTCCCTCATCCAAATGACCGTATGCTGAGGGAAGTGCCTACTAGGCTTTCAGTTTGACCATGGTTTTCTCCTATAACTGCCCTAAACATATGCACAATCCAGAAGTGATACTTATGTCTTTTGCAACTGTGAGATAAAAGAAGTACATTACACATGGATATGACGCCCAGGTACCTTTTTATACAATGTAATGTAAAATGCATTGTGTTAGTTTAAAAGTCATTTCTTGCAGAATTTTACACACAGCCGGTCATTTCTCCTGAAAATGAAACTTAACCTCTAGGATCTTTCTCCTGCTGGTCCTGGAAAGCGAGGTCTAGTTGTCAACCATCAATCAGGTCAATTGCTTGAAAAACTAGAAAGAAATACACTGCCTAGATTTAGGAAATAGATAACGATAAGCCTCTTCTTTCAGCAGAAGTGACCTTGAGGTCACAACTCCCATAAAATGTACATTAGAGTTGCAGCCAGGGCCATTACAAGGCCATGAAGGGATAGGTGAAGATAACCATGAGCCAGTCTCTGGCTGATCCCATGCTTAAGGGGAAATTAAACTTAAGGGAACAAAGGAAAGGCTGGAGTTTAGTTAATGGAAAAAATACATATTATTCCATAAAAAGGGCAGTGTATATGCCACAGTGGTCGTTCCAGACATTTACTAAAGGTGACAGTACCCCCCTTTGAACCATGCCAACATTATTTTTGTGTGATAAACATAACAGAAGTTATTTATGAAAATTTGATTTCGGCCTTCCCTTGATTCCGAGAGATTTGTAAGTTGGTGTGAGGGTGAAGGACAAAATTAACATGGGAACTATAAGTGGCCATATTTTTCACTGAGGCAGCTCCCGAGTAAACAAAGAAAATGCATATCTTTGCATAGGAAGGGCGTGCAGACTTCAGATTAGCATCATCTGGTTTGCCTTAAAATCTAGTTCTTAAATATATCCATACATGTAAAGATTAGAAAAAATGGGGTACTTGTCATTTTGATAGATTTTCAGAGTTTAAACCGGCCAAGCCCACATGTCAGTTTGGGATGTCAAAGCTTTTTCCTCCCACAGCTTTCCTAACTCGCACCCCTCATCTCCTTGTCCTATTAGCACACAGGTGGGAGGTGGGTAGAGAAAACCAACCAATACCTTTTGCGGGAATCATGACAAGTTTGTGATGTCGTTTGCCCTATAAGTAAACCAATTTACATCAGAACGGGGCTTTTCCCACTTATTCCGGGAGGTAACCTGCTGCCGCACTCTTGCGAGAAACACCCAAGCAGAGTGTCCCCAGATCTTGCATTGGAGACGGGGACCAGGAGACATGGAAGCTGACTGGGAGCCCTTGAAGGAGCCAGAGGGGACTATCCTTGAGTGACACCGCTGCTGTCCCAGAGGTGCCCTACTGTTCCCTGGTGCCCATTACAAGGCCTCTCCTGTAAGTAAAATTATCCCCAAAGCCAAGCATTGTTTGTTATTTCCCCATAGCAAACTACCCTCTTTGTCTGTGTAGATCCTTACCATATTTAAAGTAAATCAATTCCCCTATGGAAATCACGGGATGTGTTTTGTTAGCATTCAAAACTAACAAGCTCTTCCCGGTGTGTTTTGACCCGGTATCGACATAAAGGTTTGACAAAATAATGAATCCCAAAACCCTGTTTCCAAGTGAGTGTGCAAAATGAAATTCCCCCTCCACCCAGCCCCTTCAAATCAGCAGTGTGAATCCTTGTATTTCCTATGCATGTGTGGTGTGGTGGAAAAAACAAAATTGCCCCTTTGTTCCCATTGTGCTTTGACTCAAACCACAAAGCCCTGCCTGTTCGTTTTTTTTTAGGTGTGGCAAAACAAATTGTTACATTGGTTTTCTTTCACTCACATTGCATCTGTGGTAATAAGTGAAAAAATGATTTTCCCCCTGGATCTCTTTTTTCCAAAGAGTGCATTTTATTAGAATCCCAAAACGTTTTTCCCATTGTGTTCCCACGCTCTGCCACTGGCCTTCAATTCAGAGAGGCCAAGTCTAATTGATGTTTGGAAGGTGGGGGTTGCTTGGGAAAAAATATTATAACCAAATCGGCAATCACTGTATGTTTTTGAATTGTTCTTTTTCTGTGTTAGTGAGAGATTTGAAAAGAAAGTGGTGGGAAATTGTGACTGCATATCTCCATATTATCTCTGTGTTGGTGCCATTACGGAAGTCCTTTTTGTTTGTGTTGCCACAGCATTGGTGGCTGATGTTAGTCTGTTTGTCATATCTGGTTTACATAAATTAATAAATATATATTGTTACTACACACTGGCCTCGTTCCTAGTCCATTGTGGCACCAGATACTTTTTGAGGTTGGGTATGAGACAGGTTGGAGGCCTTTCCAAAGTGAACCTTAGCAAACTAATAGTGCTTTGTTGTCGGCCACCTTGATTGGGGGGAAAGGAACTCCCTGAGTTGAGTGTGACTGCGTGATAAACTGCGACAATCATTGTGCAGTCTCTACCCAGAAGGTTCTCAAGAGTGCCTGCTCACAAAGCGTGACACCTAAGCACTTTAGTTATACAAGCAAAAAAAAAAACAGAAACCTGAATATTAAAATATTTTTCTCTCTTCGAGGGCAGAAGAAAACGACAGGCTACAGGGGGGGTGGAAATTGAAAGAAAGGGCAGAAAACTCAGCATTTAGAACAGAGGAGGAGCAAAGCCAAGATGTCGTGAGGAAGTTGGAGATTGGGTACGCTGTGACAGTGTCAGCCAGCGTGCTGTGGCTGGCTGGCACTTCCGTCAGTCACAGCTGCCTGCCTGACTTCATCATGGCGGGCGCATCTCCCGTCATGTCTACGGCCGTGGCAGAATGTGTCCCGCCGAAGCATGGTGGGACCGGGGGGGCCCCGGCTCAGTTCCACTTTTTGGAGACTGCCCAGCTCCGGCCCACTTAAAGCACTGTCTACTAGTGATCACAAAACCACTCCACCCTCCTTTTCAACCAGCACCCTGATACAAAACCGAAATTAGGCTACCACCACTCACAAGAGACTTGGTCGCCCCAGTGCAGCTCTGTTTGAGAGTGCACAAGAGTGTGGAAGCCGCTCTACTGAAAACTAACATGAGTCAAAAACCCTTTTCTGTGGAATTTCTTCCACTTGGGAGGGTCTGCAACCACATTTCAGCTCACAGCACCCTTCACAGAGAAGAAATACCCATTTGCATCTCTAGTCTGGTCAATTCTGTGAACAAGAGTACTTGTGAGGAATTCGACTATCCGTACAGCGGGTGTGCACTTGCCTGGGCATTTAAAAAAAAAAAAAAGAAATTGAATGATGGGAGATACATCTCGAAACATGTGTAGGGCTAATCGGCACACATTTTCCTGTGATCCCGTGTACTCTGGGTGAACACAGCCTACAGGCGCAGTCCTCCTGTCATGTTCAGCTGGATTGTAACAGCCAGGTGTACATGCAAGCAGCAAGAGTAGGAGGGCAACACCTTCCTCCTGCCATGGCCAGCCTAATTATCAAAGGCTCCATGAATCTCTATATTTTGTCCGCCTGCTGGTGGCAGTGCATACTATGAGTTAATTGAGGTAGGCCTGCGGGAGGCCTGGTTGCAGGACTGACAAAGGGGACAGGAAACCCAACACCCTTTTTGATACGTATCTGTGTCAGCTTGAAGTACGCTCGCACCCTTTAGTATCAAGGGCAGTGAATGTCATGTCAGGGACAACTGTTTACAGTGGTCATCTCCGCAGGAGGACCCCATTCTGAAAGGTATGAGTGTGTGATTTGATGTAGATGGAAAGCCTGTTCTCGCCATAATTTCAAGGGAGACCTGTGCTTTGATCAGGAGCCACAGAGAGCTCAATTAACCAGAGAGACAGACCAATCACTGGGGCTCATTTGGCTTTAAGAGGGGTGAGCACCTCCTTTGGGAGATCATCCGACGACTTCGAATGAAGTAAGGACTCCTTTAGACCCTGGCTAAAGGTACAGTGAAGGAAGGCCAAGAGGGAAGCAAGATCCCTCCTCTAAACATCTCCCAGGGAACAGGGAGAGATACCGACCTCGGAGGACCCATCTAGCAGCTCCTGAACCAGTACTCGGCCAGCCCACAGCATGCCATGCTAGGTTCTGCCAGCAAGCTCCCTATGTGGGAAGTGCCAGAGTCTCTGAACAAAGGATAAGGCTGTTGCCTGGAAACACTCTCCTCCGCTTTCTGCCGTCCGCCTTAAAGGATGGCACAAGCCCAGAGAAGAAGCTAGGAGCAGTGCCACAACAAGCATCAACCAGCATCTATCTTTTTAAGGACATCTTGGAGGCAGTCGAGCCCTCGAACTGCGACCGGCTGCAGCACTGATGGTTGTCGCTCTGCAGTCCACTAAAGCCATCCGAGACGCCTCAACCAGCATTCCAGATCCGCCAGCCAGCACAGAGACCTATTCTTGACCCTGAGCCGCTGTGTAGGCTAGCCTGCAGTCGTCCGTCCAGCCTCACTTGCCGAACTGCCTGCCGCCTGATACCCGCAGCTGTCTCATGTCTTGAGCTCTGTCGCAGAAGCTGCAAAGCTCCCTGAAACAGACAACGCTTTCGAGCACCAAGAACTTCTACAAGCACAAGATACATTGTGGTTCTCGCCCCCTGGTCCTTCTCCGAAGGCCCATAGTGACATTTTACGACCCATCGCTCCCTTTGTGCCGAAACCAAGTATCCTTTAATTATTGAGATTAATTACTTTACCGACTACTCTCCTATCAGTATTCAGAGTGCATCCCCTTTCCTTCTTGAATCGGTCTGTCCTCTGCATTCCTTTACAGGGTGGGTTGTATTTTGTAGTGTGCTAATACCGTCTGTTGTGATATAAAGTAGATATATTTATACAACGTTGACTGTACAGTCCCTTTCATCATTGGGTAATTGTATTTTTGTGGTGCCTGCCGTTCCATCCATGTTACAAGAATTGGACAAGGTTGTTTATAATTGACTTGTGTTTCCAATCTGTTCGGATTCCTTCTGTTTTACTAGAGACGTGGGGCTGGTTGATGGTTTCGAAACCGATCTTCAACCCTGGACCACTAGTGCCCCGGAAGTTGATTGGTCACAGTACCATCTGCAACCCCAGGCAAGTGTTTCAGCCTTGTCCTCAGTGAGGTGAAAATAACCCACCAGATCTGGCCAGGTGTGTGAATGTTGGTCTGAGGTTTATTGTTGAAGCCACATCATGGGTGTTTGTCTGGGAAGAAGCCCAAAAAGGTTTTAATGCGACGACAAGCTGTTGATTTTGTGGCTGTCAACTGTTTGGTCCAGTGACTGAGTGGAAGCTGGATGCACATTTTGCTCTGAAGTATGCTATAAAGATGAGGGTGCCAGAACCATACTATTGGAAATTGCTGGGACGATTCCTGAAGTAGCTGAAGAGGAACGTAGTAATATTGAAGCAGGAACCAATAACTAAGTACTGCTGTGCTATGTGCAGCTCTAACTTTGCACAGCCAGGGGGTACCACATTGGTGCGCCCTAAACCTTGACACAGCAGGACCAGTAGGTAGTTGGTGGCTGTCACTATCCCACAATAATTTACCCCCCCCCACCCTCGGTCTATAAGGCAATATCCCTGGTGCAATAATTGTCATTAGTGCCTAAAAGGCATCGGCCATCTGCAGAAGGTCTATCATGTTTTGGTGGCTGACTTTTTAAAGTGAGTAGCTGTGTACACTCCATTGATGTATCCGTTGTCGAGGATTTGGGAAGGATCCTCTGAGCACAGCACCAGTACATATTTCCGTTAATGCACTTTGACGCGTCCCCAGTCACCAGGTCCCAGGGAGTAGGCTTGCGCCTCCAGTGGCTTTGTTAGTGCTTCTTTGGCCTGCACCTGGATAGAATTGACATTTTTATTTGCGCTTTAACTTACTGCAGAACCAAGTTGTCTGGTAAATGACTATTGTCCTGTGTCAAGGCTGCTGGTGGTGACGCAGGAAGGTGCATGGGACGCCCCATGAGGATTTCATGTGGGCTCAATTGTGTTTCTTGTGCTCATAAGAGCTAGCGGAGGCACATTTGATAATTTTCAAATTTAGTTTTCACACATATTCTTAACCGTATATTTCAAAGTTTGACTTTTTAAAATTGTACTGCCTCTGCTGATGCGGGCAGTGCTGAATTTGCATCTGAATTTGCATCTCTGTACAAAGTGCTTTAGTAACTTTTGAACGTAAAGTTGGTTCTTTTATCACTGTTCATATTTACAGGTATTCCAAATCTTGGTACAGCGTCTTTTTTTATGAGCGCTTTTGTAACAACCTTAATGTCTACTCTCCTACAAGGAGAAGCTTCTATCCTCTCTGTACCAAGCAAGTATTCTAGACTGTATGAAGTCGCCTTGGATGTTTAGAAATTGAGCCAATGGGAGGGGGTGCTCCATTATTGATTTATTGGCTTGATGACATGCACACTGCTCACACTATTGACGTACTATGGTGTGAAGCAATGGTGCATACCCGCAGCAACCACCCACCCCCTTTTTCCATCTGTGCCACCTCAGGACGCACTTGTGCAAAGAAAGGTAATTGTGCCTTTGGCTGAACCAACCAACTACCATGGGATTGCCAAAGGAGATTGGGGGTGCAAAAGGTATCCCACAATGTGGAAGTACTCCAAAATCATTTAGGAATTCAAATTGGAGGGCTGCTTCTTTTGATCGGAGTGTAGGAATTTATTTACAGCCTGCGAGGAGGAAAGAGCTGCTAAATCAGTTGGTCCTTTTCTTTTGGTAAACTTGTTATGAATGGATTGGTGTGACATACACTTCTACATTACATAACACAACAGGTGTATTTGTACAGCGCATGTTCACCCCCATCTTGGCGCTAATGACTGGTAACTATGTTTGTTACCCAACGTAATGGTACTCATTTTATCGACCTCACAATGATGAAAGGCTGAGTGGACCTGCTGGGATTCAAACCTGTGACCATGAGGTGAAACCCAGCCCCCTGTAGTTGGATGCATTAGTTCTGAGCCACAGACCCGGTGCTTCTGCTGCATTCTTAATCGATGATAATTCCGAGGTTATGAATCGCCTTTGATTGTATAGCTGGCCATATTCATGAATACACCCAATGCGTAGTGTGAGTCTGTGTATACAAGGATTCTTTTATTGGTGGCTAAAGTACACGCTTTCCTTAAAGCAACAAGTTCTGCTGTTTGGACTGCCAACACATTGGGTAGCTACACAACTTTTATATGTTGTGGTTGAACATGCAGCGTAAGAAGCAGCTAATTTTCCTTCATTCTGAAGGCATGACCTATCTACTATAACGAAGAAGCCATGAATTCTGCAAAGGTAAATCATAAAGGTCCTTTCACAGAGGTTGGCGGTGAAAGAATTGTGATGATCAGTCGATGGGGCTTGGAAGTATTAAGGCGCGATTGAGAACATGAGTGAGTCAGTGACGTGAACATCTACGATCAGTTCGTACTTAAGGTGGGAGGTGGACAGATGGGTTGTAACAAAGCAGTAACAGCAAGCGTCACTGCGTCAGTGGAAGTAGCACAAAACTAAGCATTCTGGCAACTGTACTGCCAGAGTGGCTGCCTTTACAGACCTGTCAGGGAGGGATTGCAGTGGCAGCAGGGCCTACTTCAGTGCTTTAATAACCGAATAGGCTGTGTTTGACTGTTTCTATCTGTGCAAGCTTAAAACTCTGACTTTAGCCTATAAAAGAGGTGCACAACTAATTTTGCCAGAGGGCCGAATGTACCTTACAAGCTGTCTACCCGGGGCCAGAATATTGTCTGGGGTAGGTGGGAGGGGTCGTGTGATGAATTGATGACCCCCACAGACATTTTTAGTAAGCATGTGGGGAAACAAACAGCATTTTGAGGTGTACATCTTGTCTTTATTGCTATTTGTGCTTTCAATTCTGCAGCAAATGTATTAACCAATACAGTTTTTCTAGTGCTTATTAACATACTTCACAGCACTGGTGTTAGTACACATTATTACCAAGCCAGTAGAAAAACTTTAAGGGACATAAGAATAAGTGACTGATTATTTTCCCATACTCACCCATGTGCAGCTCCTGGTCCAGGTTATCACAAACGCATAAAGGGGCGCATTACATGGCCGTCTCCACCCCAGGAGACAGAGTTGGTCACATGTGTGATTACTACTGCTCTACTCTAGTTTCTAGAGGTGTTTTTTTAGTTTTGTTTTTATTTAAAAAAAATTCTCCTGGCATTATCTTCTGTGGTTCCAGAGAAGATCCTGTTCTCGGACACTGATGTGCAGAGGGTAACCTTGGGTTTGACACATTTGAACTTTGAACAGTGCATTAAGACACTCTTGGTATGGCCTGTGCTGTATAAAAGAGGTATGGATCTTGCGATCTCCAAATCTCCTCCTAAGTATGATCCTACTACAGCCCTCCAATCGTTTACTTTTGATTCTCTGGGGTGAGTCGCTTCTCTGAGCAGAGATTGGGGTAGATCTCTCTCCTATGCAGGTTCCTCCCTCTGGAACGGCCTCCCTGCCTGCCTTCTCCTTGAGCAGGATCTTCTTAAGTTCCAGAAGCTCCTCAAGACCTTCCTTTTCTCCTCTTCTTTCTCTCTCCCTATCCCCTGCTAACTTTCCTTTGTTCTTGCTCCATTCTGCTGACTGGCTGCTTGGTGTTCCTATGAATCTTATGGCACACCAGGCGCTTTTTGTCTCGTCTCCTGCAGTTGCCTGCTGGCCTTCCTGCAGTGCCGCCTGGCCTCCCTTGCACTACCGGGTTGTGGTTCCCCTTGGAGTCCCAGCCTTCCTTGAACTTAACCCAGGGCCCTGTTGCTCTGGGTGCACTTCTCCCCGTACCCTCTCCCCTGCACTTCTTGTTGCGCACTGGCACAATCTAAATGACACGAGGCCTAGTAAGATTGTTTGTCTTGTCCTCCCTTGTTCCCCCCTCCCATGCCTGGTTGCTCCTTGAAACACTTGTGTAGAGGCGCATTATAAATAACATATCAATCAAATAAAATATAAATATTCTTGAGTGGCTTATGAAACTGTTAGTGCAGTACAGTCTCTGATGAACTGGGGCAGATGGATCCAAACTAGGGGACCCTGGAAGGAGAACCTACAATTGTCCAGAAAAATAGATGTAAAGATTGTAAACACTAGGAACTCTTGTGTTGCAGGTATCACGGGCTAAAGATGAGCATTGTTCTGGATGCAAAGTATTTAAGGCTAGGCTCATGAAGGCTTCTAAATGGGACACAAGCAATTTAAAACTGGGAGCCATTGGAGGATCTTGCAAGCCAGTGTGACAAAGTTCCATCGTGTTAGGCAGGAACATCAGATGAACAGCCAAATCCAATGTAGATTTTATTTATTTGTTCGATATTTGTAAAGTAAAACAAATGGTGTTTTTAAGACACAAACGGCTGAAGAAATGGTGGAAGCATGAATTAAAAAGGACCCTTATTAGCACTCAATGTCTCGGCCTAATGCATACAGGAGGATCTTCCTTGCATGGTTTTCCAACTTTCCAAGCCCAAAAGCAAACCAATCCATGCACCAGGTATACTACCGCTATCTGACATCAACAACAAATCCATGAACCCCTGTAAGCCCACTGCCTGCAGGCCTGCCAGTAACAAACCTAAGTGGAGTTGCAGTCCTATACAAAGCCATTAAAGCCCTTTGCAACCTAATATCTGCTTCATTTACTTTCATCATAAAACCCTTTTTTCAAATTGCCATGGTATCCGTGCACCCGTAGAGTAACTCCTGGGCGTCAGTTCATGACACTATTTTACAAGTCGCTCAGTCACGAATCTCAAAGTGTCTTGCCCGCCGTTTTAGCCTTTGTCTGTGCTTGTTGGATAAGGCAATAGCCTCGCAAGCTGCTACAGGGCAACTCCTGTACTGTACCCCCCTCTTGACCTAATCGCCCCTGCCCCAGTGATATTTATAGCCCATTGCTTCCTGTGTTATCCCTTTCTGGCAAGAAGAAAGAACACAGGCTGTGCAAATAGAGCCTGCTAATGCGCGTGATTGACGGCTGGTCAAAGGAGCACCTTTAATGCTCCTGGAAAGTTATTTTCCGGAGGGGAAGTTAGGGGGGGGCATTCCATCAGTTAGGGGGGGCAAGTAGACCCCTCTAGGGATGCCTATGTCAGCAAAAAAGACTTTCGTAATGAAGTACGGCCCACTTTGTTTTCCGTGACTTGAAGTGGGTCGCATGTTGTGCACCCCAGATCTTGAAGCGTGCTTACATCATTTGAGAACATTTAGCTGGACCTTGCTGAGAGAGCAGTCCTTTGTAAAGTCCTCCCTTTGAGAGCTTAAAGGGAGGTGTTCCAAGGCAGAGACCAATTCTGTCCCTTAACCTTCCCCACGGACTATTGGGGTGATCTGCTGGAACAGGACTTGCCTCTCTGCTAGCCACAGCGATACCCAGGACCTCATTGCGTTGAAGGACCCCTGCAGTTATTTGCCAGCCACTCCCGTGTTTGGGATCCCGAGAACCAGGTCCCATCTTGTCGCAGAGTCCCTCAAGTCAGAACTCGCAGCAACCCAACAAGTGACCTGCTGCAGGAGCAACACCACCTTTCTGCCAGCCACAGTGGTCCCCAGGACCTCGGTGTTGGAGAATCCCTGCAGTTGTGTGCCAGGCTCCCCTGTTTCTGGGAGCATGAGGAAAGGACTCTTGTCCCTCCACCATGGGATTGGCACTTGCAGCACCCCGAGGGCCAGGACAGCTTGATCCTAGTGTTTTTCGCTGTTTAACTGTTTGGAACGTGTTTCAAGAATTGTGCAACACGTTTGAAACAGCAGTGCCCTCTGTTGCTGCGTTCTGCTCTTCCTGATCATCGCATAGCACCAAGAAGTCTGGGTTAGTCCTTCTGAATCACCAAGAGCTACAAAGAAGGTACTATTGGCTGCCAACTGTTCCCGTGGTCCATTTATGGGCCCTAGAGACTGTTTAGGTCACTTTGAACTCTTCTTTTTGTTTTTTTTTTGTTTTCAAAAGTACGTATCAATTTTCAAGAACATTGTTGCTTTTGCTTGCTTTTCAGCCATGATTCATTACCCAGGGTGCTGCATCTACTATCTTTGTTTATTCTGTTTTTTCCTCCATAGGTTGGTTTTGTGTGGTGTTTTTCTATTTAGTTATTATTGTGCATGGTGTGTTTCATTAAAGTGTATATATTTTTTATAGGACCTTGATTGGACATTCCTGTATTTTCGACTGTTAAATGCTACTGAACCACATTTGCACTCCTCTTAAGACAATAGCCTTTCCCCTAGGGCCACGTTGCCACAAAAGGCGACAGGGATATATTTTTGTTTATTGTGTTAGCTCTTGGTTTGTAGACGTGATGAAGGCATGGTATCAAACAGTGAAGACAGACACAAGTGATCACAGTTAAGGGTGTTTATTGAACTTCAAATGAGTTAGTCGAACACCTATTTAAATCTAAAGCGAAGAATAGGCGCAAGCTACGACCATCCAATAATAACGCAGACCTAGTCAAGTCTTTGTCAAATAAAAGGGTCTACACTAATAAACCTATTGACACGCCTTACTTCTAAATACAAAAGAGTGTGGGACCATGATGTATACAAAAGCAAAGTGTTCAAGAAATGTCAGGATGGTTGAGCATTTGGCTTCCCTTCCCCACGTTTTCAGCACTGGGCAAGGTGACGCGTTTGAGCTTCGAACACACTCTGACATCTTGGCCACGAGGATACAGTTCAAAGCACAGATATTGGGGCTTTCTGCCAAAGCCTCTTTCCGTTAAGTCTCTTACTGCAGAGGGTCTGTTGTAACAAAGTCTCAAAGTTCCATTCCTATCAGGATTTTCACATGCACCAGTTCTGCTTTCAATGTTCATCATGGGTCTCCCACGTTCAGGCTGATACCCCCTTTATCACAATCTTCACACTTGTTCTCCCTCGTTTGGGCTCGGACCATGGATCTCCCTCGTTCAGGCTCGGATTCTCTTGAACTCACAATCGAAGACTTTCAAATGTGCGATGAGTTTTGCTTAAACCATTGCAGGACCACTTCGATTAACTTCACACAATTCTTCTTATCTACTTTCGTTCTCTTGGCGGGATACCTTGGAGATTATCGATTAAGCACGTCCACGGTGCAGACCACTCTGTCAATGGTATTGTATCTTTCTTTCTCAAGTTCAAACATTCAGCAGTAGTTTAACTTTACCCATGTATCCTACATGGTAGGATGGAGTAAAGGTGTTGCGGGGGGAGAGGGGGATACAGCGTCTCGCCATCCGTCTCCCACTCCCTGAAGACCCTTCACCCAGGTGATCCTCCTGCACTGTTCTACCCCCAAGGTCTGGATCCAAAGGTGATGGCCGTGCTCTGGCCAAATGAGGGAGAGATCTGCGGGGACTAGTGGGTGAGACATCTTCTGGTTTTTCACAGAAGGCCCAGTCAGTGTTTTAGCCTCTACTCTTTCTTGTACTGCTGAATGGCAGAAATCAATTTGTCAAAATAATCGGACCTCAAATTAAGGCAGCAAAAGTGGGTAAAAAATCAATGTACCAAGTAGCCTACAGAGCAAAGCTCTTACAGGCAACATGCCACTACTCACACAGTGGTTTAGCTTCTACAAAATGCACTGTCTTTTCACCGTGGTACATTGATGTTGTATTGCAGAGCAACGTGTTGACACTGGGTCACTCTACGTATTGCTGCAAGAGCTCTGGCAAAGAGCTAGAGCACTCTGGCCAGATTGAAAAACGGTTGGAGTGCCGCATTAAATATCCAGCCATTGAGCAATTTAGTGTTCATGGTGGTATGATGGCCTTTTGTTCAGGGAATCGTATTGGTTTTTGGACTGAAAACTGTCTCCCCTCAAACTATCTCTATACATCTTGAAATCTGTAGTTTGTCAGAAAACTACAAAGCGAGTGATGTCCATGCCAGAGGCAACACATTTTAACCACTGGTAATGCTATTGGATCCTCTAGCTAATGGCACAGATGAACCACCACCAAAGGGAACTACCATATGGAAATGTTGTCTTGAACTGTTTTTTTACGTACAACGGTTCAAGCCAATAAATATCGGTTTGAGCTCTGTTTTGGACTCTTTAGACTCAAAAGAATATCTGCTCATAGTTGCACCTGTCAGAAAAGAAAATCAATGTTCTTGGTGGATTGCTGTAGATGTTGTACTTGCGTGTGACTGTTGTATGTATTTGTTTGAAATCAAACACTCAAGTGATCAAAATGTTTCGAAGTGGCCATATGCAAATTTTACAAAGGTTTCTTCTGCAAACGTTTCTTGTGCTTGCTGTCTGGGTGTGGGCCAAGCCATCTGGCAGTTTTTGCATGAATTAATTGAAACATGTTTGCAAATTTGCATATCGCTGAGCAAACCCACAAGTGGCATAGATAATAATTATTATAATTCACATTTATATAGCACTACACACCCTCAGGCATCTGAGCGTTGCTTATTATTACCCACGGTGTGTGGAGCTAATTTATCGACCGCGGAAGGATGAAAGGCTGAGTTTGGCCCTGCCAGGATTCAAACACTGATGTCAAAGCGAGCACTCTACTCGCTGTGCTATCTGACCTGACCATGCATCTTTAAATTGGTATTTGCGACTTGAACGTTTTGAGTCAACCCGAGTTTACCTGTGTCTGAACCATTCATCTACGCGACACACCATGTTGTGTTGAAATTATTTCTTGCAGTTTCATTGCATTAGGCACTTTATTGATAAACCTACAATATCCTTGTTTCATAGTGCCTAGACTCCCCCTCTGGACTTCTTTGCTATGCAGCCCTCACAAAATCCCTGAATGTCATCAGTTTATAGAAGATGTGAGGTTAAAATGAATTGAATACTTGTCTTGACATGGTTACCTAATTAACATATTTAGGTTTCAAATCCTGTGTTTTGGTCATGTAATGTAACTTTCAGACTAATGTTGGAGATTCTGTTCAAATTTGAAATACTTTGACAAAAATGCAAACCATTTAAAATGAATAGGTAAAAATAACTGAGCGAAAATACCTACCCTAAAAATAAAATGAAATTAACCCTACTTTAAATATTTAATAAAACATTACAAATTGGCTCAAAATAAAACTTAGGATTTCTGCCATTATGGGCTAGAGCAGATGTAACATGTGAAAACATTGCACCTATTTACCAATGCAAGTCAGAGCAGATGAAGTGGTAAGGTAGGGACACTCAGACATTTGATGGGACTATTTATTTCTCTTGTTTTGGAGGTTCTTGATGCTTTAATGATATCTGATCTGGCACTGGTAACTGACTGTCAGTTACTGTAACTTTTCGGTTAATAAAGTGCTGGATAATACAAATTGTGTTTTTTTTTTTTTCATCTTTAAAATGGCAATTTTAATGTTTACATTACTTTTAATAAACAATTAGTTAAGTGTACCTCCTTCATTTTCAGTCTGCGATATTATCCCTGAGATGATATAACCTAAAGCTGGTGAGTGGCTAGGCCCTTTGAATCTGCTGTAAGATTTATGAGAGATGAAGTGCAAAGAATGGGTTCAGGGCTCAGTCTTGTCGGAGCACTGCAGATCCTAGTTCTGCTTAGATAAGTAGGACAAAATCAGTGACCAGGGTGTTCTGAACCCCTTTGCCTGGTCTGTACTGCCAGTAAGCATTTCCATGGTCAATGTTGCCCAGAGCTTTGTCATGTAGTTAACCAATCCACTCATGCTCCCCTTCCACCATTACCACTATGTTCCTAGTAATCTTCTTTCGAAGGGATTGGTTCCTCCGACGTAGTCCACATCTATGACAGGTAATCACCACAGCTGTGCTGCTTTGGAAAATTGTCTGCGTCGATGACGTCGATACGCCCCTTTGAGGACCTCCTCCGATGACTGACTTCATCCGATGTTATATGTAGGACGCACGACGTCCTTAGCCTCAGTTCTGTTTTTTCTGCGAATGTGTTCGCTTTGGAGATCTCGGCGTGCCTCGGTTCTTCCGAGTTATTCTATCCGTTCTTTTAAACTTGTTTGTTGAGAAGATATCATGTCTTCGTCCACCCCGCGGTCGGGATTCAAGAAGTGTCAGGACTGCGGTTCCAAGATGTCACTTACGGACCTGCACGATGCCTGCCTCTGGTGCCTCGGGGAGGACCATGCCACGGATGACTGTGACGATTGCCAGTCGTTAACATCGAAGGCCTTGCGGGAACGGAAGAAGAAGCTTTCTGTCGGTAAGGTTTCTAAGCCCCGAAAGTCGAAATCCGCTGGGCTTTCGATCAACGATTCGAGAGGCGACTCTCCGGGTCATCGGCGTAAGTCCAGAGAGTCTCAGTCCCGGAGTGGTTCTCGCCATTCCTCTGCCTCTTCGAGGCACTCGCGGAAGCGCCGTCACTGGTCGCCTTCCCCGTTCTCGTTCGAAGACTCCGCTCGTCGGCGGGTGGCTTGTCCCAACATGCACTCTTCTCCTGCGGAATGGGATGCATTTCATACAGAGATGTTGGTGATTTTCCAATCGCAGGGCTCCATTCCGTCCGCGCCTTCGAAAGAAGCCGGTAGGGAACGTGCTAGGGCTGCCGCTCGCACGCCTTCTGGCTTGGGTGGTCGACGCGATCATCGGGAGCCTTCAAGGTCCCGATCGGACAAGGTGGATCGCTCTAGCCATGCCCGCTCCAGGTCCCGGTCCTCGACGTCCTCGAGACCGTTGGAGCCTGTGAGGTCTTCGAATAAGATGTCGACGCCATCGGTGCCATGTCTGTCGGGACTCTCTCGAGGCTCCGCCTCCGAGGAAGTAATCGGCACTGAGGCCGTCGAAGGACAGGCTCGGGGCACCACCCTCGAGGTCTGTGTCGAAGCCATGGGCACCACGCTTGACGCCGATTTTGTTGACTCCCCTTTCTGGATGCTTTACCGGAGGTACCCCGTGCATCGGTGGAAACTCCGAGGAAGGCTCTGAAGAAGTTGGTAAGGCCTGTATTTGAGCCTTTTTCTGTGCCCTCATCCAGGGATTTGTTCCAGTCTCTGGATTACATCTCTGAGGTGGATGAAGGGTCTGAGGAAGGTTTGGTGCCTGATGAGGTTCCTGATGACTTGTTATCTGGTCATAGCCAGTTGGAAGACCTGCGTCAGTCTTTGCACGATGCCAGTGGTCTTGATACCTCCCTGGATGGTGAGTTTGGCAGGAATGAGCCTGGTACGCATGCTGAATCTTCATACAGGCGACTCATGTCGAGGGTGACTACTTGGGGTGGTCTGTGCTACCAGTGGATTTTCTGCAGGATGACCTGACAGATATCCTTGACCAAGGTCCACCCACTGACCCGGTGCTGCCATTTCATATGGCTTTACAGAGAAGGGTGGCGGCGGCTTGGACTGCTCTGGAGAGTCTCCCGGCAGTGAGCAAGTCGTTGCCGAAAATACCGTCCAGCCAGTAGCGAACCATGCTACTTGACGACGCACCCCACTCCGGAGAGTTTGGTGGTGCAGGCGGCTACGGCCCCGACAAAGCAGGCATCATACCCTACCATCCCTCCTGATGGGGACAACAAACGTTTTGATGGCTGTGCGAAGAAAGTGTTTTCTTCATGGGGTATGGCTTTAAAGGCAGCCAACTCCGTGTGTGCCTTAGCATGTTTCACTCACACTCTGTGGAATTGTGTTTCTTTGGCAGCTGAACATATTCCCGAAGGGGAGGAACGGGATGGTTTTCTTGCCCTCGTTCAGGATGGCAAGGATGCCATGTGTGAATCCGTTCAGTCGGGTCTGGACATGGCAGACTGTCAGCCAGTCCATGGCGGCGAGCACCGTGATGCGCAGATTTGCGTGGTTGCGGAAGTCGGGGTTTGCTCCCGACGTACAAGCCCGGCTTCTCAACATGGTCTTTGATGGTGAACATCTTTTTGGCAGCAAGGCTGACAAATCTTGAGGTTGCAGACCTCCAAAGCTGCAGCAAAGTCGTTGAGCGCTGCAGTTCCTTTTCGTCCTAGGGGACAGCAATGGAGGGGAGGTTCCTTTCGATACCACTCTTCCTTTGGTAGATCGAGGGGAGCTGCAGGTTAAAGAGGCCACTGTAGGAGTACCAGAGGTGGAAAACGTTACTCGAGGTGCCAAGGCAGCTCGGGCAGTTGCCTCTTTTCCCTCAGGCACTGCCACAGCCGATTCAGCTCAGTCATGAGGCCATGTCCCATGGTTCGCCGGTTGGGGGGGGGGGGAAGGCTGGCGCAGCATCTTGTAGAATGGCGTGCCATTACTTTGATGTGTGGGTTCTGGAGATCATAGCCCACGGCTACTGTCTTCCTTTCCGGCAGAGGCCTCATGACAATCCACCAGGGAATCTCTCTTTGAAGATTCTGGATCCACTCCTTGCGCAGGAAATCAAATCCCTGCTGGAGAAAGGCGCCATAGAACTGGTGCCTGTAGCGGAGAGGAACAAGGGTACCATCCCCATATTTTTTTATCCTGAAAAACGACGGGGGATTGAGACCCATCATGGACTTGCGTGGTTTGAACAAGCTCCTCAGGAAGGACAAGTTCAAGATGGTTACTCTCTCTCAAGTCTTCCAGGTCCTTCAACTTCAGGACTGGTTCGTGTCTCTCGACCTCAAGGACGCTTACTTTCATGTGCCGATTCATCCCAAGCACAAGAAGTATCTGAGGTTCGCGGTTGGCGACTCGCACTTTGTTTCGGGTCCTGCTGTTGGGATTGACCTTCGCCCGAGGGTCTTCACCAAGCTCATGGTGGTGGCAGCGTATCTCAGGAAAGGGGGGATTCACGTCTACCCCTACCTGGACGATTGGTTGATCTGGATCATCTGTCAGTCACCTGCCACTCCATTCAAAGGCATGGCTTCTCCCTCAACTTAAACAAGTCCCACTTGACGCCTACCCAGCGGCTCCAGTACATCGGAGGAGTGCTAGACACATCCCTGGGGCTGGTTTTTCCTCCCCAGGTGAGGGCTCATCACATTCTGCAGATGGTGAACAAGTTTCAACATGCCCAGAGTCTCCTGGCGTTAGAGTTCTTGAGGTTGCTCGGCCACATGGCATCCTGCATTCTCCTGGTGCCAGAGGCCAGGCTGTGGATGAGATCTCTGCAGTGGGCTCTCAAGATGCAGTGGTCACAGTCCTCGAAGGTACGCGTTTCCTCCAGTCCCCGTTATTCTGTAAGTGCTGCGGAGGTTACAGAGGTTCGGTTCCCGAATGATCCTCATTGCTCTGGCATAGGCCAGGAGAACATGGTACCCAACCGTTATTGACATGTCCATCTGCCCTCCACGCCGTCTTCCCTACTGAGACGATCTGCTCTCACGGGAGGTGGGTCAGGTTCTCCATCCAGAGGTCAAGTCCCTCAACCTTCATGCTTGGCTTCTGAAAGGTTGAGGTATGAGGATTGGGATCTCCCTGAAGACGTGAATGGAGGTGTTGCTTTCGGCCAGACTGGTGCAGGGTTAAGAATGTGGAACCTTTCTCATGTGCCATTCCTACGGTTCTGTCTTTTTTGCTTTTGTTAGCCCACAAGGGCCTGCAAGTGGGTACCATTAAGGGTTACCTGGCGGCGCTGTCCATATTTCAGAGCTCGTCTGAGGAGTGTTATTTTAAAATTCCTTTGATTTCTCAGTTTCTGAAAGGGCTCACTAATGTGTTCCCACCGTGAACTTTCCAGGTGCCCGTTTGGGATTTGAACCTGGTTCTAAAATTCCTCATGGGAGCTCCATTTGAGCCTTTACATTCTTGCCCTTTGAGACTGTTGACCTTGAAAACTGTATTTTTAGATGCGGTTACTTTCGCTCGCAAAGTGAGTGAGTTGCAGGTACTTTCCATTAAGCCACCCTTCACTGTGTTTCATAAGGACAGGGTTGTCCTTAGGGTTCGTCCTTCTTTTCTTCCGAAAGTTGTGTCGGAATTTCATTTAAGCCAGAAGGTCATTCTTCCGGCGTCCTATCCTCCTCTGCATCCTGGTAAGGAAGAGGCTCCATAGGTTGGATCGTAGGAGAGCTTTAAGTTTCTACATCTCACGCATGTCCCGGGTCAGAGTGGATGATCAACTCTTTGTAGGATACGCTGGAAGGAGTTTAAGACAAGCTGTTACTAAGCAGACTTTGTCTAGATGGATTATATTGACAATTTCTGAATGTTACCGCTTGGTGGGTAAGGACCTTCCGGTAGGCTTACGGGCCCATTCTACTAGAGGTGTGGCTGCCTCTACTGCCCTGCAGAGAGGTGTTCCCATTCGTAAA
Organism: Ambystoma mexicanum; assembly: GCF_040938575.1. Taxonomy (NCBI): domain Eukaryota; kingdom Metazoa; phylum Chordata; class Amphibia; order Caudata; family Ambystomatidae; genus Ambystoma; species Ambystoma mexicanum. The sequence goes on along the minus strand of NC_090941.1, from coordinate 174,621,260 downwards.
ATTTGTGAAGCAGCCACATGGGCCTCTGTCCGTACTTTTGTTAAACACTACTCCTTGGATTCTATCCATGGGCAAGATTGGGCCTTTGGCAAGGCGGTCCTCTATTCTGCAATTTTAATTGGTCATTCTAAAATTCAAAATTGTTTTCCCACCTTCTAACGTTGGTACTGCTTTTGGAGTCTGTCATAGATGTGGAATACGTCGGAGGAACCAATCCCTTCGAAGAACAAGTTACTTTCTTACCTGGTAATGTTCTTTCGATGGTATGTCCCGATGACGTATTCCACATCGCTCCCTCCCTACCTGCCCCTCTACGGAATTTCTTATGCGATTGCAGCTTTCGTTTCCGCAAGGCTTTCTGTAGTCATTCTGGCAGAGGATTGGTGCCACACGTTCTGAGGAAAAAACTACAACTGAGGCTACGGGCGTTGTGTGTCCTACATATAACAGCGGGTGACGTCAGCTGTCGGAGGAGGTCCTCGAAGGGGCATATCAACGTCACCGATGCAGGACGCAGACGCCGAAAATTTGCTGAAGCAGCACAGCTGTGGTGATTACCTGTCATAGATGTGGAATACATCGTCGGAACATCCCATCGAAAGAACGTTACCAGGTAAGAAAGTAACTTGTTCATCTCATTGGGCTTTAAAGAAGAAAATACTGGCGTCCCAAGGAATCTGCAACAATCATGTACAACATGTCCTCAAGAACAGCCATCCCTCCAAAACAAGGGAACACATATCTGCATGGCTCTGAGCCACCATTTCGCCATCATTAATCAGATATTTTTAATGAAGTAGTTCAGGCACTGTATGCAGTCTACCAGTAGCATGAGTGTGGGTGCAGAAAGAGATCCCCTTTGTTGTACATCTAGTCAACTCATAAGCTTTATCAATGAAGTGCGTGCCTGGGTTATCACCTGATAGCGTTAGTGGGTTAGCATAAGCCTAGCCCCATCTGCAATTGTGTTTGAATGCATCATTTATTTCATTATGCTTTTTCAAATTGTGCTCTTTTTCATGTAGTGATCCTCCACTCACCCAAGAGAAACATTTACGTCTACTTCCCCCACGCTACCAGCGAAGGCCACACGCTTTTGGGGACTTAAAAGGAGCTTCTATAACCCTGTTGTGACATATTAAATCTGACAATGTTGTTTACTGGTCCATTTAGTTTGCTTATCGTACCTGGAAGAGGCAGAACCCCGTAAGTTCTCCTATCTGGAAAGATTGTCATTGTGTAAGAGGGCGAGAAGGGCAGCGTATCCACGTGTTGTACAGCTGTACTCCAGTCTTGCCTTTGTGAGTCATTCCACCTCTGGTTGCTCATTGAAGGAGGCCAACCACCATGACAGTAACTGGCTAATTTCTCTCCCTTGTTCAATGAAATTATGCACAGGCCCTTTCAGGTTCTGGGCCAACGTTTAACCCATAAAATACTAGTCACTGCCAAAGCTATACTATGATGATTTTTTTTTTTTTTAAATAAAAAAGTTAACTTGTTTATCACAATTATCATCCTGGAGCACCGTCAAGACCATTCAGCTTATGGCGATTTTGATCTTGCCACAAAAGTAAAGTTTAGAGCTGCTGACCTGAGACCTGGTAAGTGTGTTGTCTCTACTCATTAAAGTTATCCAAAATGCAGGAAAAATAAGTTATCAGCATCCAGCTGCTCTGCACCGTGTTACCGCTTGCTTACTGACCTCCATCCACCCTTTACTTTTACTGATTCCGTCTCCCCCTGCTGGCCTGCCCCCTAACCTTGATTGGGCCTAGTGTCTTTACATAAACTCCTGCAAGGATCTAGCACCTGGCTTGATGTGCACGCAGCTTTAGAGATGCCGACCTGAGACCTGATAAGTGTGCTGTCTCTGCTCAGAGATTTGTGCTTATTTTGCCTGCTGAATCCAGCTGGGTTGAGTGTTTACTAGACCTGTGTGCTCCCTGCTCCAATTTAATACTAAAAATCTAATTTGCGTTCCTTAGCCACATCGTGACTAAGCTTCCTTACCTTCTTCCTTGTTCCCGCCCACCTGCCAGCCCGCCGCCCTGTTTGGTTTCCTTTTCCTCAATTATGTGAGCCCGGTAGGGCAGCCCCACTGCCCCTTGCAGCCCCCTTTGCGAAGGACACAGAGGCAAAGGGAAGATCCTGCAGAAACAGATCCAGACTGTGTTGGCCCGTCAGGCCTGCAGCTGTCAACCAGCAGCTAATGACAAAGTGAGTTTCGGACACTGGGTGCACCCATTACTGCTCCCCACTAAACTGATCAATCCTATCGTCTTCTCTTTTAGCTGGTTGTCTAATGCGTCCAGCCCACAGTTTATATAGTAATCTTATCTTGCATTTAACCTGATTGCTTTGGTAAATCATAATTTTTAAATGTTACTGCATTTACTGTTGTGCCCCCATTTTAGGCCATTCTCCCTCTATACTGGCATCCCAAATCTAGGTGTTACTGGACTGCCACCACTAGCTAAGCCGCTAAAATATGTATCCTTCTGCTTACACCTCTCAAACTACTGTCGGAAAAAATCACGCCTATGCTCAGCAAACAGTGTAAACTGAACTGAAGCTGCCAACAGCACATCACCGTTCTCTTGTGCTATTTTCCAGCTCAGTCTTACTAACTTTCCCTACCCTCCTTACTTTTCAGATCCACCAGAGCTCCATGGGACCACTCAGGTGGTGACATTGCGCGGCATAAATATCCTTTAACATAACATGAAGACTCCATCTTCAGAAGCACACTGGAACATTTGCTTGGAATCCGTGACCCTCACCAGTGATAGTTAATTGCTGGGAGGGAGTGTTAGGGAGGGCTGCATTTTCATTGCGTCTTCTGCCTTTCCTCTGGTTCTGTGGTCAGCAGGTGGAGTCTATGCCGACTGCTATGGAAAATGCCTATTTTTCTACACATTACAGGGTTTGAAATTAAGATTCGATGAGCAAGAGCTTAAACTAGCTCCTGAGTGTCGGGCATCACCCAGTAGGCAGGAGCTGCCACTGGATGACCAGGAGCGACTACCCAGTGCACCACAAATCTAACTTTAACTTTGTCCATTTTGTATGATTAATTGTCTTTAAATGTGTACTCTGTGCTCCAGATAGCATTTTGGAGTGAGTATTTTACTCCCATTTTTTTAGAATTGGAGCGTAAATCCAATTTCAAGAGTAAAAATGTGTTTCGTCCTTCACAAGTGTAAAAAGTGTCCGATAACTATCCAATTTGTGCGTGAAATTAAAACTGTGTTCGAAAACATTAGTGATAAAGAACTTGTCGATGCGTACTACCCAGTTTCATCTTCATTATACTTGGACGCCAAAACTCTGTTAAGTACTACTAGACTTGTGTGAATGCTTCTTTAGTAGCATTCTCAAATACTCAAAGTTAATATCACATAGGCATGTTTGTATAGAGTCATGTGGCCTGTGGCGTCAAAAGTAGCTCCTTATAACTGTTGTCAATCTAGCCAGGCTCTCCTAGGCTTGGAGCAGGAGCTAAATAGCTCCCAGCTCCCCTCAATTTCGAACCCAGCATTAGCCTGGAGGAGTTCACTCCAAAATGCTGCGAAATCCACATGGGATACATTTGCTCACAATTAATCTAAATGCGAGTTGTGTATAGAGTCATCTTGCAGTGATTGAGGACGTTGAGCAGCACAGAACAATGCCGCCCACTGCGCCCGAGATTCCCACCACCGGAAGTGGCTCCTGAGATGCCAGCCCTGGAGATATACAGAGAGCTGCGGCTGATCTTGGGGCCGTTGAGTAGCAGGGGCCCAAGTTTCCCCACCGTGGACTGTTGGACACGCTCGGGGATAGCTTTTCTCGCATTGGGATGCGCAGCCAGCGAGAGCCTGCCATTCGCTGCTAAGCACTTCCAGGTGGCGGCCTGGTCTGCAGAGAGCAGTGTGCGCCCATTACATTACAATTTGCGGGCGGGAAAAGGAAGGTACTTATTTAAGACCTGCGCGATGACACATTACATGTGTCCGTCCCTCGCTCAGCATGCAGCTGGTGGGATTTATTTCTGCAGTGGAAAATCTTTTATTTTTTTTTGGGTCTTCTATAGTTTCAGAAGTGCGTACCATGGCACCCGGCCATAGTGCCGCCGTCTGCTGGGCTTCGAATCATCTTGCCACTGATTGAAAAATAATGTACAGTTTCCGTCGCTAATGAAAACCGGAGATGGTACATTAAGAACAGCAGGGCTTGATGTATAATTTAACATCTCGCATGGCTCACGATGTATGTGTTGTAAAAATGTGGGCCCAGCAGGTCCTATTCTCCCTACCCCCTTTCCTTTGTCACCTGATGCAATATGTCCCTTATCGCTGTACGCCGCAGGCTACCTGCTCTTGGCAAAGCATGTCCTGTTCTATGCTTACATATACCGCTGTCCGCTAGAAATAGCGCTGCATGCTTTCGTAGTGCAGGAGTGCTCTTACTTGGAAGCATTGTAATAATGGCTGCTTTCACATTTTATGATGCAAAATTTACATCAGCCGTTTGCACAACCCCTTAGGGGGGTGGTCTTCTACACCAACACAATGTATTCCACATGGAAGAGCGAAGAAGGCCCTGCTAAGAACTGAACCTGCTTTGCAAACACAGATTCCTATCTGGGGCATTTTAACCTACTTTGCATTCGTTACCGGTTTTTACTACAAGAAGCGCTCGGTTCGTTCCTGGCCCAGTGAATCGGCAGATTAAATGGTGGTTAGCTTTTATATTTTTTTGCAAAAGTAGAATAGCATTTTCAGTCACGGAAATGTCGGTGCCTCTCATTGGTTACTTTTTCTCACCAAAAGCAGGTCTGTTCTCACTTTTCCACCTCTGCACGTTTCTTCCAGAAAGTAACAGTTGGTTTGGATGTTGAAAGCTGACATTTTCTATAAACCATAGTTGATGGAATGGATAATTACATTTTAAAGGCAGCTTCCTGCTCAATATGTCATTGATCTTATCCCGCTGGGCGAGGAACATTCAGGGTAAGCTTTGAGACAGGCACCTTGGTCTCCAGTTCCATTGTATAGCCAATAATTGCCCTTGCCTCTTTCAAGCCTGGATGCGAAGGACATGCCGGAAACTGAACCCCACACAACCAATTAATCTTCCTGAGCAACCTTTCCAGGGAAACCCAAGTTTAGATTTGGGTTACAGAAATTAATTTTGAATGATTGGCACAGGACAAAATCCCTCCAAGACACCTCACTAAGAATATTCTGACGTCTCCCTGCAGTACTCTATGCTCTGCCAAATCACACGCGTCATCCCTATAGCCAATCTTAGAACTGTCCACAAAGCTTTGCTGCTTTGCCACCTGGGCATCAGTGAGGCCTTCTTTGATGCTGACCCTGCCTTTGGCCAGGTCTCAACCTCCCTGGGAGTCTCCCAAAAAATGCAGAAGCCTGGCTCATTGCAGGACACAAGCATCCGTCCTAAAACTGAGATAGCCTGCATCACTTACAAGGTCCTGGTGGCCATCTCTGTAGGTAGGGCAACTCAAGGATCCAAGCAATCTGCAAATTGGAGATGAACTTCAAAAAGGAGACGCAAAGCTTAGACTTTCATAACAGCATTCGCATCAGTTTTGTCCCTCTCACATCTGGTCTTTATTAGAGACGTGACAGCCATGGTCTTAAAACAAAACACGCCCATTCACTGACCAAGAACAACCTTGTTCCATTATCTCAGACTATCCTGTAACACCCGTCCTCTCTATTATTGTAGAAGGTACAGTTGCTTCTGGGATGGGTGTGCCTTATATACAATCCTCTCCCAATAGGTATGTCAGTCTAGAGTCTGTGATGGAGTTCGCTCTGATTCTGTCTCAAGACCATGAATGGTTGCAGGCTTGTCAGATCTTCCTGGAGACAGTACAGGGTTAGTGCTGCCAAGACGCACTCCATTTTTAGGGACGTGCCTTAAGTGACTCAAACTTGTAGTTATTCCTGTGTTGTACGGCCAATGCCTGATCCCTAGCACATTAATGCAGGCTGAAGATGGTACTGGCTACTGGTATAAAGGTATGGGCTTTAGCAGTGGTGGTGTCAGTGATGTCTGAAGATCAACTGATAACATTGGCCAAGAGGACTAAATCATTTTTAAAAAGTGTTTGAAAGCAAGAGCCTGCTGGGCCACGTAGGCGAGCGTGAATCACTGTAGGATGAAAGAAAACCAGCACTTGGTGTAACCAGGTTACGCCTTGGTTCACCTACCTGTGTGGCAAAAAACCGTGGTGTCATCTTTGATTCTTCTCTCTCCTCACATCACTGACCTTGCCAAGAAACCCCACTACCAGTTGCACTCCCTTGGAGGTATTCTCCTTTCCCCAGAAACTCAGTCTCCAGAACTCTGGTCCTCTCTAGATCTGACTTATGTAACAACATCTTCCTCAGTCTGCCTTCATCCTCCCTTCGTCCCCTTCAACTAATTCAGAGTATGACTGCAAGACTTCTTCTTGGCCTCAAGCCCAGGGACCACATATATTCAACATTACTTTCTCTCCCCTGGCCCCCGGTGGCTGCTAAAATCAAATGGAAGACCCTATGCATCATCCACGAGGCTTTCTGGAGCCTGGGACCTCGCTATATCCAACTCCTCTCCCTAAATACCTCCCTGCTAGAGCCCTGTGGTCTCCTAGCTCCAACTCTCTGTGAATCCATTGCTTCTCTAAGCAAAGAGTGGTGGGTAGAGGTCTCTCCTCCACAGGAGCCTCCCTTCTGGGATGGTCTACCTGCCCCTCTCGGGCTTGAGCCGGATTTCCTTAAGTTCCAGAAGCTTCTCAAGACCCTCCTTTTCTCTCTCCCTACCCCCCCAACTAACTCCTTCCTCCTTCGTTGACTGGCTGCCTGGTTCCCGCTGAGTACTACAGGGTCCCAGGCCCCCTCTGCCCAGCCCCCCTTCCTTCGCTTACCTGCTTTCAATGGCACTTGCACTTCCCCCTTCTCTTCTCACCATAGCACTTCGTTTGGCACAAACCTGCTCTCCCCCCCCCCGCCCTGCACCTTTTGTTCAGCACTTGCACAATCCGAATGTCACAAGGCCTATAGGGCTGTTATTGTATCATTGTATCTTTCTCCCTTGCTCCTCCCCCCCCCCACCCCCCTTGCTTGTCTTGTGGCACCTTAAAACACCATTGTTGTGTAGGCGCCTTACAAATATCCAACAAATAACTGAAAACCAGTCACCAGCGGGAAGGAAAAAGCGACAGATTACACACATGGGGCCCTGCTCGTGAACTGGGAACCTGGCATAAACCTACCATGGTTGTGCCAGAGACCCAGAAGAATGGAAACAAGTGAGATCCTAAATCCAGAGCGTGCAGTAAAGCAGCGTGGACATGGTGAAGGAGAGGGACTTCTGAGTGACCCAAAGTTGGTCAACGGGCCTTTTATAACTTTAGAGTTAGACCAGTACTGGGGGAGGCAAACAGCAGGCTTGACCAATGTGAAAGCCTGATTCATGGCATCACCAGGTTGGTGCAAGACATAAGCGTGAAAGAAGGAATACCTGTATGGAATATTCATAAAATGCTAGACAAACGAAAGGAAGTGTGGGAGTTGTAAGAGTGGTGAGAGTGAATAATTGGATAGTGAGGAAAGGAAGGGTTTTCTGCTTAAGTCAAACTGAGTGGGACCGGGCTAACTAGAGTTGTGTCGGAAGCCTGCTGTTCCCAGAGAACCAACCTACAACACACTGCTTATGGCCAATGAGGCTGAAAGAAGTCTCCGGTTGCTTGTGGTCTCGTGCAAAAGGGACATATCTGTCCATTTGGACTGGACTTTATCTTTTTGTATTTGACCAAAGCCTGATTTGCCTAGGTTCTCCCCCTCCTCTAATTGCATGGCGGGCTGATAAAGTATGGGTTAGGCAGGCTGCCCAGATCAATGCTAATGTTCGATTCATTCGAACCCTTACAGTCTCTAATCTTCATTTTTTTCACCCTAAGTGGGAGGGTGTATCCAGATGTGGGCGCCAATATTGCTGTGCATAGAGACCCTGCTACACCTCACTGATGAAGCTCAATGAGGCTGAAATGCAGAAGTTGAAGACCTGTTTAGTTCACTATTTTGATACAGCTAAATGTTCTTGATTTGATATTCTGCGTTGGTTTGTTAATTGACATTTCATTTGCTGCTGACCTCCCCTGCAAAGCACCAGAGGCCCAGACTGTCCATGGGTAATAAGTAGAAAGTCTGGTTGAATATTACAAGGACATTCTCGGGACAGCCACCACCTTTCATCTTATACTTGATTTGTGCAATGGACCAAACGTGCACGATTTAACAAATGATCAAAGTCTCACAAACCATAGGGCCCACTTGAGGCCCAGTCCTAAAACTCTCAGTAATTTTTCATGGACCTTTTGCAGTTGATTTCTTTGTTCCTTTTGATTCTGAAAGCTTGAATACTGTATTGCTGCTTACAGAAAAAGGAAGCCGCAGTGAACCAAATGGTTAGTGAAATACTTTGTGGTCTACCAGTAGCTGCACAACTGTTTGAGAAGAGTGACATGCATGTGTCCAGTTGTCTCATACATGGAGTTATCACAATAGAAAGTCTTGCACGGGTGGGGGCTTCTCTCCCAGAGATTGATAGGTCATATAAACCTACCATCAATGAATTGCCAATTCCGACAACATTTCTTCATCTTCTCCATCATTCCCAGTGACCGTCTTAAATGTTTCGAGACTCCTCCTGTGTGGACTGGCTAACATGTCGTTCACACCATAGTGGGCAGAACCTATGGGAGACTCACAGGCGTGTGCCGGCATTAGCAACACGAAGTTCAGGGAGAAGTGAGCTCAAAATCATGGAGAGAAGGTGCCAACTCTAGTCGTTGTTTCACAAGTACCACATCTGTGCAAACTATCTTCTCCACAAAGAGGCTTCAAATATTGGGGTTATGCAGCAGGGATATTTTGTCCACGGTGTAGAACACTGAATGCCAGAGCATGTTCTTCAAACGGAAAGGACTCCGATTCATTCTCTGTTTGAAATCCCGCGTGTTCGAAAATGAGAACATGGAAATGCATACAAAGGTGAAAGTGCCCATGTGATTCGCAAAACTATAACTGTCCACGGTTATATTGAAACCCAATTCAGAGGAACTTGCATAGTGCACATTTAGGGATGTGTTCTATTTAACCTCACTTGAAAATGTGGTAAAGGATGACCTTCCTCAAAGTAATGGGGGATTCTAAGACCTCAGGGCAGCTTTTAAATCACACACATGGAAGACAGTGGAGGTTACAGGAGTATCATGTTGGACCTCTTACATTGGGGGGGTGGGTGATGCGTGGGGCGATGATACAGGAACTCTAGGAAGCCAGTACCTTTTACTTTTCAGTTGCGGGGATATATTCGCTAGTTATCCCTGTGCATAATCCCGCATGAATGAGTATCTTAAATTGGATATCTTTCCAGCCCGCATTTTCTTTTCCCGTTGCAACACTTGCCTGACACTTTAGTTTGTCTAGACTTTTAACATCACCCTCCCATGATGACATGGCCAAAAGTGCTGCTTCTAGTCAATTCGCAGAAGATTTGTAACCACATTACTTCCTCGTTCTTTGTTAATCAACTTTACATCGAGGATATTTTTATCTTTTTCTCTCCAGCTTCAACAGGATTTGTGTCAGAGCCGTTGTGGAGCTGGGCTAGTGGAATAAACCGGCGTTCTTAATTACATTAACTGCACTCATTAGCTTTCTGTTAGTAGGTGTAAGAGTATAAATGAGATTTCTGGCACAGTGCCCTTTTCTTACCGTGAAGAGTGGAAAAGTCATCAAGCTGGCCCAAGCTAGATGCTGAACTTCTAACCCGTCCACGGTGAGCCTGGGGGGGAAAATGCAAATTTTCCAGGAAATTAATTAATGAATGTATGAATATTTGAAGCCTGTACCAAGAGCATCACTAAGTGGGCCAATCATCTTTGAGCATTTGGCTCTGAAGCATCACGATATGCCAGCATGCACATACTTTAATGATTCTTTTAAGAATATTCTATTATTCCCTTTTGTATGAATGTGGATAAATAAACACTGCCATACCGCATCTCCTGCTGTGGAGGCAACATTGAGGGCATGTGTGAGCGATATGTGCATACATGGAAACTAACCAGAACTTCAATAGGATACCTTTTCATCTCTCCCTCATTTGATGGGTGCCATTGAACCTGAACTCTTCCAAATAAACCTTGAGGAATCACAGGTATTTGCCCCTTCTCTGCTAGGGGGAGCCCCTTTACTTGTGAGGCTAGGGATGCGAGTCTGCTCCTCAACACCTGGCCTAGGGGTTGAGCAAAGTGGGACTTTACCATGAAAGTCTCCCCCTTTGGGGACAAGGTCTCCTGTTCCTGTGCGGAACTCCGTAGATAAACCAATACAATTGCCGATATGGGACTATCTGGTAAACTGAAGAATAGGACACTTCTCTTTGGCTGAAGGCAATGCAAGAATAAAGTCGAGTGCAGAAGAAAAGGAAGATATCCCTATAATACAAGATGTATATGTAACGGCGTCGAGGAGGAAAAGAGGAGAACCCGATGTGCAGAGGATGCCCCTTGGCATAATTACGGCGACAAGATCCGGAGCCGAGGTCCGTCGTGGAGCCCTGCGACTTGTGGGCATCGAGGGAAGGCAAGTGTCAGGCGCTGGAAGGCCAGCGTGTGCGGACACGAGAGGAGTGTCAGCAGGAACGTGAGCTATTGGCAACCCGGTGGTGGCATGACCACGAAGTGGAAGAGGTGGGCAGGATTTCTAAGGGATAATGCTGAGACCGCCTGAATTGGAAGTGTGTCACTTCCAGCAGCTGCGCCAGATCAGAGCATGATTTGAACGCAGACAAAAGGAAGTGAAGCAGAGAAGGCAAGAGCGAGAGAGAATCATCCCGAGCGCCTGCCAAGCGCAACCACCAACCCCCATCAAGAGAAAGTTATCTGGGTAAGCGGGAGGCCCGCTGGATATCATTATAAATCAGTGAAAACTCGTCCAAGTCACAAGAATGAGAAATTGTAACTAAAACTGTGTTTTATAAGCAAAAACTAAGAAGCCTAAGGGGAAAAGCGAACTATTGCAAGAAGGTGAAGCCTTGGTTTGGTTTATTTGTCCATGTACGCAAGACTGGGCACTAAATAACAGCCAAAGTCATAATGGAAGTAAAGGGTCCTGGAAGAGAGGAGCTAAACCCATATCTCTGGGATTCAAGCAATAAAGAAAGGCAGCTTAATATTAAGAATTGGTGGGGAAGATAGCCTATGAGGGGGACGAATCCCCCGGACAAGTCTTAATAAAAGGAAGACCTGGGGAAAGAATATAAATCGGAAACGGTAGGGGAAGATCCTATAACCCAAGAACCACAAGCAAGAGAAAAGTTTGCTTGAAGAGCTACAAGAACCTATCAAAGAGACTGTCCCAGACAAAGCGACCTAAACCTTAACTGGTGAATGAACTGGAGAGGGCAGGCGAAAACGAGACTTCATTGGTCTATTTAAGTTGTTTTTCAAAGAGTGGTAGGGCCATGTAGGGCAGTTCGATAGAGGACCATATTCTTTTGGACTTTACAAAGATGGGCGAGCACCCTTAGTTTCTTAGGAAGGGTATTCCCTCTAGTGTAACCCCAATGCAAGCACTCTTCTATCTAGGTCAAACATCACTTATCCCCAATTAACAGTTCTGCAAATATGCTTTAATCTTGTATCAGATTAAGCACCTTCAAAAAGTAATGACCAATAATCTGTGAACTCTGTGTGTTAGTAAAGTGGCAAAAGAACATTCATCATTGATAATCGTACCAATTGACAGTGTGGCATTATAATAGTTTGCTATTCACGCCAAAACGCTCAAAAGTAAACTTCCAACTACTTATCTGTGTTAAGTCTTTGAACGGTAGACCAAAATTTACAAATGTATCTAGCTTCGATTCTTCTTAGGTTGTTAAATCAGCTACTTGTTTATGTTCTTTGGTGTCAACAATAGCTATGACTAATGGATTCTTTTAATATATTTTTTTCCTTCTCCATGTGGTTTGACTTCATGAAAAAATGTGTTCTTTGGTTCCCCAATTCTTTCTACTTAACTTTCATCCCATAAGTGATTGTATTTAATCAGGTGCTATTGCCTTGATAAAGCGCTCACTAGGGCGAAACTCAAGGCCATGTATTCGGCACAAATGACATACCACATGTAGGCGCCCATTCAATGATGAATGTTCTTTTTCCACTTTAATAACACAAAGTTCACGGATTATCTGTCATTTCTTTGAGAATGTACTTAATCTGATAGAGTAAAACAAATTTGCAGAACTGTTAATTGGTGATAGTTGATATTTAATCTAGATAGAAGAGCGCTTGGATTAAGGTTATGCATGTTTGTTTGCTCTTAGGTCTTGCACTGGGTTCTGAGCTAGTTTCCCCAGTATAACAGCTCTTCAGTTATACTGGTGCACTAGTTAATTGAGTGGTGGAGCATCCCATATAGGTCTGTCACCCTTTCATTTGTCCAAGTCACTCTAGTGATGGGGACAGTTAAGCCATGTCATATTAGCTTTATTAAAAAGAGTCTGGAACATGTCTTCTGTGTGTCCGACTTTTTCTTCCGACCCTCCACAGCCTTCACCGCTCTACAAAAACACTCTCCAATGGTTATAAGTTCTTCATTTAAATTTTATTTAAAAAAATCTTTGGCCATTCCCTACTTGGTGACTCAACAGGTCAAGCGGCATACAAGAGGGATGTTTTTGACAGTTGGGCTGGCATCACTGTGAGTTATATTTTAAGAAGAGAAAGGAAAATAATGACAAATATAAGATTGTTTGATAAAGGCATGTGTTTGCACAAAACTCCATAGTATACACATACAGAAATCGCAAAGCGCACTTCCCATCTACACATGTGTTGGGTAGAAAGCCCACTTTTTATCTGATGTGGTAGCCCCCTATGCCTCTTGCCTGCTTTTCTGGGGTTTTAACTTTATTTTTGTCCCAAGCTTAATCCAAAGCCTCAATGTATGGTTCTGGTTTGTATATGCACTCCCTTAAAAGTCCTTATGGCTCGTATGGCAAGGGTATCCCAGGGAGGGCACCCTCTTGCTGTTAATCATGTGGCTAGGCTGGTGGTGATGTATACTTGTTTGTATAAAATGCCTCCACCTGGTGGGATCCATTTTTCAAGGCACTGTTATTTTCACCCCCTTCTCCATTGGACTCATTGGAGGTTGTCTTTCTTTCCATCAAATTCCTGACTGGTCACAACTCCCGTTTGTGTGTGCGTTTTCATCTTTTGCCACTCTGCCTGTATCCCAGTCCTGGGGGTTGCAGTCCGCTTGTAACAAGTTCTGATCAGTATACTCGGATACCAGTCTGGGTTGGTGTGGATTCGCTACTTTTGTGCGAGAGGCATTCCTGAGTGCATGGGCATGTTTTTAAAAGGGTGGTCTGCCATTGGTTGACCACTTCTCTGAGTGATCCTCTGTGTGATTGGGGGCTGTGTTCACTCACTAACTCCCAAAAGGAATAAAAGGAAGACACCCTTACCCACTTACCCTCTGTATGGCTAGAACTCCACACCAGTGTTCCTAGAAGACCTGCCACTTGTGGAAGGTCTACACCAGCATCCTTTGACAGGCAGGCCTCCTGAGAGTTGGGTCTGTGTTGCACTGCCACACTCCCCATTAGAGAACCTGGTGCGCTTGAGGGATCCACTCTTACCCCTAAATCGCGAAGACCTTCTTAAATATCCTGACCACAGGGTTTAAGAAAAATCTCCCTAACATCATCCTTCCAATCTCATTTCCTTTGTGTTGTATCAGCTGAAAATTGGTGTAGCATGGTGAAAGAGGATTGCATTTGCACTCTGTTTTGATACTACTTTTGTATATTTTTGCAGATTGTTTTTTTTTCTATTAAATGATAAAATGTAAATAAAGAAAATCCATCCAATATCCAGACATACTGCCTCTCGCCCGATCTCCTCCTTGACTGCATGAGGTTTGGTGCTTGTGTTATAGGTCCTATAGGAAGTCTGTGTGAATGTACATGCTGGGCCAAGGTTCTGCGTCCAATCAAGCCCTACCTGCAGCCCTGGAGTAGAGTATTATTTTACATTTGAGCAGGCGAAGAGCTGCACTCCCCATGAAAACCCGCACGCTATGCAACCTCCCCTCATCACTTAACTCTGATGGGTCATTTGCGCGTAAAAAAAAAAAAAAAAAAAAGGTTTAAATTCTCTGCGATAGAAATACAGTGCTGTCAACTGCTCCAGTGATTTGCAGGACACCTTTGGCCAGCAATTTATGTTTTAGTCAACAACCCTTTGGATTGATGCCCTGTTTGGCATGTGGGCAGTGCCCTGTGTGTGCTGTTGGCTTAAAACCTGAATTGCACTGGACTTGGAGACATCTGATAACTGTGCCATTGAGATGTACGTTCTTTAATATTTTCAAAGTCTTTTTCTGCCCTCAAATTATCATTTGTAGCTCAAAATGAGACTGCAGAATTGAATCGGGATCAAAGGTTTTTAAGGCAGATGTGTTTAATTGTTATTTCAAAATGGCTGTATTATCCCAACATCCCTGCCAGAGCTGATAGGCAGGTGATGCAGTTTGCATTAACCCACTATGAATGCCCTAAGCACAAAACCACGTTTTGGTCCCCTTGGGCTGCTGGCATTAAAGTTAAGTTAAAATATGTATATCGCAAGAGTTTTCCCCTCATGATTTTAACTGGATGATTTTTCTTTTTTTCAGCTACAGGAAGTCCTACAAGGGACCATGTAAATTATCTGTACCAACTTGCAATCTCTTCTTTGCAAAGTAGCCATAAAGCCTGCTTCACCTCACTGCATCTTAAGGCTTCATGATCATTCCAGACCCTTGAATTAGCTATAATATTGTTGAAGAGCAGCAGCAACTCTACAGCAGTCACCCCAATTATCTGCGTAGGGACACTCTGGCCCATCAAAAACTCCTAGCTGCAAGAACGGAAGACTCCTCCATGGGCCAAAGTTTACTGTCTTTATTATCTAACAAAATGACAGGGATCACACTAGAAAAATATGATTTCTCCAGGGTTCTCGTCTTCTGCATGTGTGACCCAGTTTTATCCAGGTGTGGTGTCACAAAACCAAGCTCCGTCCCTGAAACCTATCGGGCATTAACATTGGTCATTTTAGGCGAACTATGTATATGCCATATATAGGTTAATGCTACTATTGGATAGCCATATCCGGTGGCTCCCTCTGGGACCACCTGTGCATGTTTCAATCTGCAATGTTGCAGGGTCGCAGGGAGACCATTGGCTCCTGCAACATATATCTTTACATGGAAGGTGACCCTGGATTGGGTAGAGTGGGTCCTCCCAGCCTTAGGACCCTGGACGATTACCAGGTTGAGTGTACCTTCTCAAGGCAATGAGAATAAACATGGAGGGGTCTGTGTTCCTAATGCTGCCATCTCCGATCACCTAAGCCTGGGAGAGTGCATTCAGTTGGCAGTTTGTGAGCAACACTTGTATCTTTGCACCTCTGATTTGGTGGGAAAATTATTTCTTGATTAGCGGTCAGTCAACTTGTTCGACTGATGGCATCTCCATCTCCTCCAGATCATCGACTGGGTATGGCCTGAGTGGCTGTCTGAGAGAGCAGCTTTTCTCACATCTGAGATAATTTGATGAAGGACCTAAGAGTGAGGTGCATCTGTTGTCTCAGTCTTGGGCTGAGAGTCGTGTGGGGTCCATGAAGGTCACACTTGGACCTCTGTCTTCAATGTGACAATGAAGGGGAGCTGGTTATGTGGTTGCTGGGCCAACTAACATTGTCATAGCTCATAGAGAACGTTCCAGCCACTTAACTGGATTTAGTCGATTTGTAACTTTATATCGTGTTTGCTGATTTAGTAGCTCCACCCTACTCCAGTTATAGCCAGAGAATGGTGAACCAATTGAGAGGTTTCAGGTTCATTTTGGTGGGTGTATAAGTCCACTTGTGAGTCGCAAGCAAAGCCAACCAGGCTTCTGAATCTGCATTATAGATTTGAGAGGAGGTCAGCAGGAGTCCAACAATGGACATTTTTGGAACCACCCTAGTTTAATTTTGCTCTTGCTGGCGTAGCGTGTAAATAATCATTTGAGGAAATCCATTGAAGAGGCTGAAGCCAGTTCAAACTGCATCCTTTGAAATTGGTATGCACTGTCTGGCATTACAAAACTCAGTTGAGGAATGTGAATGTGGGTGCAACACTAACTGGTAATAAGCAGCTCTTAAATCCAAGGAGTGAAAATCATTTTCTCCCCTAGTTTAGCTTATACATCTTAAACATCCACTCAATTTCAGAGTTCAGTCACTTTAAGTCCATACATAAACTAAAGTCTATATTCCTCTACTTCGTTACTACTATGAGGAAAAACCACAGTGATGATTTGATGACCTCATAAATCATATTCTTGCACATAGTCGAAATACTCAGTAAGTTTCTTCCTGATGTTGGAAGGCACCCGCCAAATAGTGCCTAACTGGGTTGACATGGTCACATGATCTGATTGGTCAACCTGGTCAGGCTTCTCTTCTTCCCCGTAATGTCACAGATCCATATCCAAACTTGCGCAGAGGACTTGCTCTTTACTTCACGGAACAAGTCTAATCTGTATCCTGGCTTGAGTGTTGCACCCCAAATGTCGAATCTTTTCTTTGACACAAATGTCATTGTACAAATGATCTTTGAATTCGAAGCTTCCATAAAAATACCCAACCATTTTGTGATCACCCTTCAAATGCCATGGGTTGATCCGTAACCTGAGCCATTTGTGTTTGTTTCCTTTGCGGTAATACTGATGATCACTGCAGAATCTTCATTGAAGAGGACTTCTTTTCCATGCACCTTTTTACTCTGCACTTGGTTGAATCCCCAATGGACACGTTACAATGAGCACAATATTCTCTCATTTTCAACATCTTGTCCTGTTGTGCTTAGCTTGTGACCATCTGGTACTTGCAAAATAAAATACCCTAAATACCTAGATTTTCCCCTTTCCTAGCATGGGAAGAAAGGCAGTTTCCACTACGTCCTTGACATCAACACCAGGAGCACCCTCTTGGCTCCTTGGAGTTCAAATGGCTGACCTTGTCTCTCACATTGCCCTTAAGTGATCTTTAGCTAGTTGATTTCTCCAATACATGTGCACAGGTGGGCCTCTTTGGGCTCTCCTTATCAATTGCCTTTACACTGTGGACACAATGCTATACTTTTTCAAATGTAGCTTGTTTGCTCCTGAATTTGGGTTCTACAGCTCAAGTCTCTTGAATTGTTTTGTTACTGAAATGTAATAACACCTGGTGTCTGTGTTGATCAGTTAAGATACAGTCTGCCACTAATCTGCGCAACGCTGCCAAATCCTCAATTGATTCATCCATTCTTTGATGGTAGGTGGTAAAATGCTTTGTTTCCACTTTTAACATTGGATTCTACTTTAAAATGCCCTTCCAATTTCTTTTTCTCCGCTTCTTGGTATGCATCCAACTCTTCTGTAATTTCCTCTTTTGGTAAATGATCGAGCATGGTCTGGCCCTCAAACCTCAGAGCATGAATAAGTAAAGCAGCTTTTTTCTCAGCGTCTCCATCCCCATCTTCAAGCCACGTGTTGTGAATGCTCTCTTCCAAACTGACGACTTAACTGATTGCAATGGGGGCAGGGTTGTGCCTGATCATACCCTACCATGTTGGCGGTCGTCGTAAAAATAACACAGCAAGGGAACTGAGATGGCCGCCGTGTAGAGGAGGCACGCTCTGCTGACCTCCGTCCGAGCGGGAACGAAAAAAGGAGAATATAAAGCAAAAATCCACCCAAAAGCCAATTCAACCAGGGTCGGAAGCAGCATAAACTGCACCCCGGGGGAGGTGCCGAGGTTCAGGCATAAGGTACCCGCCTGAGAGCCGAAGGGGAGAGACTACGGCTCCATACCTGCAGGGCGGCAAAAGGCCCTGAACAGCAGCTGCCTGTGGTGGAGGGGGATAGCCCGAAGGGCAGCGGAGGACATTCTGGCCCACAGCATCGACGCCCCGCACACATTGCAGTGGGGCTGGGCCCCCGCGGGAGAAGAAACCAGGCTCTGACTGCGGTGGCTGGTGGGAGGCGGAGCCGCGAGCGTCCGGAGCTGGCCGGCGCCTGGTGGGGCCCGGGGACACCGGGGCGCCTGTCCCTGCCGCGCGGCGACCGGAGATGGGCAGGCGGAGATTGGCCTTGAGGGCTTCGAGGATCCCGACGCGTGAACGAGGATCGGAGCCGGGGATACACAGCGTGGATCAGCCCGCGGATAAAAGTACTGAGTGGGGAAGGGAGGCGCTGGTCCCCTGCGGCCCCTCCAGATCCCGACATGGGCCCGGGCTCGCGTCTGCCATCGCCGGCGCATCAGTGAAGTCTGTGAGTGGGGGAGTGCAGTGGAGCCACTCAGCAATGGATACTGCTCCTGGGGGGTCACGGGGGAGTTCCTGCCCGGCTCCTGCTCTGAGCTGGGGAGGGCGGCGCAGCCTGGCCCATAACTAACTACAGCAACCCTGGTGGGGCATAAGAACCTCGGGTCAAGGAAGGCCCCAATGATGAACTACCGAAGGGGCATCTAACAACATAAACCTTCCCCAGTGGGGCTTGTATAGGGGTGCCGAACATTGAGGAGAGCGGTCTGGAGCAACGCCCGGAATTCACTGATAGCAGCACCACACAACCCACAGTGTACCAGACGGTGGATGAGCCGGGCGACCGTTAAGCACGGTAAGTGGGGGTGAGGTGGGGTGCGGCAGGAAGGAGCAGGAGCCAGCAGGTCCCCATATACCACTGGTAGCAATGCTTGCAGGAGCACAGCGACGCTCAGTCCCCCTGGGTCGGCCCAATATCCTTGGCTGAACCTGGGGGGTTGGACGAGCATGCTGCTGGCGCCCCTCCCCCACTTGCCCTCCATAAATGAACATACACACAACCAAGAAGGAGCCCGGGCGCCGGGCAGTCCAGAATCAGCAGTGAGCATGCGGAGGGGAAGGTGGTGGGGTCGGGTGGGGTGGTGTGCCCCCCCCCCTCCAACGAAGACCCCCCCCCCCTCCAACGAAGACCCCCCCCCCTCCAACGAAGACCCACACAATCAGATGGTGCTGACCGTATAAGCTAGCTGGGAGCACGAAAGAGAGATCCACTTCTGGCCGCCCCGTAACACCAAGGCGAGGTGACTGGCATCTGGACGCACATGGCACCCCGGGCGCTGCGCCTCTCCCATTGCATAACTGATATCTGACCCAACTAACCACATCACTGGGATCCTCCCTCTGGTGCTGACACAGATGCCAAGAGCCAAGCTCAAAGAAGCCCGGTCAAGAACCCAAACCACGCTGAAAGCGAGAGAAGGCCGATTGGAACATTGCTGGAGATGTTCTCTGGCGGAAGCTCCCCGGGACGAACAAATAAACTGGGTACACCCCACCCAGAACTCGAAGCATCCGCAAAGATGGCACTGATCAAAGAGGAGCTACTGGAATGTCTACAGGGAATGGAGAAACGTATGATGGACTCCCTTCAGGGTCAATTGGGGAAAATAAAGGAAGAGTTAAGCTCATCCGTGAAGGAAGTCAAACGAGATATCACGGACCTAGGAGTAGACACTACGGAGGCAGGGCTCACCGAAATTGCAGAAGACTCCAAGCAGATGAGTGTGCTCCTGGAACAGATTGCCAAAGCAATGCACAACGTGGAACTCCAGGTCCTCTGCCTGGAGAACAGATCCTGCAGATCCAACATACGGGTGAAAGGCTTGGCTGAGTCAATTGGGGACAAGGATCTGAAAGGGACAATGCAGATCTGCCTCAGCAGCCTCCTATTGGATGTCCAACCAGAGGATATACTCCTAGACAGTGTCACAGAGTCAGCTCGCATGGGCCAGACCCAGGGATGTTTTATTTGCAATGACTTCCTACACGATGAAAGAGAAGATCCTTCATGCAACGAGAAACCCACAACCGATCACCGTCAATGGTGCCCAGATCCACTTTTTCCAAGACCTGGCCCTGTCCACCTTACATAAGACTAATGGCACCAGTTACAAGGGCACTAAGAGACAACGTGTTTAGTTATAGATGGGCATACCCCTTTGGTCTGCAGTTTACCTGGGAGAATAAACTGCAACGCATCACCACCTGCGAAGAAGGTATGACTCTCTTGCACTTCGAGGAAGAGGAACTACACCCGGCCCCATACACTGCTCATAACCTCAGAAGTGGGCACCATTGGACAGGTGGAGTGGTCATCGACCCCAACTAGGAAACGGGGAGCGGAAGGTAAACGAGAAGCTCTTAAGGGAAATGCTTGTGATAACCTGGAAGAACTGAAGCACAATTAACTAAAGAGACGCTGAACGCGGCGCGTGGAAAGAGGACAGACATAAATGAAGCCTACGGCGAAAGAGACTGTGACCCTCGGCCGGAGGGAAGGGAGTATCCACTTGGGACCCAATGCAGGACAGTTGCAGGTCCTGGCAAAATACCAGTGGGAGGAGAGATGATACCCAACACCCCAAGAGGGGTGCAGAGAAAGCTCAAAGGAGCTTTGATCTGAATGGTTCTAGGGGGGGTGGAGGCGGGGGAAAGTTGAAGGGCGGAAAGGAAAGTTATTCAACTTTGGGGAGTGGCATGGACCAACATGGGCAAATGAGAAAGGGAGATCTGATGGCAAAAGGAAAGCCAGAAGACAAGAGCTCACGTACATATACTAGATGGCTGAACTGAACATAGTCTTGCTCAATGTGCAAGGTTTAAACTCGCCAGTCAAACGCTGATCCATTTTGACAAGGCTCACTGACTTGGAGGCTTCAATCGCCTTCCTCCAGGAAACGCATCTCCTCCCGGAAGATGAGGGAAGAATGAAACGCAAGGCGTTTCCCCGCCAATTTTTTTGCTTCGGGTGTTAGGAAAACTAAAGGGGTTGCTATGCTGATTGGGGCCAGCCTGCCCTTTAAAAAACAGACAATACACAGGGATGCGGAGGGGAGATATCTAGTATTAAAGGGCATGATACAGGAACAATTATATACACTAATAGCCATTTATGCCCCAAATGAGCGGCAGGATATATTTCTGAGGGACACATTGAAAACTCTGGGGGGCTTGTGTGAAGGTCAGACAATAGTCTGAGCAGATTTTAACTGTCATGGACCCGGCATTGGACAAAACCCTCCCACCCACAGCAGCAGACGCTACAAATAGGCAGGCATTGGGCAAACGCTTTAGAGATTTGGAGGTGATGGAGACACGGAGGTTTTTTTTGCGGGCAACGGAGGGAATTCACCGATTATTCAGCGGTCCATAAAGGGTACTCCAGAATTGATATGGTGCTGGTATCAACTACTCTGATCCCGTATATTAGTAAAGTGGAGATAGAAGTCAATACGTTTCTGACCACGCCCCAGTCGTAGTACAAATAGAGATGGCCCGAACCATCCATAAAAGCAGGCCTTGGAAATTGAAGATGATCCTGAAGGACCTGTCTCTTAGAGTGCACATAAAGGAGGCAATTCAAAATTACTTTCAAGAAAATGACAACGGAGAGGCAAACTGGGCGGCAATCTGGGATGCTGGTAAGGCAGTGTTCGGGGGGGGGGGGATTAATTTCACAAGCAACTGCGTACATGAGGGAAAGAGGACTTATTAGAAAGACCATGGAAACGGCATTAAATGAAGCAGAAATTCAACACCAGGCTAGACGATCCCAAAAAACACTTAGGGCGGTTAGAAGAGCAAGAGCACAATTAGAAGCATACGTAGCAGAGCGCACAGCACAAGCACTAATCAATGCTAAACAGACATACTATGCCCAGGGTAGTAAAGCAAACCGGTTCCTAGCCGCCTAATTGCGCAAGCAAAACTCCCATAACTACATTGTTCAATTAAAAGACGAAATGGGGGAACCATACGTAACAGAGGAAGGGAAGCTCAGGATAATGGAAGGATTCCATCAGGGTTTGTTAGAAAGTGAACATCTAAACCTTCAAACACAAAAAGAGGACATATCGGGGATCCCACTTCCTCAGATCAGAGGAAGATAATGACATTCTTCAGGCCCCCATTACGGCACAGGAAATTAGTGCTGCCATAACAGCATTGCCCCTCAACAAAGCCCCGGGCCCGGATGGACTTGGAAGCGGATACTATAAGACATACAGCAACCAGTTGCTGGGCCCCTTACCAAAATTATTTGACCACATAAGAACCAGTCACACCCGATATGGGAGAATCCACCACCATCCTAATACTTAAACCGGGCAAGGACCCCACAGACTGCGCCAGTTATAGGCCGATCTTCCTTCTAAACACTGATGCCAAGCTTTGGCATAAAGTCCTCGCAACTAGACTTGCCAAGGGCCTGCCCAAAATAATCCATACCGACCAGACAGGATTTATAAAAGGGAGACACACCCAGGACAATATTATGCGGGCAGTGGACATACTAGATCTGGGAAGCAGGACAGGGCAAAGGTTCTCTGTAATCGCCTTAGATGCCAGGAGAGCATTCGACAGCCTAAACTGGAAATATCTAGAACTAGTGCTGCAGAAATTTGGGTGCGACCCCACCTTTAGCAGAATGGTCTTGGCAAACTTCCGCCTCCCAAGTACGACCTTTTAGTGTTAACGGGGACCCCACAGCAAAAATCAGAATATATAGAGGGACAAGACAGGGCTGCCCACTCTCGCCTTTAATTTCCGCTATGGCGATGGACCCCATAACTGAAATGAGACAAGACCCTCTCATACAAGGTGTTTAATGCGGTGGGATCACACATAAAATAGCACTGTATGCAGATGACCTAATGCTGTTCCTCTGGAACCCTAAGAATTCTATGCCAAGAGCTCTTATCGCCCTGCAAGAGTTTGCTAAGATCTCCGGATTCACCATAAATTTCACTAAATCTAAGGCCCTGAATATCTCAGAGAGGGGAGCGATAGCTGAAGCCCTGGGAGCAGAATACCCCCTGTCCTGGGAGGAAAAATCAATAGAATATTTAGGGATTCAATTAACCAAATCCCACAAAGACCTGTACGGAGGAAACCTAACCCCGCTATCAAAACAACTGAGGGAGGATCTACATAGATGGGATATCCAGGAATTGTCCTGGTTCGCACTCAAAATGGCCCTGTTACCACGCCTACTATATACGGGGAGTTCGCTCCCAATAGAGGGCCCCCCCCAAGATATGCACATCCTTACAGAAAGACCTAACCACCTTTTTATATGGCACAAAAGAAAAGCTAGAATCCAACGGAAAATCCTAACAAGACCACCATGCTTGGGAGGTTTAGGAGTCCCTGACGTGGAGAGATATGCCCTGGCCGCACAAATAGCACCAATGGTAGCCTGGAGGGTAAGAGGACAAGGCAAAGGGATGGGTGGGAGTAGAGCAAGCAGTGACCACAATCCCATTGAAGGTACTTCAGGGGTTAAGGGCGGGAGATAGGGAAGCGGAGGGTGAACTGTTTGAAGAAACCAAGATCACATTGAGAGGCTGGAACCGAGCAATGAAAAAACGAGACATTGTCCCGGGGCTGGGTCCCTTCACCCCAGTGGCCCACAACCAAAACTTCACTCCAGGCAAGCAGCCCAGTTTCTGGAAGAACTGGGGACCGGGACAAATACTATACTTGAAATACTTCTTTCAGGAGGAAAATCCATTGCACTTTGAAGAGTGTAAACACAAATTTGGGATAAGGGAAGCCGACCGATACACCTACATCCAGGTCTGCCACTGGATTACGCATAAAGAAATCAAGAAGGCAGCTACTACGACGGTGATAGGTTTGGAACTGATGCTTCATGAAGGGGACGAGGTTAAAGCAGTCTCCAAAATAAATAAGCTGTTGGACAATGCACAAGGGAGCAATACCCTCGCATATATGGACAATTGGGGAAAAGACATAGGCGACCCTATCACTGAGGAGGAGTGGGCTCAAATCTGGATAAGGAGCCAGATCTTCCAGATGCACAGCCATTAGAGAGACTGTGCACAAAATCTGCTTTAGGTGGTACCTGACCCCCCCCCCCCCCCCCCCCTCGAGGTTGCACAAAATGAACCCCAATTACTCACCTATGTGCTGGAGAAATTGTGGGAAAATAGACCTATTTCACATGTGGTGGGCTTGTCCTAAAGCGACCATCTACTGGAAGGAAATTCTGGGGTACATAAAAGAAATCACAGGGAAACAGCTGCCAGCAGAGCCGAAGGTTATACACCTGGGCACAACAGTTGAAGACATATGCAGCATCTGGCAATAACACAACACTGATCACTCCTCTACTAATGGCAGCAAAGATGATGCTGGCACAAGCATGGAAAAACCCAGAAGGTCCGATAATAGCGTGGTGGTGGATAAAAACCTGGAATGTGATAGCCATGGAAAATGTGGGGGCCCTGACAGAAGGCAAATACCTGAATTTCCAGGCAATCTGGGACCCCTTCTTTGACTATGTCAGACAGAGAAGCATACTTTTTTTTAGACCAAATCTGTTGTGATTACTCAATTTCTGAGCACTGAGAGCCTGAGCGCGACAGTCCTGGCCTAATGCAGAGGCCAGCTAATCGGAACGCAAAGATCACATCGGAAAGCGGAAAGAATGGTCCATGCCACTGGGGAGTTGGCTGGGGAGTGGGAGGGAGGGGAAAGATCGTTTAACGGTTGCAGTTAATGTTAAATTAAGGCTTAAAATTAGTTCTAATATCTGTAAAAGTAAAGGTATCAGATGGTCTTGTTAAATGACATGTGTTAAATTTCTGTAATTTTGAGACAATACAAGAACTGCACATGATTTTTTCTTTTTTGAATAAGTAAAGTTGGTTAAAAAAAAAAATAACACAGAAATCTAACATAGCGCCCTCTTGTGCAACACTGCATAAATGTCTTAATTTGCTATGAAATAACACTCCGTCCACACATTTTGCCCAAATGATGCAGCGCAGGCCCACATCACGCCATTCTAGATCTCCTTTCGACATCGCAGCTACATGCCTCTAAGTGTGCAAGTGTGCAACTTCTTTCACGGATGGTTTCAGTAACTAATAGACTCTGAGGTAGATTTTAGGTATTTTACTATCCATGTCACAGATTCGATGGTGGACTGATGTTTGGCAGTCCAGACTAATGGAGTCCCTAATCACACCCTCGTCCTTCCGATGGGCTCCCTCTTCCCTAGCCCAGTGCGTCCCTATTACCCTACACGATGTGGTGGACATCTGCAAATGGGTTACCCCTACTTGGTCAAACTTGACTCTTTAGGGACATGCACTACCAACACTACAATCTCTCAAAGCTTGCTACCACCCTCTCGCACACTCAAAAATTGCAATCTGATCCAACTTTCACAATCTTCACAGCGCTCTGCTCCGCTTTCTGCTCTCTGCCGCCTGGTCTCTTGGTCCACCACATCTCACCTGAACACCCCTCACCCATGGTTTTGAGTGTAGGGCTTTTATAGCCCTGCCTTTACTGATGTTCCTCTCATCCCCCTGTGGAAATGCCTGTCTTACTAACGAATGGCTGTCACTCTGTGTCTCCACGTGTATTTGCATGTAGCTTGATATGCATAATGTTTATGCCTGGCAGTATGGAATATTCCTGTCTGCACTAGATTTATTGATTTGTCATTGTCCAGGATTGTGTATATTGCTATGATTGTCTTGTATCATGTTATCATTAATGTACAGGCTGACGTGCTCCGGTCACCCTTGCCCCATCTGCCAGTCTGGTGGTGGGCCCTAGTTGTCCATGGTTGACCCATGTGCTCTTGACCATCCTCCCCTCCCCAGTTAAGCCCAAGCCTCTGTGCAGCTATCTTTTCATGTTTCAGTCATATTTGTACCCTTTGTCACCTTCAGTAGGGATCCCAGAGCGCCCTCCCTGAGAACCTGTGGGTTTGGAATGTCCACCACAACTGCTTCCTGTCCAAACTGCTGCACAAGCCCCAGCCGGAGATTCCTGTAGGCTCTGGTCTTTGATCACCTGGCTGTAGCACCACTTGTAAGTTATATAGCAAACCAAGCGGTCATGTGACTGTAGCGATAAGAATCCCTCCCAAGGCGACATCCTATCTGGAAATGTACTGCCAGCAGTGGGTGCAGGGTGTAAAGGGGGATAAATAATGCCCCTCAGCCCATTGTAGTGGCGAGACTGCTTGGTCGTGCAGCCGAGGCGAAGTTCTGCTGGAGTTTTGCCACATTTTTCCTACTTCAGTCTATTCCTTTCTCTTCTCTCAAGCTCTCCGTCTTCCCCCCCGCCCCCTTCTCCTGGTCACTCCCTCTCACCCCGAGCCTCCCATGGCACCCTGAGAAGCCGGTCACCCTGAAATCTCCTGTTTGTAACATGGGAGCACATGTAACCCTGAGGTCCCCCGAATAAACCTGCAACCGACCCATAAAACCGGACTCCATGCTTCCTTCACACGTGCTCACGGCACACTGCTTGCTACAGGGCGGGAGACCCTGGAACACAACGCAAGTGAGTACTATCTGTGACTAGGCTACTGTGGCACAGTCCTTGTCTCCCATCACAGCCGCCCTCTCCTGGCGTATTTTCTAGTCCACACCCTTTGCTATTGTCACCTGTCTGCTCAGGCCAATCTGTCCTGTTTGGGAGCTGTTTCACGGGGTTGAAATCACCTTCTTGGCCCTGCCCCAGTTTCGTTAGTCCACATTTGTTCCATTGTTTCAGGGTCGCTTGGTTCGACAGCGCTCTCCTCCCTCTCGCAGCTAAGATTTTCAGCCGGGATCCTTTCCCATTGCCTGCCTTGTTCTGGTGTGCTTAAGGTGATTCCTGGATGCTGTAGTTGTGCAAATAAAAAAGGACTGTGGCCAGTCAAGGGTTGCAAAGCATCTGTGGTACCATTGGTTTTGCAGCACAATGCACGATCTGTGGCCGGGTGTGGGAGAGGCAAAGGAATTGGGAGCTGCCCTCCTACCCCCAATTCTCTGGTATTCACCTTGGTAGGCCACCTACCCTAGGTTGTGAGGGGGGGGTCTCTGCTCCCCCCTTGACAGGGTCAAGACCAATAGTCAACAATTGGCATTCCCCACACTCACCAACCACCAACTGTTCACCACATTCCATTATTTCATTCTGCGTCACAAGGCGTTGTGCAAGGCCATCTAGCACTGCACGCCTTAAAACGCTGGAGTGGAAATAAAGTACAAAGCAGACACAGCCGCTCAGTGAGAGAGGAAGATTGAGCATGGATACCACTCCCAACTCCCACTGTAATGCATGGGAGACAGGCCTGCCATTCTTGCTATAGCCTGCCTGCCTCACCAACCTCAGTGTTGCTCCCTTTTGCACCACCACATCTCAGGCCTTGCTGCCAAAGGCATCCGGCCTCAGGGGGTTGATCTATTCATTGGGAGCACAGGACAACTCGAGCCCTCTCGTGTCCAAGGCATTCTTCCAAAGGCAGACCAGGGAAATTGTGGGCCACCATCAGTAGGGTGTACACGTTCCTCTGGCCTCCCTGAGGTAACCTGCCAAGCTTTTCTTCCAATTTCTCAGACCTAATGGTCTGTCATTTTGTGCTCTCTGTGAATGATGCACTCTGACCTTAGTGCGACCTGCCACTGCTCTGCCAAGCTGGCAAAAGATCAGGGCAACAGACCGTATCGTGCGAGTGGCTCAAAAATCGGATCGAAAGCTAAAACGTTTGGCTTAGTTACTGCTTGCTTCTATAAATGCGGTGGTTGCCGAGGTTTTTTTTTTCGATGTCCTCAAGTCTTGTGGTTGAGTAGAGGGTAAGTAGAAAAGAAACTGAGATGATTTCCAAGTTAAATATTTTCAATACATCCGTGTCGAAGAAATGGCTGTTAAGTCCTTTAACGATTTTGCAGACGGCTCACTGTTGTGTACCAAAACATGGTACAATGCGACGGCGCGTTGCTAGTTTTCATTTGTGTTTAAACTAAATGCACAGTCGTTTTCTTCAAACGCCTGGTCTTCAGTGAAGCGATTCTTAGGGTCCCTCTGGAGTTAATTTGTTTTCAGTGTTCTCGTTGCCTAGCGAATAAATACCCATTTTTACACTAAATGAAAGCAGCTGCGTAGGGCTCAGATGTGGCATTGAGCGAAATGTAACCAACACAGAAATGGCTACCCCGGTTTATCGAAGGAAACTGCAGCAATTGGCTTAGATTAGAAGGGGGGGTTTCACTGAACAGAACGCTAAATCCATGGCCACATTCCCATTTCTGTTACAGCCTGTTAATGGAGGTTTTAAACTCTCAATACATGTTTATCCGTTTGAAGCAGACTCTTCTGACTGACTTTGAAGTTGTTGGTTCAATTGTTTCCTTGATATTTTATTACATATTCATGATTTTCACTGTTAAAATAACTGAAATATGCATACGTTCAGTGTATTGATGATCCCCCAAATCTGTTAACCAGGCTAACACCCCCCTCCACCCTCCTCTGGCCACTGCTCCACGAGAACTCTCCAGTCATTAACTAGTATAGCTTTTGAAAAGTCATAGTATTTTAAGGGATGTTTTGGCTATCCAGGCTGAATAATAGGTGTGCATCTTTATTTTTTAATCTACATTTTTCGTGTCGGATATGAGAAGGAATTTCATGATAATTATGACAGTTTGCATTCTTTGCAGTGCTTCAATAAAGCATATGTCCAAATGCACTGTTTTTGGATGGATCCATTCTTTACCGTCAAGATTATAGTCAACAATATAAGAAATGCATTACTATTTAAAACACCATAGTTTACTGGGATCCCAAAAATATAAAGGGCCTCGCTTTGAGTCAATACACCTCTAACTTGGTAGATTCTGAGATCAAGAGTGCAAAAAGAACTTTGCTACGGCCAAGAAAAATATAGATGAGCTGTCTACCTTGGTTAGTGTTTTGTACATCTTGCTTCCTCGGCTCTTTCTGTTCTGTCTAAATTCTCCTGATATTTAAAACCACCTCTAGATGGTATAAAGCCTGAATCATCTTCAAATGTGTAGGTTTAATAACAAAGATGTGCAAAATTTTGCTGTACTGATATTTTGGACTGCAATTCCCAAAAGCCCTAGCCAGCATGATCCATGGTGAGGGATCATGGTGTTCATAGTCCAAAACATCTAGAGAGATTAAGATTTCCTCGTCTTACTGTCAAATGTTGATAAATACCTGCCAAATATTTGTGTTCCACTCCAGCATTAAGTGGTTTCTGCTTCTTCCCCATTTAATGCTAGCAGCTCTTTGTACCATACAGTAGTTTCTTTACTTAAAATTGTTGAGGCTTATTTTCATAGTCCGTTTCCACAGAATTTATTGGAGAGATGTCAAGATGATTGATCAGTACTTTCATTGGAGGTAGCTATGCCAGTCCATTTTTGACTCCTCCCAGCAGCAAATTCCATTCTCCCCCAGAACGTCCACAAGACACGAGATGTCTGATGCTCTTTATGCTTCAGCCGGCCAATTACTAAGAGTTTGGAATGCCTGGAGAATTCCATAAATTCAGGTAATGTGAATATTGTGGAAGGCACGCTCTTTATTTTATTTCCCACCATACTCTGGAATGAAATGTAAAGAATCATGTACTTTATTTTGCAGTAAGGCCTTAAGAGATCCATGTTTGCTCTCTTATTAGTTTAGTTTATTTATTTGTTGAGTGCGCCAAGCCCAGAGGCATCTGGGTGCTATGCTTACAAGTTCCAACATATACAAAACAAGGAAATCAACAGTATACTGCATAGGAATTAATACATACGTTAAATACATATACATAAGATTTATATATATATATATATATCAGGTCGGAGTTAACATACATATTTATATGGTAGGTCGTGGTTATGCAACCGATATGAGGTCTTGCTCGTGGAGCCACACTTTGACTTTTTCCCGGAATAAGAGGTAAGAAGGTTCCTCTTGGTAATAGCGGGAGGGCGTTCCATTTCTTTTCAGCGAGGACTGGGAAACTGACCCCACCTGCTCTTTGCAGCTTGTAGTGTGGGATGTTGATGCAGTGTCCCTGGGCTGCTGTTGTAGGCCTTGTTGAAGTGTGGCGGGTGATGGTGTTGGATATATAGGTGGGCGCCTGGTTAGATAAACACTTATGTTTGAGGGACAGTGTTTTGAGGGCTATCCTTTGCTTAATTTTAAGCCCGTTTGAGTGTCTGGTTTCCGAGATGTGGTGTTTCTTTGAGATGTTCAGAGCTGCTCTAATGGCATTGTTTTGCGTGACTTGCATTTTATTGAGGTTTTGTTGTGAAGTGCCAAGATAGAGCGCATTACAATAGTCGAGCTTAGAGAGGACCAAGGCTCTTGCTATTGTGATGCAATTAGCTGTTGTCAGGTAAGGACGGCAGGCAGTTATGAGCTTGCATGTGTAGGCAGATGAAGAGGCCGTTGCATTAGTTTGTCTCGTTAAAGTTAGTGCAGAATCAATATAAACTCCCAATGTTTTCACAACCTTGGAGACTTTGATTATATTGCCGCCCATATTAAATGAGGTGAATAACGCATCCAGTTTATTTAGATTGGCTGGTGAACCCAGTAGGAGCAGCTCTGTTTTATCGTCATTAAGACAGAGCCCATGCTTCGCGATCTAGGCTTGTATAATGAGGTAAACGTTGAGTCCCACTGTCTACAGTGTAATCACCAGTGATGGGGATGAGTATCTGGGTGTCATCCGCAAAGTTTAAGTGACACCCAGATAGTCGATCATCAAAAAGTGGCTTGGTGAACACATTTTAGAGCGTAGGAGACGCACAAGACCCCTAAGGGACCCCACAGGTAACTGGAGTGGAGTGGACGTAGCAGCGGCTGAGGGTGCAAAGACCCTCATGGATCTGTTGTTGAGGAAGGACTCCATCCAAGCTTTTGCTTGGTCAGAGAAGTGCGCAGCAGATGAGGTGTTTACATAGAATTTTATGGTTCACTAGATCAAATGCAGCTGATAGGTCAAGTAGAAGAAGCAGGGCCAGTTTTACCTTCTCTTTCAGAGTCTGAATTTGAGTCATGAGGTCGATCAATGCTGTTTCAGTCCCTTGTCTGGGTCTAAATCCAGATTGTCTAAGGCCTAATAAGCTGTTAGATTCAAGATATTGCTGTATCTGCAGATAGGCTGCTCGGTCCAGTATTTTTTAGCAGAAAAGGTATGATCGTAATGGGTCTATAGTTAGATGGGCTGTTAGGGTCTAAGGATTTTTTTTTAAAATTTTTTTTTTTTTTTTTTTTTTGAAGCGGGAGTACCAAGGTGTCTTTCAGATTGTTTGGTACTATACTGGATTTGAATGAGGCGTTAATGACAGATGTGATGAAGGGGGCTAGTTCCTTCACGGCCTCCTTGATAAGAGGTGCAGGACATGTGTCTCCCTGACAGACGGTTTAAGTTTTAGGATGATAGTCTCCACCTCTTTGATGGAGAGGGGTGTGAAGTTAAATTGGGGCTGCACCTTCCTTGTAGGGGAGTGTAGGTGCTGAGTGGATTCAGCATTCGCAATGAACGTTTTTTTTTTTTAGTTTCCATTTTGTTTAGGTGCATGGTGATTTTGTTTTAGAGTGCATTTTGGATATTAGTGCACCAAAGAGTGTCTTTTTGATGCAGATATCAGGAAGTGGGGCAGGTGATTCTAACTCTTTCAAAATGTTGAATAGTTTCTTCGTGCTGGACTTACCTTTTGGTTAATGCGATCGTTAGTTATCTTTTTTAGCTTGGACAACGGCAACCTTGTAGTTGAAGGAAGCTGCAGTGAAGCTGTCATTGTTTGCTTGGGATGGGGTGCTCTTCCATAAAGCCTGGGAGATTCTTTTCAATTTCCTGAGAGCTTTGATGTGTGGGGTGTACCACATGTTGAGATGTACTCAAGGTTTGGATTTGCATAGTTTAAGTGGCCCTAGAGTGTTGATAGCCTTAAGGATGGTATGATTGTACAGGGCAAACTAAAGCCGTAGGATCTGAGAGTGTTGTGGTAGGGTTAATGATTGGTTGAAGTTTCTTAGTGGTCAGATTGCGTTTATTTCTAGTCATTATGGCTGGTGCTTGATTTTGTAGATTGCCGAAGATTCTGTTATTCGGTGTGTGTGAAACCTAGTTCAGTGATGTCTTTAAGGGCACATGCTTCGGGGTCTTTAGGATCTTGGAAACCTAAGTTGAAGCCTCCCAGAATGATGACTTGTGATTTGTTTTTGGTGTAGGTCGATAATAGGTGTAAGATCGTTTTCGAAGGTGGTGGTCGGTCCTGGTAGACGGTGGATGAGGTGGATGGTGATAGCGGATGTAGGTGAGGTGGGTAGTTTGATAGATAATAGTTATGCTAATGGCATGGGTTGGTTATTAACGTTTCTTGGGTTTAGTGCAGTTTTACAGATGATAGCAATGCTTCCTCCTTTAGAGAGGTCAGTTTCGATGATGGAATAGTTGTCCGGGATTGCAAGGGCAAGAGATGGTCCCGGGGCTCTATGAAGCCAGGTCTCAGTGATAGCAACTAAGTCAAGGTCATGTAGTGTTATGAAGTCGGCGAGATCTAGTTGCGTGTGCAGGTAGGGATCTGGCATTGATGAGACGGGCTTTAATTGTAGGTGAAATATTGTTCTGTTTCCCCTGAGGTGACCTCGGGCTGTGCTCAGATGCAGGGGATAAGGTAACTAGGTTAGCTTGAGTGTATGTTGCTGCAATGGTGTCTTTGGTGATGGGGGCGTTGTGCCGTCATAGGAGTCTCGAGCTTAGTTTATGATTCCTGTGTAGCGTGGGGCACGGGGAAGTGGTCTGTGATGTTGGTGTGGTTGGTTGAGGTGGCTGGTCGTAGGTATTGCAGAAAGAGGTGGTCATGTAGGGTGGTGCTACAGTGTCATGGGGAAATGCTTTGGGCATGTGTTGGGCTTTTTATCATGCTCATACACAAGTGTTTCAGAGCGTGACGAGGCAAGGGAGGGGAGCAAGGGAGAACAAAAACAAGTATCTTACTAGGCCCAGTGACATTGAGAACGTGCAAGTACAGGGAAGAGGGAAGGGAAAGTGCAGTGGGGAGGGGAGAAATGGAAAAGTGCTGAACAAATTAATTAAACAAGTAGTAGTGAGGCCAGCAAGTGCCAAGTACTAGATTTAGGGTTTGGACATGGGGTGTCTGAGAAGTGCAGAGAAAGAGGGGGGGGGGGAGCTGTAGGCTTAGATACAGACCCAAGTGCAAGGGTTGTCAGGAGGCGGTGCGGGTGTGTGGCAGCGTGGAAAAGTACCTCGGCCTGAGGTCAGAAAGTAACCAGGTGCATGATGCCGAAGCGGAACAGATCAGCTGGGGAGAGGAGGAGAGAAGGCAGAAGCAAAGAGGAAGGTCTTGAGGAGAACCATCTCCGGTTCCGGAAGCACCTTAAGTTTCATGGTGGCAAGGAGGGTGTTCTAGAGGAAGGTCCCAGCTGAAGGCAGATCTACCCCCAGCTTGTTTCTTTAAGAAAAAACGGACCCTGAGGAAGTGGAGGTGGAGGAGCGAAGAGCTCGAGAAGGAAGGTATTTTAGGGAGGGAGAGTTGAAGGTATTTTGGACCCAGGCCCAGAAAGCCTTGTGGATAATGCAAAGGGTCTCTTTCTCTGGCTAGAATAGTAACGAAGTTGCCTGTCAAATGATTAACCAGAAGTAGAACTGAACATCGGGCTCCCCCTTTCATAAGTGATCTGCAAATCTTCATCCGGGCTAGTCTTTGAAGTCCAGGTAATGTTGTTGATAATGCTCTGTGAAGATTTAATGATATTTTCTCTTCAGAAAATGGAATAGTTACGGTTTTTGGGAGATCCAGTATTTATTATATTTTACCACACATTATATTAAAAGGTAACCTATTCCTTTCTGTGAATAACCTCTGTGTAAGACCTCTCAAGGTATAATACTTTGTTTTGTATTTCCTTTATGTTTTTGGGATCAGTGCTCCAAGATTTGTTTACCTGATTCCTAACCAAATGAAACTATGGTTTCATGTCTCGTTATTTGCTTTTTACTGTTCTTCTAATTTCCTGATGAGCTATATCGAGAGGACTATCCTGCCTTTGTAATGAGGGGAATTGTCTCACTAGAAGTATGGAGTTCATTCTAATTTTAGGGCACAGTTAAATACCCTTTGGTAATATAGGAGCGAAAATGTCCCCCAGTGCTTTTGTATAGTTCTGTAGGAAGACTATTTCTTTTCAAGATTTCATTGTTTGTTTTCTACACTTGATCTAAATTGATTGGGGCACGAGAATGACTTATCGAATAATTAGTCTCTGGTGATCTAGAGTATACAAGAAAGCTTGGGACACCTCTGTTATCAGGAATACTCTCCAAAAAGCTATTTAGTATGGATGCAAGATTTCACCCTCTGTACGGCTAAATTGACCACTAATAGGTTGCTCTATTTCTTTGACCCAGTTCTTGTTCGAATCTAGTGGTTTCTACACTTTTCTATGCTGAATCCCCTCTTGAGTAAAATGATTGTTGCTGGGACCCTCAAAATTCCATTACTGCTTATGTTTACTATTGAAAGCAGTTACCTTACTCCCTTTTTGTAGCTATTCATGCCCCCCCGTGGGATCCTTTAGACGAGTCCCAGTTTGAATACCACTGTATAATCTAATGCGACATAATTTTCCAAACAAAAATTCTACCACATTTGCCTGTATTCGAACATTTTATCCGTAGAAGGCTCCCATTTCTTTGACTTCATATCCTCGATGTTTGTTTTTATAGGATTCCCTCGTCCTGGGAATACCTTCTGCTGTCTTAATATTTTTTCCCCTGTGGTCCCCAAGATCACCCAAGTCTTTCTCCTGTGTAGATTGATTTTTCCCTTCGATTGCCTGACTTTTTTCCTTGACTATTGTGAGGAGCCAGGAATGAGGCTGGCACAGAGAACTCATAATTCTGGTCACAAACATTTATTCAAAGTAAAAGGGGGTTAGAAAATGCCTCACTATGCCTATTCTAGGAGGCAATTCCCTGCCTCCACTAAAACAAAGGGTCTGTCCTGTGTCAAGATGTCCAAAGCAAAAATGTCCTGTGTCTGAAATCCAATACTAGCCCTCACATTCTAAAAGTAACTATAAGGTGTTGAGGGTAATATCTTCTGCCTTGGAAGTGCACAAATGTTCAGGTTCAAAAGAAAGGTGTAAGTCCAACACAAAAGTTCCCAATGGATAGCTCACATCCCCAGGTTTCTCGTCATCAATACGATAGATCAACAAGACAAAGTTCCTTATAGCACCTTGCTCCTTGGCATTGCAATCCATTTCTCGGAAGAATGTCTCTCTGCCCCAATTCTTTTCAAACATCACAATCCTAAGGGTATGAGTCTTCCTTGGGATTAATTATTCAACAAAACAACTTGGACGCGGACTATCGCCTCACAGGAGCCCGCGTGTACTCTCCTGCCAGGGTCTTTCCACACTTAATGCAATTTGACTCTCCTATCTTTTCATGGTATACTCTCCTACCAGAACTTTCTCATGTGATTCCGTATTATACAGTTGCAATTTTGACAGTTCTTATTGCTTCCATTAATTTCTTGTATTCTTCCTTTTCAAATATTGGATCTTAAATCCCTTCCATTCACTTTCTGTGCTCTTTTCTTTCCTTTCCTTAATAGCATTGCCCAAGTCCCGGTGTCCCAGGTTTCCCAGCTTCCCTTCCTAGGACTCACCGGCTTTTCATGGCTCTCTTCGGTCCTCTCGCGGTAAACGTGACGCAGCGTTCAGGCACTGTATCTACTTCACAGGTTCACTGGTTTCAGCTAGCAGCTTCCATGTCCTTTGCAGCTCTCGTTTTTCTGTTGAGCCCCTCTGTGTTTGGGCTGCATTGGGTCTGCTTTCTGGTTACCGTTGCTGTTGGAAAGACTTCTCTTAACTTACTGCTACCGTCCCAGCCCAGTGAACCTGCTTCTGCAGTCCTTAATCTGCCGACTTCCCGAGTCTTTCGGCTCCACGGTCTCCTCTGCAGCTTAGCGGTCCCTCGGTCGGCATCGAGAGGATGAGGCTCCTTCCGACAGCATCTCTCTGCTTCATGCTGATTTGGAGTTTTAAATGTCCCAGCACCTATCATGCGCTCACAACCACTAGAGCGCGTCCTGTGCTTCTCGGCTTACCTGATCTTCATTGCTCTGTTCAGCCTCCTTGTCCCAGTGTTTCCATGCAGATGGGAATAATAGGCAGTTTGGGGTATTTCATTCCCAGAATACTGAAAGGTTAGCAGGTTTTATGGTTGACTACCACAGTATGCCATAAAGGCATGAGGAATTGAGGAAATGGGGATATGTTTTTCATCTGACGATGCCAGGTCATCCCCCTGAGGGTCGCCTCCCCCATGTGGTCCGAACTCATATAGCAGCTGCCCCCAGGGTCCGTATCAGGTAGTGGCTGCCATCCCCTAGTCACATGAGAAGAGGCTACCCCGGGACAGGAGTGATGACCGTCGGATTCATCACACTTCTACCTTCCTGTGTTACATGGTTGGAGCTGATGCTTTATTTAATTTAAACAATTCAGATGAGGTTTTCAGCTAACCCATTTACATTACAGGGAATCAACAATATCATTTTATCCATCTTACTTGCATGCTGAGCTTGTCAAGTGTGTTCAAGCAAAATGCCCAGATGAACCGAAAGAGCCCCTGTGTTTCCCGCCAGAGAGATTTCCTGACCATGCACATTTCCCTTTAGTGATTTGCAACTGGAGCCAGGGGAGAGTCTTACAAATTTTAATTTCATTTTATCTGGAGTGTTTTGTCACTTTTTCTTTTTGGCAGCGTTGATTGTGGTTTCATAATCACTCTGAAAAAAATTTAATTCTTCACACCTATCCCCGAAAATCTAGAGGTGAAAGCACATTGACATTGACTTGAGGTTCTGGGAGTTCATTTTTCTCCAGCGCTTTCCCCTCTTTCTGGGTCTGCGACTCCATGGGACCCTGCCCGCCATAGCTTCTGCACCCCGGTTTCAGGGTTGCTCTTTGTGGTTTTTTCCCTCGGTTTCTTAATAAGGTGCCATGTTGGCATGCCTAATGCTTGCAAATTGGTGCTATCACAAGCTCTGGTGTCTATGTTCTGCTTGCACCAGCGTCTGAAAGCTAATAGTGGTCATTTTAGTAAGTGGATGGAACTTGTGGATGGAACTTTTTGACAAATGTTTGTTGGGGAAAACACTAATTTGATTGCTTTACTTTTTGAAGTGTGATGTGCATGGTTCCCTTTTGATTGTAGTGTACATGGTCTTCATAAATTGATCTAGACATTTAACAAGTGAAGGCGGCGCCAGTGAATCTTACTTCTGTACCCTTAGCCCTCCTCATGAACTCTTGCCAGTGGTTTGGCCAGCCTTGCGGGCCCATAGAAGCTGGTATTGTATGCCCATGCAAGTTTTGCTGTGAACTTATCCTGAATGGTGCTTTCCTAATTGAAAGGAAACAGCAGCATTTTCCCTGTTTGACACAGCACACGCAGGCTGGTAACGGAATAGCTGCTTCCCTTGATGCAAAACTGACCCCATAAATAGCTACAGGTTGTTGGCATTGTGTTGCTTGGAACGGATTGTGGTCCGAAGTTGGCCCTAGAAGACCTATACATGCAAGATTGTACCCCACATGGATTAACTGTTTAAAATTCGGGATAACTAGCTTTACATCAAGACCTATAACGAAAATGACATTTTTGGGCATTTTACTTCAGTTTCTTAATAGTGTGTGCAGCTACCGTGGGCTATTGTTTTCTGTCAGCAATAGTTCACGTTGCCTCCAATCCAAAACCCAATCCAAAAGGGCCTCTTGTTTCTTTTCATGGAAAGCCAGTGGCTTTGCCGCAACGCTACAAAGTCTTTTTGCTCAATTGTGCATAGGCATAGAGGACCCCAAAATGCTCGAGGCCAAAATGTTCAGAATGCACGGTTAGCTGTGCCTCGTTTATACTAGAGCACTTGAGGCGGGGTGCTCTTGGGCGATCATGGACCAGCCTCATAAAGGGATACTGTTTGGATCTAGTAATAATCCGTTGTGGTAGTGGAGCTGACCATTACCGAGAGCCTTTGTAACTGAATCAAAGAAAAAGGCCCACAATTGACCCCTTTATTTGATCTAATAATGCGCCACACCAAGCATTGCCAACCAGGACCACCTCTTGACCTTTAACCTAGGGGTTGACACGGTATGCCTACAGGCAACCATGTTCTTACCCAAGATTAGAAGAGCACGTGGCCTTTCCACCCTTGAGGGCGATGAAGATGCTTTTGAAGGGCAAACCAGCCTAGCCTGGTTCAGGAAAGTTCACAGGAAGGAGGCGGTCCGAGACTCTAGGTTCAAGTAAGTCTTCTTTAATTAAGGTAAGTGAACATGTACATAGGAAGAGAAGCCCAACCTGTGCCCACCATCCAGGCATTCTTCAATTGTCCCAATGGGAATATGGTTCCCAACATTCCACATGCCTTCATCACACGCACACATGTCACTGCTTGACTCTCAGCAACATGCTCACTATATCCAAGCACCATCCACACAGACTAGCCAGTAACCGACTTCCACACTTCTCCAAGGTACAAGGTGAGCGACCATGCTGGCGGACGGCATCTGCCCACTTTTAACCAAGGAAAGACGCTGTCCCCATGTGTGTTTTCAAGTAATAAAACAAATTATTAATTCTGCACCCATTAAAGAGTAGAATGGCTGGGATTCGAACCCCCGTGGCGGGGGGGGTCCAGATAATTAGCCACAGGACCACACAAATTGCTCAGCACAAAGTTGTAAAATGTCTTGAATGGATATTCTCCTATACAGGACCTGTTTTGGTACAGATTGTTGGATCTAAAAGATGTGTGCAACTTTTACACATAGCCAGCAATGTTCTAGGAACATCTCTTCTCTTGGCAAATGCTTATCTGTACTGTGGACTTTCTTCAGTTGGGAAAGATAAACCAAGAAATTTTCATATTTCCCTCTAGGATATGTTTGCTTTTCGCGACATCGCTTACCGTTGTATGTCAGTCCCCCCACTTTATTTTAGGACTTTAGCCTTTGTAAGGAACCAGGAGTAAGACTCGGACACAAGGGCATTGCAGTGGTTGGTAAATACTTTTATTAAAGTAAAAAGAGGGTTGGAGAAAGTCCTATCTCGTCCTAACTCTGAGGGGTTTCCCTGCTGTAACGAAACTAAATGATGTCTGTCAGAATGTCCAAAACCTAACCTGACCCTTTGTGACGCTTACCTCATAAACTCTGCGGGAGCACTTCTCTGGAAAATCTGGTTGTACTATTCTTAGTGTGCTTTGTTAATCTGTGTAGTCTGGTTATCTAAGAAGAAACATTCAGCAATCCTCAATATGCTAGTCTAATGCACCAATTCAGGAATTAGCTCTCTAACTCTTCAGGGGTCGTTACCTGTTATTTGTTGGTGAGTTCTCCATCCTGCTTCTACACGGGGGCGCTTGTTCTGAAGAATGGAGATGAAATATAATTTTCTGAAGGGAGTAAGGACCGCTAGTGTGCGTGATATGAGAGGGAGAGCTAATTGGCACAAGGTAGGAGTTAGAAACTATCCCTGGCAAGAATAGCACAATAAAAGCCGTTCCATTAACAATTGACGTGCAGGAACACCTAATCTTCCCAAAACCAACAACTGAGGAACGACTATATGTGCGTGTGAACAAGTGGCCAGAACAATGTTCACTGCTGAGAAACTGTATTGTCCTTTTTTACATGAAACTCTAGCTTTATGCGTAATGTGCTGTGTGCTAACTAGTGGTGAATACTTCCAACCGCTAACAATATGACCCTAGTTAGTTCTGCTGACTGGAAGAAAATTGTAACCCCCAATATATCACGACTCAAAACTTTGTCACGGGATTGCAGTACTTCATAGCGTGTGTAAAAGGCTGACTGACAGGGGAACAACTTATTATAGCTGCCACAAAAACAA